>NC_040897.2:16098858-16423858 GCF_900634795.4 Betta splendens
CGCCTGAGCTGATTCCCGACACTTGGCTTTGGTGGAGGCAGCTGCAGCCACATGTTGGGGAACCTCCCCTTGGATTAATGCCTGACTCTGTCACACAGATGGTGCTGATGCGAGTCACTTCATGACATTTGTCATCCAGGAAAGAACAGAGTCTGTGAGAAGGAGAAGCTGTTGGAGTTGTGCCTGTACAGTAGTTCTATGGGATGAGGCCGGTGCACTGATGCAAACACAGACTCCACCTACAGGACCATCAGAAGAACACTGAACGGAGCCTCAAGCATCACTGTTCTCGCCACAGGCCACGTATCAAAACTTGCCTCCGCAAACTAAACCTCTGCATTTTGTGGGCATCAATCAAAGCCGGCACCTCTTTGGTTCTGAAGTAATTTAGTGCCAAATGAGTGAGGCCATCTGCCCAGTGATGCTTAGCTTCAAATGGATCAGAACCCGGAGCTCAGCATCCAGAGGGACACGACTTTAGTTTGGCCTCAACCAACACAAGCGTCCACATCTATTCTTAATTATCCTATATATTCATACGCTCATTTCTGAATCTGTTCTTACTGATCCGCTTCGAAACCAGCTCCTGCATGAAAACAGCAACATATGTTGAGTTTTAGAGCTGAAGAAGAGCAGATTTAGGGAGCAAACCTGGGAGTGAAGGGTGAATTATCGAGTTTCCAGCTTCTTCTGACAGATAAGAAGTGACGTCAGTCATTTCTGTGATGAAGCGGATCCAAACGTGCGGCGGTGCCGCGGTGGAAGCTGCGCTTTCCTCCAGTCGTGACTGGGTTCCACCAGCGTGTAGAGAGGCTGACAGTGATCCTAATAGAGATCTCACTTACAACCAGCAGCGAAACTACTGGCTCAGACATGAGGAGAGGATTAGAGGATGCCTGGTTGTACTTAAAGCTCACAACCAATGGTCTGATTGTCAATAACGTGGTCACATTTACACACCTACAAGCAGCGTGTGGCGTCACCTTCACAGACAAACTCAGCTTGTTAGCATGAAGTCACAGCAGCAGAGTCGTCACAGAACGTCTGTCACCGAGCGTCAGTACAGTGACTACAGCCCAGACGTCACCACAGCTTTATGAACAGAACCCAGACCGGCACCTGAGCAGTTTATCATCCATAGACCAGCCACTGTCAACTGGTGCTTATGAAAAGTAAAAGGACGTATGAACGTGCTGAAAGGAAGCACATGTGATTTACTTTTCTGTAAAACCCACAGAAGGTCCACTACTGCAGGACGGGCCTGGGCAGTGGATGCAGCGCATACAAAGCCTCCATGTGTCCACTGACTGGAGTGAAGTGAACTAGATGTGGACGAGCTGGGCCCACCTGGCTTTTAGCATTCAGTCTGGGCCGAGAGCAGAGAGGTGTAGCGGCGTGGCAACATAAATGACTGCAGGGATGGTAATCATCATGCATAGCTGCAAGCAGGATCAGAGAGGCGCCTGTCAGCCTCAGTGTGCTGGGGTTTGAAATGCACAGAATGGACTCATCAAGCTCAAAGGACGGCAGCAGGTCTGCTCTGTGTTCACATGTGTAGAGGACGTGGTCACAAACACGCAGCATGGGAGACGCCAGCGTCCTGCGTCACAAGTCTCTGCCTCCTCCTCATGACGTCAGTCACCAGAAACATGGTGATGTAACCCACAATGTATTATTATCTTCTGTTTCATACGAAGGCGATAAAACTAGACTCCACGTTTCCGTGATCACCCAAAGCAAAATGATCACAGCAGTGTATTTATTAATACTACACAGCTTCCAGCTGCTTCCTTGTGAATATAAATGTTAAGGTTTCATTTTGGTGTCTCGGTATCAGTAATGTCACTCACAGCCCCAGAACTGGGCTGGGATCCCCACGTCGCCGGGTGCCTCCTGGTTCCTGCAGCTTCCAAACACGTGTGGCTCAGTCGGGGTCTGTTCTCAGCTCCGTGTTACTGTGTGCAGGACGTCTCTCACCCAGTGAGAGCTGGGACCGGGACCGGGACCGGCTCCGGCGCTGCCTCAGGCCCAGGAGGAGAGGACGGGTTGGCTGCGACCTGGGGTTCAGGTGAAAAGGAGTTTGTTGCCATTTTAAATCAATCAATCAATAAATACTGAGATAATTATCATTTGCAGTTGCAGCCCTACTTTATATTCCAGTCAGGTTTTGACCACAGCGCCGTAGGAAGCTGTTAGCTTAGACTACAGTCCTTGAACAGCCTGTTTATCACCATGAGCTCCGTCTTATCAGCAGGAGCCACAAACGGCTGAGACTGAAGTGGAGCCGACGCTGAGGCCGGAGGACGGAGAAGCATCGAGTCCCCTCCAGCGTTAACGGAGGACTCTTCATGTTCAGCTCGAATTCACTTTGAGGGGAAACAAAACAGTGTTCATTCATTTGTTGCAGCGGAGCCTGGATCAACCAAACATCTATTAAATGTACCTTCTGAAATGTGATCTGTTGCTTCCAAGATGCTGGAAATTAGATCCTGGTAACTGCTGGTTAAACCACGCACTGAGCTACAATCAGCTCCACTTCGTCAGGAAGACGCCTTCATTAACTGAGCTTTACAAAGGAAATGCAGATCCAGCGCTGACAAAGCATTTGCAGGAATTAATTAATACATAACTTCTAGTTAAGCTATACATTTAAAGTGTTGTTGACGTCATAAGAAACATCACTTTAATTCTTGTGAGTGACCTCGTTTGTCAGCAGTAACTGGATCAGTTTAAAGTAGGACAGAGTTAAAAAATGAGAGATCAGCAAAACTAGAATAAACAGGCCACGAAATGATGACGTCACGATAGAATCTGCCTCAGCAGCTGTACTGGATTTAATTTTAATCCATCTGATTCACCTACATTTCCTTCCTCCTTAACTAAAAATAAAGGGTGTGCCACAGTTCAGAAATATATAACCATGTTTCATCTCATTAATTTATATTTGTAATATTAAATTATTAAATCCATATAAACATTAAGTTTAAAGTGAACATTAGCTGAGACAGTAGCTAAACCACGTTCATCTTTAAATTGGAGCAGAAAAGCTTTTGCCAATAATTAATTGCTTTAGCATCACTTCATGTGATTTACCTTCTAATAACTACACTTTAGTCGCGTTGATCAACCAAGTTTAACCAAATACTGACTGTAAACAGAGTTGGCGCTAACGTCGCAGGTGCGGTTAGCTTCGTTAGCTCCGTTAGCTTTGCTAGCCTGATAAAGCGTTATATTCGCCTTTAGTGTCAACACGAGGTTTCCTAATCGTTTTTAGCTGAAGGTCCTTCGCTGGACGGAACAACTGCCACGCTAGTACATTTATGTTGGGTTCTTAGTACTTCATTTTAACCGCAGGTACCGGTTCCTCACCTGCTGCTTTCCCTCAAACAGGAAGAGACGCCGCAGCACGTGGTACCGAACGTCGCGTTACAGCGTTGATGGGTCGAGCTGCACGGACCCAGTCTGTGCAGAACCGTGTGATGTGATGCCAGCGTCAATGCTCATTGAGCAGTGTTCTGCTCAACTGGACCCGTCCGTCTAAGTGGTTCCGTCCAGATAAACCTGATTCGCGCGTCCAACTAAATCCAAATGAGGAGACAGCGGCTAATTGAGTCCCAAGACAAAGGTGTCATTAAAAAAATGGACTCTCATCTGTTCTTATGTGAACATCATCTCAAATGACTTTACGAATGGGTGGGAGGTTGAAGGAAAAACAAACCGTGGACCACATCGTGTTCGAGGTCTTTATTCGACAGTGTTTACTTTGCAAAGCTATGGTTACATCGCTGTGAGCACCTCCAACCCAGCTCCGCACGCAAAAACCCCATCTGCTGCCTGGCTCAAAGTCCCTACTCACGTGTACTATTTATACAATATGTCATTGAATCCATTCATCCATCCGTTCACCCGCTCCCCCAACACAGGCACAGGCACAGGCACACACACACACACACACACACAGGCGCGCACACACACACACACACACAGGCGCGCACACACACACACACAGGCACGCGCACACACACAGGCACAGGCACACACACAGGCACAGGCACACACACAGGCACAGGCACACACAGGCACACACACACAGGCACACACACACACACACACACACACACACGCATGTGCACAGGCACACACACACACACACACACACAGGCGCGCACACACACACAGGCACGCGCACACACACAGGCACAGGCACACACACAGGCACACACACAGGCACACACACACACACAGGCACACACACACACACACGCATGTGCACAGGCACACACATCAGCGGAGATGTTTACAGGCTGCATCCTTGTTCCACCAGACCAGCAAAACCGGCCTTTACGAGTGTTCGTCCAGGCTGATGCTCAGATTTGTTCTAAAAGGAGGAGGAGGCGTGCGCATATAATACAGACCCTCATTAACGTGTTCAGAAGACCCGGCCCAGTGTTTCAGAGGGAGGAGAGGAGGAGAAGCAGAATAAAACATTTAAAAGACATAGGTGAAGAACGTGTGCTTTTCCAACTCGTCCCCACACATGCAGTTTGGTTCGGTCCATGCAGGAATGATGAGGGTCAGAACCTCCAGAACCACAGCGGGTGAGTCTGTCTGATGGTTTGTCCCGCGTGTGTCCAGCTTCAGGTTCCAGCGTTGGGACGAGAGGACGGCGCCTCAGCAGTAAAACGCCACAAACCCAGGCTGAAAGTGCAGAGTTTGAGTTTTGGTCGCTGCTTGGTTTCACGTTCGGTTGGAATCAGGAGACATTTTGGCTTTGAAATGAAGGAAGCTGCTCCATGGTAACCGGACCGGGCCGGACCCGGCCGTGAGAGGAGGAAGCGGAGGGAGCAGGCGGGAGGGAAAAGGAGGCTGGTCCTGCAGCGTCTCCATCTACCTGCCGAAAACGCTCTCATACTCCAGCAGAATTAGCTCCACGATCTGGTTCTGATACACCATGTGGACCGCCATGTTCCAGGTCTCAGTTTCAGGCCGCAGCAGCGTGGGGCCGAACACGATGGCCACGCTCTGGGTGGTCATGCGGTTCTCCTCCCCGTGGTCGATCACTCTGGAGGAGAGAGGGAGGTTAGAGAGGAGGCTCGCAGCTTCTCTGCACATTCAAGGCCGTAACTCGTCATAACTTCACAGTCTCACTTTGGTTTTTAGAAGGAATGAGAAATGGCTCAAGTCAAGTCAGACCTAAATGCTGCTCTGCTGCCATCATGTGACTGTTACTGGTACTGGTACCAGGCCACGCTGGGCTGGACCCACGTCTACAGCCATCCCATAGTCCATAATGTGCAGGTTCTTACTTCCTGAGGTGTTTGAAGAGGGCCTGCATGGTGTCGTGGTTGGGCTTCGGCAGCTTGTTCACCAGCTCTTTGATGCCCTGCACTCGTTGCTTGAGGTCAAAATTCTCTGCACAACAAAAAAAAAACACAAAACAGAGTGATAACAACCTGAAAGCAACTCAGCACAGACACACATGGTTGCTTTAGCGCCTGTTATTCAGTGTGTGTGTGTGTGTGTGTGTGAGCGCGTGTGTGTGTGTCAGTGTGTGTGTGTGTCAGTGTGTGTGCGTCAGTGAAGATGTTTACGCACTGATGGCATTGACAAAGTCGTGGAACAACGTGTAGGTGAAGAGCGGCTCTGGCAGCTCCCTGAAGTACATCTTTAAAGCTCCGGTGGTCACGTGGATGTCCTCCCACTTCCCGTCTGCCAGGTTCACCTTCTCGTCTGAACACACACACACACACACACACACACACACACACACACACACACACACACACACACACACACACACACACACACACACACACACACACACACACACACGAGTCAGTCCATGAACCTCCCACAGTCCCCGTAACCTCCCTCCAGGTTCGTTATTTCTCACCATGGTTGACAGCGTAGCGTAGCTTCTGTATGACAGCCAGGTTCCCACTAACTCTGTACAGCCCGTCTACGTTCAGACCTGGAACCACAGGGCGTCAGCGTCAGTCACAGCCTGTACCCACACTCTAATGATGCGGGTGAGAAGCGAAGCTCAGTGTGTTGAACCCACCGCTGTTCTCCACGTGGTCGATGCACATCCTGACGAAGGCCGGCACCGAGCCGTTCTCCCTCTGACACAAGCTGGACAAGCTGCAGCCGAACACCAGATCTGAAACCCAGAACAGTCCAGAGTCCAAGGTCAGCGCTCACGCCGACTTCCTGTTTACTAGTACTTTGGTTTATACTGTACACGCAGAAGCAGAGTGAGAGTAAAACTTTAATGAGTCCGTCAAAGACCAAAAGGAAGCTGATCAAAAGGCAGCGACCGCATTTATTCTAGGCTTCTCAACTTCCTCCTCCACCGAGGATGAAACATCACGAGTATAAAGAAACAGCAGCAGTACAGATGTAAAAGGAGCCGGAGCGACGCCTTCTGTGAGTTACTGCATGACGCGTCCGGAGCCGGGTCAGCGGTGGTACCTTTGATGTAGCCCTTGTCCCTGATGGACTGCAGCGTGGGGCGGCCGCTGAGGAACTTCTTCAGCTTGTGCTTGGTCTTCTTGTGGTCGGTGGGCTCCACGCTGGTGGACGTCTTCGCGGCTGCTGAGGACAAACGAGACAGGAAGGAGTTGTCGGCGGCTCGTCGGAGCGCACTGACCGCCATGATGGAGGCGCAGTGTTGAGGAGCGACAGTGATAAGCTGGGCTTTTATAGCTACAATTAGGACGGGCGCAGTTTCGCTTTCGGGCTCAGACTCTGGGTCCGTGGGGCGGTCACACCACACACCTCTGCCTTTCCTGGGGTCTTTCTCCCGGTCATGTTTCTCTCCTCCAGGGGACTCGGGCATGTCCTCCTCTATGGCCTCGTCAGACTCCCAAGCCTGAGACAAACAACATGATGAGAAACACCGGCGTCTTCCGGCTGCACCTTTGGACTCAACAATAAAGCCAGTTACTGAACAGAACACGGGTGGCGTCTGCGCCACTGCTCACGTGTCCTGCACTAACAGAGTGAGCGTGTCCTCACATGGGCGCTGACGGCGTCCTGCAGCGCTCGGTACCACTCATTGATGAGGCCGTCGTTGTCTGACTGGATCAGCAGCTCCGTGCCCTGACGAGTCTTCACCTGCAAACAGAGGAGACGCGAAACATCAGCCTTTCTAATTGTTAACTGTTGTTGGTTTAATTGTGCATCATTAAGGCCTATTTGCTAAAGTTCTGCTCTAGAGGAAACGGGCCTTGGCTTCGACCGAACCCATCCAGGTCGAGTCCACGTGGTCCGTGCTGTTTTAGTTACTGAGGATCTTTCAAGGCTGTAGTTTGTGGCTGAGCTGAGCTCTCCCCACCTCAATAACGTGCTTCTTGCTGGACTTGTCCTTAGAGGCCCATTCAGCCGAGGCGCCCCTCAGGTCCACGGTGATCTCTGGTTTGGACTGAGCGCCTCCAAACTGTGGGCAGATCACAATATGGAAGGCAGGTGAACACACTGATCAGCTGCTCAGGCCTAAGTAGCGGTGATGACCCGTCTGTAGTAGCGGGACGGGTCCGGTCCCTCACCCAGCTGGTGGCTCCACCTTGTCCTTTGGTAAACAGCAGCTGGGAGCCCTGTAGGACGGTCCAGGAGGAGGTCCAGTTCTTCCTGAACACAGAGTTCATCAAACACTCAGACCAGACAGATTAAGGAGCTGTTTACCAACTAAACACTCTACTTTACGTTTGCTTTAGTTTGATCAAGTTATTTGCTGAATGTTCAAAGACCGTTTGCAGATCCTTTACATGTGTATGACACAGATCCTGTATTTCTCAGTGGAGTCTGATGGTTTCTGTTCTATGTGATCGGTGTGGTTCAAGGCCTTATGAGGATGAGCCTGGCATCCACATGCCTCCACTAACCACATCACTGAGGCACTGCAGGGCTGTAGCACTCACCGTAGTTTCTTCCCGTTCTCCGTGATCTTCGTCACGTTCAAAAGGCCAAACCTCTCAGAGGGCTGCGCAGAAAGACACACACTGTGAGTGACTCACACAAAACACAGCAGGTGCCAGAGGAGGCTGCTGGTCACACTGACCATGAGCTGACTTAGCACTACAACACCCCAGCACCCAGCACCTCATTACTCCAACAGAGACATCAGAATGAGACACGGCTCAAAACACAGGAACACTTACTGGACGTTTACTGAAGCTCTAACTTTAACTTTAACTTTATTTACGCACATGTGTGATTTAATGAAGTGGCAGAATGGAACCAAACCACAAGGAGGTGAGGCTTGTAATGGATTCAGAACTCTGAAGCACTGGACCACAGTGATCTGCTTCAGACCTGGCTCAGACTATGAGCAGCACCGTCTGTACGGTGGCCAGACAGAGGAAGGTATCGACTGGAGATAAATCACACACGTAATGATCAAAAGGTTCCCTTTTCTAAGCCGTGCACTTTAGAGGAAGGACAAACAATAGACCTTGCAGAGCTACTTATGCAGCATTTAGCCAGAGAGCCTCAGCTTGTTTAGACACATTTGAGGAAAGTAAGAAATATCAAACCAAGCTAACACAAAGTTTTCATTCCAAACAATCCCTTGAATCATTTCTGACCCTTAACAGTGATTCTACACAGGTTCAAGGTCTGGTATTAGTGGATTTATGGGGACTGGTTTTCAGATCTTCAGACCTGTGTAGGAACCCTGCGTGTGTCATGGTCTACTGAGACCAGATGTACGGCCCTGCTGGGCTGAGCTCAGGACTGAGTACTAACGGAGGCTGGGGGCTTCGGGGTCGAAGGGCAGGAGTCAGAGTCAGGAAAGGGCCCCTGATGAGCATCCTAGTGAGGAGAGAGGGATGAAAGCAAACACTGGTTCACGACACGAGTGTGAGGGAGATGTCCGAGAAATGTCTGCGACTACAAACTACTTCAGGTTCATTTGTCCTCCTGAAATAAGTCAATCAGGTGTATGATTTAATGCCGAGCTTTAATCAACTCAATCAATTTGGCATCAGGTCAGAGGTGCAGTTATTTCTCCTAGTGATCATCTTCATGCAGCCTGATTGAGTGATGCGATTAGTGGCTACTGACTTGGTGTTTGTACGGGTGCAGGCGGGCAGAGCCTGCTCGGGAGCACCTGGACTTTAACAGCCGCTGTAATGTGACAATCCACAACTGAGACTCTGCGTTGACCACAGAGGGCCTCCGGTCGGCTCACAGCTACATAGAGAGGCATTTGTTTGCTCAGATCGGGGTCAGACCTTGTCGTTGTCCTGGAGGTAGGCGCTGTGTCTCCACTTGGTCAGGACGATGGGCTCCACCTGTTTCCTGTCCAGACTGTGGCTCTTTGGAGCGTCAGACAGCTGAGGAGCGGAGAGGTTGTACTGACGAAGAGGAAAAGAATACCGGCATCAACACATTTACCAAGGAGCGCCTTCAAACGTATGAATAAACAGGTTCACTGCTGGAAAAGCAGCTGTCCGCAGCGTTCATTTTCTCACCTTGGGGAGCTCCCACTCCGACCTGGAGCCATCTGCACTGTAGAAATAGGGTCGGCCCTGGTCGTCAACATGTTTTAACCACTGGTGATGGACATAAACAGAGATAAACGCATGAGCATCTTCTGGTACGTTGTGGTTCCACATTAGTAGGTAAAATATTACAGTGGCAAGGCTGATGCTTTTTGAATAATTTTGACTGCTTGACATCATTTGACGGCTTCCACCTTTGGGCCCAGTCGAAGCCCAGAGGTTTATTGTATGTTGAATCTGTTAATATTTGTAACAGGTGATGATCAGAGGACATTGAAACCCAGGAATCCAGGAACCTTGACGCTTTGATGCCACTTTATGTGTGCTTCAATCTGATGAATATGAATGAAACCTGCAGCCCGTACCTTCTCGTTAGTATAGTCGCTTACGTACAGCGTGTGGCCGTACTCATCCATCTCCTCCGACCAGCCGCGCGGCGGAGAGCCGTACTGGCTGTCGGACTGGCTAGAGTAGGTACTGAAGCAGGTGTCCTCAGACGACAGAGGCTGGAGGCGCCCGATGGAAAGAGACAAGTAGGGAAGGAAAGAGGGCGAGAGCGAGAGAGGAGTCGTCTGCGACGAGCAGGAAGAGACAAAACACCATGAGGTTAGAGAGGAACCCGTCCAACACCACAGACACAGCACAGACCCAGAAGACCCAGCACAGGGAGGAAGGAGGCGCACGCAGGACGGAGCAGGTGTCGACTGGTTTCCACCCGTAGGTGGCAGCGTGATGCAGTCACTAAGTGAACCTGTGGCTGAACAGCTGGAGCTCAGATACTGTCGTTTTCCATTCGTGTTAACATACATACATAACATGTGCCTGATGCACAGTGCTGACGTAAACCCGCCGCTGACACCACAGTGGTTAGCATAATAACTGCATGCCTTTAACTGAATGAACTTTCCTCCTCCAGCTCGTTGGTTACTGAATGAACAGAGCGGTGGTTTATGTTTGGATTCATGTCACTTTGGGTCATTATTTACTAGTATTTACCAGGCGCAGCGTCAGGTGATGGTGGATGTTACATACTGCGTCTGTTACCTCTGATGTTTTAAACCCTGGCTGCAGCACATGAGCCGTACCTCGCTCTCTCCAGCGATGGGCACCTCTCCCTTGGAGCTCCCGATGCTCGTGTCTTTGGCCCGAGGTGGTTTCCAGGTCCTCTCGTGGCTGGAGCGGTTGTGGTAGAAGAGCCTGCCGTTCTGGTCCCTGTGGGTCTCCCAGTCTCCAAACACGTGGAGGGGGGAGGTGGAGGGCGGAGGGGGCAGGTTGGTCTGCGTGATTTTCAGCTCCTGAAGGTTGGTGTAGACGGGCGACTCGGAGCGTCCCTGACATGAAGACGACACCATCTGATGAGGAGAGAACCGGGATCTGTCACTTCACTTTGTTATGTAAGCGGGAGACACTGTGATGTAAGCAGTCACAGCTTTCAGGGAGGAAATCAACAGCTGTAGTGGATCACCAACCAACATCAACACCAGCTTCCACATTGAGCCGACTCGCAGCAGCAAAGCAGTAATGAGCTCAGAGGACGAGAACAGGGGAAGGAAGTGTTGGAGAGTAGCAGGACCCGTAAAACTGTCAACATGCCACCAGAACCGTGGCAGGACTCCACTTCACTCGACTCGACCCATTTGCTACCGGGCTGATGTATTAAAGGGACGTGGAACGTTACCGGTGGCTGTAGCAGGTGGTAAACACATCGTGGTCTTCCTGTAACGAGTCGGACCAGAGCCTTCATCAAAGCCTGAGCCGTGCGGTGACACTTCTGTCTTCACTCTGAGTGAACCTGATCTTCGCTACGTCGTCGGTCAAAGGGAAGTAGGCTGGAGTCCTACATGAACGTCAACCACAGCTATTCTTATACCTGTGGCTCTGAAGGAGAGCAAGGTTTCCAGATGTCATGGCGTTACTTAAACTGCAGCATCTGATGTGGAGGACTGAGCCTGAAGGCAAAGCTCTTACTTTACCACTCAGCCTGAGCGCCAACATTCACCTGTGACCAAACAATGACGTCACCATTACAGAAAGAGATGAGGTCAGGAGAATCACTGTGCCTTCATAGAGACAGCAACGTCACAGTATGACATGCTGTGATCCTCATCAGGGGAAAATGCTTCACAAACCAGCAGATACCAGTTATAATCTCCACAGGGACGAACAACATCCAGCTGAACTAATGAGTGAAACTACGGTACAACCACAACCAGCAGAATCCAGTGTTCCCAGTGTTCATCTGTTGGAGATGAACCACATCAGAGGCAGGTTCTATTGTTTGGATTGCTTATTGTAGGATGCTAGCTTCATTTTATACAAAGCTGAATTTCAAATCATTGCACTCACTTGATGGGAAGTCACCAGGCTGCTGTTTTCAGTCTTTAGTTGTGGTTCGGGTGGTTCTCCACATACAGTGATGTGAGGCAGAGGGACACACAGGACACCGTTATGCACTGAAGCTGCTCCACAGATGGAGAAGACCTCTGTTAGCGTTAGCGACAGCTAGGTGGCAGCCTGACTTCACACGGACTGGGCACTGGTCCAGTGATGGAGGAGGAGGTGTGGCTCCACGTGTCTGACAGATGAACCTGCTCTGCTGCATACCACAGGCAGCAGAGGACACAAACTCCACAACACACACTCACATGAAAGCTCTGTGTGCCTGTTTGTCAAACAACACCGATGAGCGCTGTGTCCTCCAATGAGTCAGAACCAGCAGCTTCACAGAGAAGCCCAGCAGAAGCTACAGTAACTAAGTAAAAGAGCAAAGAAGGAGCTGATCAACACTTAATCTGCAAATACTCTGGCACTTGAACTGCAATCTCCCCACGGTGCCCTGGTCATAGCACTGGTCTGTTGTATATTAGCTGACCTCAAACAACGTCTTCAAATGTGGCCACAGCTCAGTGACTCTGACAGCACGGCACCGCCGACGGGTGGCTGAGGACAGCGACCAGTGAAACCAGTCTGAAGGCGTGACAGCGTATAGAAACGGGAAGAGAAGAGGTTGCGTTAGAAAGGAATGGAGCAGAGTCATTTCCTGGAAAGGTTTCAGCACCCGCTTCTCTGCAGTGAAAGGTCGGTTGCTGCTGCTTCACAACGCGTTCGCTTTGTGCTGTGCTGGTTCCTGATCTTCCAGTTTTCCCAGAAACGCTACCTGATAAAACCACTGGAGGAAAATGAATGTTTAGCACATAGACACGAAACCGGCCCAAAGAACTGATGGTGTCTGAACAACAGACAAGATGTTTAAAACGGGGATGTAAACAACAAAGAAACTATAAAGATATGATGGGAAAACCTTCAACACAGTAACAGCGGTACTCGGTGCTTTGTGGTAAGAATGTGTACATGCTGTTATTTCTAGAAGATAATCGACACACTTCATTCCATCAGATCAAATATCGCCATTGGTTCAGAAATGTTACAGTAAAACAGCACTGTTTTCATCTAAAAGGCTTCTTTTGCCACATGCGCCCCTGGTCCCCTGTGGGGGATGCTGCCCTGCATCCCCCACAGGGGACCGGGGTTTACTCCCAGCAGGTCGGACCCGATGCGTGGACCCACAGATGGGTCGTATTACAACAGAGGAGGTCCAGTTCGCAGTTTCACTGGGCTTAAAGCTTTGCCGGCTGCGCCCACGCACTTAAGTGAATTAATTCTGTAATATTCACAGAACCGACTCAGCTTTAAACACAGGATCAGAGGCTCAAACCTCTCTGACTGGTCGCAGCCAATGATGCTAATTCTGCAGCCCCTGGTTGGCTGAGGCGTTTATGTAAGAGGAGACGAGGTGTGGTGGCCGGATGTGATGTAGTGGACGCATGCTGAGCCACCTGGGCTCTGGAGGATTTAATGTTACCCAACGCGCTGCTGAACCCAACTTCTCTGAGGCGTAAAAACAGAATTAAATCTGCTGTGGAATTTAAAACAAGAGCATCTTCTAAATTACTACGATTAGGTTTTAACAAAAGACGCAGCCGTGATCAGCACCTCTTCCATCCTGTGGCTGTTTGAGGCTGGAGGCAAATGTTCTACATCCCTACACTAACTGTGCTGATGGGCATTCTGGTATCACAGCCGCGTAAGAACGGGAGCACCAAGCAGAGACTCAGCATCGTGTCCTGGAGGCTTTAATTAGTAGGAAACATGCAGTTAACGGTGTTTAACTTGGCACCGAGTGGAGCAGAACAAACTCAGCTGGTACCGGTTTTACAGTCTCTCACACCCAACGATGCAGTTCAGCAGCTCTGTGATCGGTCACAGAAAGGAGCCACTTCCCCTGAAGCTGAGAGGGGGTTCCTCTGGAGGACCAGCGGCTCTGGGTGGGTGACATGCACACGCTTGGACCCGCATTCATCCATTGATCAGATTTCCACTGAATATGGGGCCTAGAGGCTAAGACCAGTGTTACCACAGTAGACGCAGGGTGAAGACATTGATCATTAACTGCAGCGTTGCCAACACGTATTAACCTTCATGATCCGGCTCGGACTGGTTTCCAGGTGACACAGATGCTGCACATGTGAGAGCTGCCTCCCTCTGCGTCAGAGCACCTCATTCAGTTCATCACAACTGGGACGCAGCCTGGTTTCACTGGACTCCTGAAACGAGCACTGGAAACGTTCTGGTTCCATGCAGCACTTTCTAACCCATTTAGATCCAACGCTGGTGCTGCTACTTTTACAACCATGGCATCAAGATGCTCTACAGTGTCGGCACTCGCTCTGCTCCCACGTTCAATCATCCACTCTACATTAAAGTGTGACTCCAGTCTAAACAGCCTGAATGGTTTATGTTGATGTCTCTATTTGTAATATTTGCATAACAGTACAGGATGGAAACAGTTTATTTGCATTTTGTGAGAAGTTTCTAACGTTTGACATGAAGAGGGATCAGATTTACGATACATGTCTGCAGAGGTCACAAACACAAAGTTGCACATTTCATCCTGAAGCTATCGCTGATCAGCTGTTCAGGGGCTCCTGTAAATAACCACCCAGTGAACTGAGCAGACAAGCAGTTTCCTGCGCTGCTCGTCTTGTCAGAGCACATTAGAACAGACACAGCTCCACTGTAGCCTGACCCAGCTGGGTCCTCTGAATGAGGCCAGGCCCAGTGGGGAGGAACAGGACACACTATTATTTCTAGCAGCACACACACGGGTTCTTTAAGGTCATCAGTTCAAATGTGCAGGATGTCTATTCATGGACATGAATACGGCTCCATGAGCCTAAAGAACAAAACACAGCCACGATTCACAGATCTCACTGAATGAGGCTGATCACTGCAACGATCTGATTAGACCCACTTCCTCCAAAAATAGCAGACTGCTTGTCTGGTCAAGAAAAGCACCAGCAGCAACGATTTAAGCGTCTAAATGGAGCAACTGGAGCCATGAAAGAACAAAACAACGCTGACCACAAGTTCACATCTGCTGAAAAGAAACTGGTTCAACAACATAGTTATAAAACAACGTTCTGCGTCTCTTCATTTAGTCAGGAATACAACGACAGACGCTGAAATCAACTAATACAACACTAATTAACAAGTCATACATTAAACAGTCGATAAACAGGTGCAACAGATGCAATATTTATTATGTGACATGCGTAGCAACAGTACAGGGTTAAATATTCCTTCCTTGTTCAACTAGAGGCCGTCTATGGAACATGGTCAACAAACATGGAACCACTAAAGCACCAGCTAAAAATAGCTTCAGGAACGAGCAACTTCATGTGGCCGTAAACTTCCCTGATCAGCAGCTTTAAAGCTGCTCTAGACAAATAATGGAGCGTCTGACTGGGTGGACTGGGTGGACTGGGCCACAGCCATGCAGCAGGCTCCTGTGGGCCACTGGTACAGACAGAGCTTCCTGTGTTCACCTACACTAGAAGCTCATTCTACCATTAGACCTGCAGTCGGGTCAGCTGAATCAAACGTTCCCACGGTCAGAGACATGGACAGTAACTGAAGGAAGGCTTGGTGGAATTGAAGCAGACCACGTTCCCAAACCCTCCCTCTGTCAGCAGCAGATACCAGCTCTAACCCAAACCCCTGACCCCAGGGACCCATCAAACCCTCAGCAGACAATGGTCGTCAGACTGCTTTTAAGCAGTAAAACTGAGGCTCGTGTACGAACTCGTCTCTGCACTTCAAGTAATGCGCTAAAAGACAGGAAGCAAGAGGAAAAATACTCAAACAGACGAAGGTTTTCAGCTCCTGCAGCTACACAGAACGTGCCTCAGTTTTCTTACAGCCACATGTCTCAACAACACGCCAGCCGTGCAGCAGGAATGAGGAAGACGGAGCAGCAGCCGCCGCCTCAGGCTGAGGTCCTACCCTCACACCATGCAAGTCAGGACTTTGTTTCTAAAGCCACTGGCTCGGCTCAGCAAAGACACTTACAGAGAGGAAAAAGCTGCTGCAGTGTAACGTTTGAGTGACAGGCTCAGTAGTCAGTACCAAGGAGAACCCCTTGATCCAGGACGATGCAGGTCTGGTCTCACCCTCACCTCCGTGTCATAATCAAAGGTCAGGGGTCATCACGACGAGTGAACTAATGTGTGACTCCTCACTGCGCAGGTTCTAGTGGGTTCCATAGTTGGTGCATAAAGAACAGAATGTTCTGTTGGAGATGTTAATCTGTATTGTAGAACCAGACGAGCAGGTAAATGAAGCAGCAGGTGCTGCAGCTCAGTGACCAACACCGAGGGTGAGACTGTTTGTGACATGTCTGAAGAACAGGGACACGACAGGGCTCAGGTGCCGTCAGCGGCTGCGGCTCGTCCCCACCATCACGCTTCCTCTCAGTGGGTGATGTAAGAGAGAGAGAGAGGAGCACAGAACAGATTACTTCAGCAGCCAGTCAAATCCTGCAAGGTCGTAGCGATACGCACGCGAGGAGGAAGAGGCGGCTGCAGAGATTCAGAGGAGCAGAGACAGCGTGTCTCTGTCTCTACAGTGTGTTGACCAGCTGTAATTCCTCTGCTCCTGAAGGGGGCGCTCTTTTGGATCAAACCTTTGTGAATTGATTAGATTGATGTAGATGACATGAATTATTTAATAATCAGCTGATAACTTTTTAACAGCAACAATGGCTCCAACAGTTTGAGGCGATGCCCTCAACCTGAACTAGTCTTGCAGTTATGCAAAGAGAGATAAGGAAGCAATAACTGGTCTCTTCCTTTCAGTCTGTAAAACCAGGCAAACACAGGAAAGTGATAAGCAACAGAAGCAGAGTCAGAAATTGCTGCTGTGAACGTTTCTGTCTGTCAGAAGCTCGTGAACATCTGTCTGATGTCTATGGGATGAACTGCTCTTTATCTCCAGCCGTGCTGATAAACAGCCTGAGCTGCAGAGCTTTGCATATCGCTACGATTCAGTGCTTGTCTTATACATCACAGACACATTCCATCTATTACTGTACAAGCAGAGCAGCACAGAACCAAGTTAGAACCTGAAGCCCAGCACAGAAACATGACCCTGTCTTTCTGGTCTTCAGTTGTGTGAGTGTTCTTCATGTGTCTGGGCTTCTACTCTAAAGCCCAGGTCACCAACACCAAACGAGGAAGCAGTAGAAGTCAGAATAATCTACTGATCTAATCTGGACTGGATTTATCCCCGGTCCCACCAGGACGTTAAGGAGCTTTTATCCTGCGGGAGAGCAGCCCGTGCGCTGAGTTTCCCTGCAGGACCGTAGGTTCCTCTACTTCTGCTTTAATCTTAGTTCTATATAGTTATTTAATCTCGACGTCCAGGTCGGAGGATTATCATCCATGTACCGTCACCTTGAAATGTGAAAGGACCCAGCAGCCGGTGGAGCGGTGAGAGCTGCACAGCTGTTTCACGCTCGCTGTGTCTGAACTTGTAGCTCCCAGCTAAAGGCTGAACCGCCCATGTGTTACGCAACAGCTCCCTCGAACCAGGAGTAAATAGTTCAGCTCACTTGAACGTGCCTTAACTACCACAGGGTTCCACTCCCCACGGGATCTGGAGCCATAATCAGTTTACAGCACACGAAAACCTAGAAATGTAGACGCAGCTCATGAAAGGATTTAGGTAATGAGGCCCTAATGCTACCGACACATGAATGTAGATGAGATGCACATATTCAAAGATCCATTAACTATTATTACTAGTCATCGCTATCACTAATAATTGACATTAAGTGATAGATGATGGATTCTGCCGGTGTGTGAAGGTTCAGCTCTGACCCTCAGGCTGCAGGTCACAGCACACAGGTGTAGCTGTAACGTGAGCCAAGGCTGCTGAATGTGTCTCACTGGGTGGATCCAGAGATCCGTCCATCACTGATCCACTTCGTATCACTACTGGCTCTGCTTCCCTTCCTATAGAAACAAGCAACCAGTCAGAGCACAATGTACGATGCTCCGTCACAGACACTGAGGCACAGATGAAGGAGATGTGACAGATGTGAGTTGCTCAAGTTAAAATTCTTTGTTGTTCAACACATAAATAAAAATCAGATGACATGAATGAGGATGAAAACTAGTGTTTCCAGGTTAATCATCTGTGAGTCTGAACTTCTCTGGGGTCAAAGTACAGAGTGTGAGGCATCATAGTGTTGCCAGCCAGAGCAGCATGAACACACATAGGCAGGGCCGCTAGCAAACCTCTATTTACACTGCAGCAGGAATTATATGGATGTTTAGTGGCTGCTCACACTCACTGTGGTTGGAAGGGACTGATTTCATCAGCAGGCAGCACAGGTAGAGCCACACTCAGCTCTGATGCCTGATCAGTATCAGCTGTAGGTCCCTTCACACGTAAAACACCATCAACCTGCTGTCGGTGTAAAGGAGCACATCCAGCATTCAAACCCAGATGAATGGTTCCTGTCCTCCTCCCGTCACTGCCCTCAGCTCATCTCAGCGACCAGCTGTCCACACAAACGTTACGCAGCCGGAGCTTATGTAATGAAGCAAGGCCAGCGTTCACAGCATCCTCGAAGATAATCAGTTCAAACATCTGAGGAAACAACGGGACCTGAATCTATGGATTCAGCTCAAACACGGCTGCTTCGCCAATCATGATATGAATCACAGCACTCTGGATAATAAATACGTCTGAGCTGATGAACAAGGGATGCAACATCAGCTTCTCTGTGTTAAAGGCAGAATAAAGATTGAAATAGGAGCTGCGTCAGTCTGAGTTTATCTGAGTGCTCACTGCACCATATCAGAGATAATTACAAGTAGACTTTCATACAGAAAACAGTAAAACCAAGATTCTGCTGATTCAGCAAGTACCGTGAAAGAGCAGATCCACACACTGACACATAAAGCATCTTACCGTCCCGTTCTCCTCTGGGTACATACTGTCCTGCAACGGAGGCGCCGGCGCTGCTGCAGAGGAGCGAGAGCTGTGATGATGCAGGAACAGCAGCCTCCGCCTAGTCACAACCTCTTACCCCCACTGACATGTCTGTGGCCGAGAGTCAGTGCGAGGCCACCAGCTCACTCATTACATAAACAGAGAGAGACAGAGCAGCTCCCATAATGCTGTAATACTCTGCTGAGCCACGCACGCACGCACGCACGCACGCACGCACCTTTGCTCCTGAATGAGGTCTGCTGTTATGAACTCGCCTCACATTTAATGAAAACCATCAAATTCAACCACAAACCAGAAACCGTTTATTCCTTAGAGGGAAGTTTACTCACACTTTAATAATAGTTAATACATAAACCTGCTCATCAGTGGTGCAAACCCGTGTACCTCTGTATGTTTTCAATGCTGACTGTACCTGAATGGACACGTCTGTGAAATCATTCAGCAAAACACATCAGCACTGAAGCTACTACTCTGGTTGAGTCCTGTGGTGAAGACAGGAAACAAGCAAATTCATTACAAAGACAATAACCATCAGTCACAATCCTGATGTGTGTCACTGTGCTAAAGATGTGAGCGAGCCAGATGTAGGAAGCAGGTTTGTGACAGAGGGCCAGCAACTGTCATCCATGTTAATGGACGGATGGATGTGGAACACCAGTGAGGATAAAACACAAACCTGGAGCTGCAACAAGCACAATGTGAGGAAGACGCTGAGCAGCGACGCTGGGAAACACTGTTGTCAAACAGTTAATGAAGACAAAAAGCGGAGACCAATGGACGCTTTCATTCAATCTTCCCATTAATTGAATCATATCTTAGGATCTGTCACAGATTTGAGCCTCAGGTTTGTTATTTTTTTCATCTGTGCGTCCTCAGCATGAAAACATTCAGGACCCCCTGGACGAGCGGTAAACAGGATGTGAGCGGCCCCAACGTGAGAGATAATCAGGCTTTTAATAAGCAGCAGCGCAGATGGTCGGGCCTCAATTAACACATTACTGACGCTGCGTGTGTTAAAGGATGAGAGTGTGAACCTCTTTTCTAACACCATCACTCCACTAATGACTCGATTCAGAAATGTCATTTTTAGGAAGCTTCTCCACGTGAACAAACTGAAGACAACATCCTGCAAACCACAGTAATCAAGCAGCTGAGGAGGCGCTTCCTGTGATCACCAGGCGTCACCATCATCAAGGCTGCAAGATTCTATAGGGCCAAACGTTTCTGATTTAAAGAAATTCACGAGTTCCTGTAAACAAAGAGAGGAGATGACACTACGGTTAAAGTAGGTTATAAAGCTGCTGTTTTTCACTGAGGCGCTTTTGGTTTATTTGTCCTTTGAAGCTCCTAAAGCAGATTCTCCAACTCGCATTAAGTACTGATAACATGATGTTGATCATATGTTGCAGCATTTGACTGTTCTGACTCCAACTGCGCGTCCCAAAGATCAAACCAGGGAACAAGCAAAGTACACACACACACACACACACACACACACACACACACACACACACACACACACACACACACACACACACACACACACACACACACACACACACACACACACACACACACACACACACACACACACACACACACACACACACAGCTTTTTGTCACGAGCATCTTTGTGAAGACGTTATCTCTTCTGGACCAATGACTTTAATTCACAGCTACAGATCAACGAGCGCTGGCGCAGGACGTTCAGCAGCCGAGGCGGAGGAGCAGCCTGTGACATGCACACAGCCAGTACTATGACCCGAGAGCAGAGGAGGCGAAGCAAGGTGGATGAGGAGGTGCAGTGAAGCAGCAAATTAAAACACACTGAGACCCTGACAGCCATTATGCTCAGTGGCTGGAGGGGCTTTATGTTCCATCAGCTGTGGCCAGAGGCCTCAAACATGCAGTCTCCCTGAGGAACGTAAGACACTCAAACGCTGACACGCTCCTTTCTCTGCTCTTTAGAGCTGCCTTTAGTGAAAGGAGGGAGGAAACTAAACCCTGAGTGTGTTGCTGCACATGACATGTGACTGACCAACCAGCAAACAGCAGAGAACTAAACAATCCTTGGAATGCGTCGTTAACACTCAACCTGCAGATGGACATTTTTAACATAGATTAAAGGGACGCGTCGCTAGAGTCCGATCTAATTTACAGACGATCAACTGGAGCAGGGACAAAGTGGCCTTTGTGCTCGGACGCAGAGAGCAGATAAGAGTTCACTCATCACAAACGGAGCAGCTTGGAAACATGAGCTCCTCTGTCTGCACAGAACCACCGCTCCACGACGCCATGTTCAGGGACAGGGCGGGCGAGCAAACAGGAAGCCCTGAACCACACCTGTGGTGTTGACACCAGCAGCTGCCAGGACGCACACAACAAACAGGCAACGCACTGAAACCAGCTGCTTTCATGTCAACAGGTCTGTGGGAAACACCCATCCAAGGACACGGCTGCTCACGGCCAGCAGGGCCATTACTACACGTACGCGTTAGACAGGAACAGTGCAGCACCAGGCTCTGAGTCATCACACGCGATGTCCAGGAGGCCGACTCCGTTTACCATGTTACCATGTGAGGAAAGGCCAGGAGCTCGGCCCTCTGGACACGCCTGGCGCTCACGCTGATCCTCAGGTCTACGGATTTTAAACAGCCAATGAAAAAGCACGCTTTAATAAGGGCTTCAGTGATGAACTCTGTCCTAAGGAGGAGAGAGCAAACAGAATGAGGCCGTCAGCGTCCACCTGCAGACGAAGCCGTTCCACTGTTCTGACCTTTCTCCTGCTACGTAAACAGCACAGAGCGACTGAGGAAGGAAGCAGAGCAGCAGTAACTGCACATAACCTTCACCAACATCACCGAATGAAGCGAGAACACAAACACAGTTCTGCTTTGTTTCAGCCAGGGCTGAAAATGCCAAAGGTCTTATTTTAAACACTGATGTGTTGTGGCTTCATGGAGTTAGGATCCTGTGACTCTATTGTTTGACGTGGCTCATTCGACCCGTTCCCACACACTAACAGCAGCTGTTGCGTGACTGTACCTGCAGATGCTCGGTGGACGAGCTGCTCAGGTCGTCTCCAGACTCCGAGTCGTTGGTGCGTCGGTCTTCGCCTGCCGAGTCACAGTGCCGGGTGCCGTCCACGTCCAGCGGGGCCCGCACCATGTCTGGGGACCGGGCTCGAGTGCGAGGCAGAGTGCTGGACTTCCCCGTCTGCGGCGGCGGAGGGCCGGGGTCGGTGGGGCTGCTGGGGGTGTGGGTGTTGTTGGGGGGGAAGTGCCCCGAGGAGGCGGTCTGCGCAGACGGTGAGCGTCGACTGTACGACTCCCGTCTGTGAAGGTATTCAGGGGACCGGTCTGTGACTCCTAGCTCCAGATTGCTGGGCTTTAGCCAGGATGCATTGTTGCTGGGAGCCGCATGGTGTGCAATGGCTTTGGGAGGTGGCATGAGGGCTTTGCGGACCTCCCGCACATACTGAGCTGGTACGTAGAAGGGCTTGGCCCCCTCCTCCTTCTTCACCTGCCACCAGTCCTCGTTGCTTTTCTTGACCAGCATGTAGCACTCTCCATGCCGGATGCTGATGAGGCGGTCCTTGGACTTGTAATCGTAGTCATACTCCACCTCGATGTAGACCTGCCCCGGGGCAATAGCCAGCTCTGCCATGACGGTCACCACAGCAGGAAGATGTCTGTTAGCATGGCCTCATGAGTGGAGCTGCAGAGAAAACACACAAGGCTCAGGTTTCCATGGAAACGCATCAACTATCTCCGGTTTCTGTAGAGTCCAGTGGCCCAGAGCTCCAACATGTGAACCTCATCTATCCAAATTTCCTGCCTGACTCTCAGCTGTTTGCTATTACATTAAAGCAACATGATGAAAACATTTGACCAATTAAACAGTCTGGGTTCAACGCGACAGTCATTACAGGACAAACCTCTGCTTATGGACGCTGACACAAAGGTCAGCGCAGGTTTAGTTCACATCACTGAAACTGCATCAACGTCCTCAAAGACACTGATTCTGTGAACAAGGTCACAGTGATGACGGCTTTTCAACTGAGAGCATCGGTTTCAGGGTGAATTAATAAGAGAAGCAGTACATAAGCTGACTTTCCATTTAGAAGAATCCCACTCATAGTTTCGTGCTGAGGTCATGTGTGCACACAAACACAGACAGCGTGAGATGAGGCTGCAGCACCTTGAGCAACCTCTTAGCTATTTAAAGCTCCTAAGTCACCTGACAGAAACAAGATGCACGTGATGAGTCGGCTTTAAAACACAAACATCCGTTTGAGTCAACAACAACACTACACAACTAAAGGGTGACAGATAAAGACCGTGGCCAAACAGCTGCAGTCCAAGCTTCACTGGGGAGAAGGTCACGATCAGCTTCCTGTAATTAGCAAATCAGAGCTTTCTGGTGTAGATGAGGTGTAAGGATGTTACAGTGACTCTCAGAACCCACCAAGTCATCAGTGAGTCACATCCAGTGAGACTCAGTCATGGTGCACAGCACATTATGGTTTGTCTAATCAGAGTCCTGCTGTGCTGGTTTAAAGGGGAAACCACGTCGCTGCTGCGGACCTTCTGCCAGTGCATTAACTTAAAAAAGGTTTTTGAGGTGTGACTGGGTGAGATTAGGACCTGGATTACTCCAATGGAGGATAACATCCTGCTCTGAAGAAGCTCTCACTGACCATTAGCTAAATGAAAGAAAGCGCTGCCTCACACGAGAGCAGCTTCCACTCATGACCTGTGACCTCCTCATTCAGTCGACTAAAGAAGGTTCCTTCATCTACGCCTCATGTTAAAGACGTGAACAGCAGACAAGCATCACGTTCAAATTCTAGTCGCAGCTGGTAAATTAACCAAACTCCCAGGAAAAGTTAAATTCCTGCAGCAGTTGAACAAGCTAATTTACAGACTTTCTTATACAACATTTCCTTTGGCTGTTTGCTTTTCATTCTTAAAGTGTTCATGTTTTAGGTACATCTCCTCTGAGCCTGACTGAATGAAGCCAAATAAACTCACGTCATGAAAGCATTTAAACCTGCCATAACTTGAACATGCGTCTCAACACACTTATATTTGAGGATGAAGGATGTTACGGTCTCTTTAAGCCCCTTCTCTGATCAGCTAATTCAAAGGAAGCACAGTAATTCAACCATGTGGCGCTGCCTCGCTGGAACAGAGACTGACGGGTGTGTTTGCTCCAGTCTCGTCCTGCCTCAGCCTGTCTCAGCAAAGCACCAAGCAGCTCCTTGGAAATGGTTCCTCCCAGACGTGTAGTCAGTCACTGCACTGAACCTCAGCTGCTTCTATCCACCACTGGCTGATCAGCCATTACTCTGAGGACACCAAGGTCTGCAGTTAACTGGATCTAGTGGGCAACTTTACCATTCAAGACCGCTAAGAAGCGAGTAGAGCCACATACAGCGCAGTGACCTCCACAGGTTAACATTAAACAGCTGGAGCCTGTACAGACTGTCCCTGCAGCTCCCTGTGGTCCTGCTGCTCACATACCGTGGCGTCTTCAGGGAGAAGTGAGACGGTGGAAGGTCGTGGAGAGAATGAGGCAGAGACAATCACCACATGATGGAGCGCACGCTCATCAAACCCCGACTGTGGAGTCAATGATGCTCCAACAGCAGGACGCTGCCTCACATGATGCTGATGTTAAAGCAGTACATTCATTAATAATTATAAAGAGCTGCAGCCATTGATTATTACAGTGTAGATGCCCTGACTCTCCTTTAGTCTGTAAATGGATTATCCCCAGTACAACAGAGAGGCACAAAGTTGTTTAGTTGCTGTTAAAACTTTGATTCAAAGAAAACAATACTATGACATTAATAAGTTAAATGTGTGTGTGGTTAATATTAAATATATTACTACTGTGTGTTATATTATAAAGTAGCGCCACCTCAAAAAGTCAAAAATGACACATCTGGACCACACTTGGTTCTATGGTACTTGAAGTACTGACTGTACTATGAACTACTCGTTTATAGTTTTAATGAAGTTTGAAGCTTCAACATAATTCAATATTTAATTTGTTTAATGTTGCTGACACACTTTTTTGACTTACTTTAACATGACGTGAAACATTTTATAATATCTACTTGACTCTTCAGACTAAGTACTGATAGTGAAGTACTATCCCTGTGTAGTAACGTTACGTGTACTGTCAGTACTTTAGCACTGCGGCTAACGTTAGCTCCTTAGCTAATTAGCTTCCAGGCTAAACATTCCTCCGCGTCCGCACCTTTACGCACCTTCTCTCTCGGACCCAGGAAGTCTTTCCGTGCGGAGGGAAACCGCTCCGACGATCCGGTGGTGGCGTTAAATTCCCACAAACTTTCCCAGCGGCAGAACCGGGTAAAAGTGTCCGTATCGGGTCTGTCACGACTCTCCCGGTGCCCGGTGCCCGCTGCCCGCTGGCCGGTGCACTAATCCTCTGGCCGGTGTTCGTCCCCGCGGACTCAGACTCCCGTCAACTTCAGCTTCTACCTTCAGCCAAAGATCGTCTATTATAAAAATGAAATCATCACTCCGCCGATATTTTAAAAATCAAGAAGCGTGGAGGATATTTGGGAAACTATATTTACAAAATGTATGTAAACAGTAAAGTAATTTGAAATTGAAAATACAATGCGTTTATTAGAAAGAAAAGACAATTATTTTAAAATATCTACCGTTAAACTAGTTCAAATTGATACTGTTGAATTTTTGATTTTTTATCTGCTGTTTATTACACTATTGTATATAATTACCAATTATCTTTCACAATTTATTTTGTTTTTTCCAGCATTTTAAACTTGTAGCATTTTAGTAAATGCGTTTTAGAGTAAGTGCTCCTGTCAATTTAAAGTCGGTTGTTGGAGATGTCCATGCATTTGACTCCACCTGTCGGTAAAACGCGCTAACTACAGATGCATCAGCTTTCATGCTCTGATTTGCATCAATGACCACCGTACAGATTGTTTTATTTACCAGCTACAATCGAACGTAACCCCTATTATTATTCCCTTAGACACTGATTTGTAAACTCGGGGCCATTATTCCAGGTGAACCTGGTGAAACCCTTCGTACAGGTACTCAACACTCAGTCAAGTCTTACATACTGTGCTGTTTAAAGGCAAAGCTACACCACTAAAAGTGTATTATAGATGTAGATGAAGTTATTAAAAGTTTGAGTATATTGAATATTTTATTGGAATTTACACTAAAACTTTAAAATGAATCATTCATGTATTGTAATGAATACATACCATTAGAACAAAGAGCATTAATATGTACATCTAAAGGTTTCCACTAAATGAAGCCTTGACACTCGATTCAAGTCACATTTTATTATGCACAACAAAATAAAATTCACAGGGCTGCCTGGTTAGGTTTACATGTTTATTTAGCACATAAATTCTGAAATAGCAATCACAGTCAAACAGTATTAGTATATAGAGGTTAATTCAGAGATTGAAATGCTTTCAATTATATTAACATTTGATAAGTCATGTATGAGTGACTAGAATAAAGATGAATAGTTTTAAATAGTTCTTCAACGTGTTGTAATAACACAAACAACAGAAAAGAAACTATTTACTGGATTCAAAGACATATTTAAGTCACAGTCAATCACCACAATGCTATGAAAACAAAATAGTTATTGAGATTAGACTTTTATAGGTAAATGCACATAACATGCTGTAGCTAACACACTACAAGCCGAAGAAAGTTAAAACCTTATTCATAAAGCCTTTCTTTTCCTGTCTCTCCTGTCTTTCCTTGCACAGCTGCTCCTCGCTTTTTGTCAGTGTGTCTCGTCTGGTGACTTTGCAGATGATGACTGCGCGCTCCTTCATGGCTTCCAGAGACTGAATCCGGGCCTGGTAGCCCTCTCTGGCCTCGGACCGTTCCCCCTCTATCAGCAGGTCGATGTACTCTGGGGTGGTCAGAGGGTTGGGCCTCAGGGCGATCTCCTGCAGGCGGGTGATGCAGCTGGCCGACTGGTCCATCAGGGCAAAGACCAGGTCCTGAAGCTGCACGATCTCTTCTTCCTGCCTCTCAATCAGCTGCTGAACTGTCAACTTTTCCCTCGTAGCTTTTTCGTACTTCTCTTTGAGTTCCTGCAGTGTCTTCCTCTCTTTGACTTTAACATACCCCCAGCTGTAGGTCTGGTTGAAATGGACACTCCACACACATTTACCAGGGCAGACAGTGCACATCCCTGCCCCGTCCATGGATGCACAGCCACGCTTCTCACTATCAGCAGCTATTCCACATGGGTAGTGGCACGTCACGGAACATTTCTGGCAGTTGGTGATGTACACTCCTTTGTTTGTGAGCATTGTTTGCACTGGCTGAATGACGTCTACCTCGATTTCAAAGTCTTTATTTGAAACCATGACTGTTTCGTGCTCTTTGATCTTTTCTTTGGTTGATTTAATTTGTTGAAGTTTGGCTAATCCAGCTTTAACCTGTGGCTGCAAACCTTCGATGGCCGTTTCCAGCTGCTTCCGTTCTCTGAGAACCTCTTTGGTCATCAGCAGGCTTTTGGTTGTCATTTTACCCAAGGCTATGAAGAACTTTTCCATACTTCTGGAACCCATGTTCCAAAACATTTCATCAAAGTTCTCATCATCATCTCCAGATTCGTCATCACAGGTTGAGGCATGAGAACATCTGCTGTCTGCAAACAAGGCAGAGTTGTTGAACTTGAAGTGGACTGGAAGCCCCAGGTCATTTTTGGGACAGGGAACGCTTGAGACATTTATCGCCTCGAGAACTGGCGGCTGTTTGCCGTCTGCAAAAGTCACCAGCATTTCAATGTTCTCGGCCACATCTTTGCCAAAGATGGAGAGCACGGAGTCAAACACGTATCTCTGTGTTGCTGTCAGTCGAGCCAGAGAAGCCTGAGTGACAAAACACACAGCGTCTATCTCACTGACGCCGTCAGCTGAACTGAAAAGCCTCCGGATTTGTTCCGTTATCTCTTTGTCTCTTCCAACTCCTCTGGTGTCTCCAAACCCTGGAGTGTCCACAACCGTCACAGAGAACGGGATTCGAAATCCCTCCTGATGGTTGAGTCTGTACACAGTGACTTCAGACGTCTGACTTTCAGCCTGGGACTTTGATTGACCCTCATCCACTAGTTTAAATCTGAAGTCGTCCTTCCACTCCACACCAACGATGTAGTTGATCATTCCATTAATCAGAGTGGACTTTCCTGCTCCAGTTGCTCCTAGAAGCATTATGGTCCGGTTCTGCCTCATGCTTTCTTTGCCAAAGTTAAACATCCTGCATCCATCTATGTCAACATCTTCCTCTTCCAGGGACAGTTTGAAACAGGAAGGAGCTTCAGAGTTCATTTTCTTGCTAATGTGTTTGAGGTGTTCAGCAAGACGTGCAAATTCTCGCTTTGTTGTGCTAACGCTAGCGCTGACGCTTTCTTTGCTGTTGCCAGAAGCGCCACAGTCACATCGGACCCTGACGACGTATTCTGTCTCTGACTGAAGCCCTGAAATCACAGATTTTCCCGATCCTGCCGTCACTTGTTTCCACACCCGCTCTTCTTTCTTGTCTGCTTTTGTGAACTCCACCACGTAGCTCAAGACGTGGACGTCAGGTCCGAGCTCGGCCGGCGGCTCCCAGCTGACTGAGATCTCGCTGGAGTTGGGTTGAAGGCGGGGTTTTCCTGGAGGACAGCAGGGTAGGGTTCTAACGGATCCACTGAGGTCACTGTGAGGTCCGACCCCCGCTGAGGTCTCTGCTCTGCATCTGAACTCATACTCCGTGTCCAGCCTCAGACCGCTCACTGTCACCTCTCCAGGCTTTGGCGCCGCCTCTCGCTGCCACGCCTCGTCTCCACGGACACGGTACTCCACCGAGTAGGAGGCCACGCTGTCTGCTCCGAATCTGGGAGGAGAAACCTCCAGCGTCACGCTGCTGTGGTTCACATCACTGACCGTCACAGCTTCAGGCTTTGAAGGAGGCTCAAAGCTCTCACTGACAGAGAACCCGTCCTCATAAAGGTAGATGCTGGAGCCTTTGAGCTTCTCGTTGGTCTGACCCAGTGTCAGGAACTTCACCTCCTGCTTCTCCTTGTTGGCTTCTGCAAAGTCTCTGAACAGCTTGGCTTTGTGTCTCATGTCATTGGCTGCTTCGTTTGAAAGGTACCACTGTTCCTTCTCTATGTCGTAAGCATTTGGGTTTTGAGGGTCTCGTAGGTGATGTGACAAAGCTGAGAGGTACGGTTCAGAACCTCCCAGTGAAGTGAACACAAAACACACCACATGCTCTGCACTCAGAATCTCCTCACTGAGACCTTGTAATGAGACGATCTTGGTGTTTTTCATCATGTTGGTAAAAGACTTCAAGGTGCAGAGTTCTCTCTCCTTACAGTCCATCCACTGGTTCAGGTGTTCACTGTTGAAGGGAGATGACTGTCTCCTCTTAAGGATCTCTGCCAGCACAGCCTCCTCTTCTCCTCCTCCTCGGATCGATGGAAGCTTCTTTGCCAACTTACGCTGAAAGTCCATCCTGAACTCAGAGCACATTCTTTTAAAATCTTTGATCTTCTTGCTGATCTGAGGGAACTGCAGAGCAGTTTTAGTCCTCAGAGCATCGTTGCACCTCATTTCCAGCTCACTGAAGTCCTCCAGGACACTTTGTGCTTCCTGAACCAATCTTACACTTATCTCGCGTACGAGTTTGGCAGCAGAGGAGTCCAAGCTCACCAGTGGCAGCAGCCAGACCTTCAGGGGTACGGCCTTGTCTCCATCGGCTCCAAGCAGCTTCGGCAGACTTTGGTAAACTTCTACTGCATCTTGAAAGGTCACAGGATTTCTCTCGAGGGAAAAGTCACCATGAAACTTGCAGGAGAATTTTTCAACGTCTGCTTTGTCCTTTTCTTCCATTTTCAGAGAACCTTCACCTCCTACAGCTAAACCGGGAATTTTATTGATCATCACTTTCAAGTTGCCCCGAACGTCTTGATGACTTTCCTTTTTAGACACCTCACGGTCAAAGACGAAGAAGGCCTGTGCCCCGTAAAGAATACCTGTGACCACGTGAGTCGCTATCCCTTTATCAAACACATATGGATGCTTCACATTTCCTCTTCCCAGGTGATTCATTGACAGCTCCTGGAACTTTGTGGTGGTTTTGTATTTCAGTGTCACTCTGGCCTGATGTTTGGACGTCTTTTGGTCATTCAGGTATTTAGCTGATCCTTCAACCTCTACCAGACCTCCTAAGAAACTAGCTTTTAGTGAGGCTTCAACATTCAGTGCTGAAGATTTGTCTTCTATTGATTCAGATGCAACTATCTCAAACTCAGTGGCAGGGTTTGGTCTCTCTCTTGCATCTTTTTCCAGGTCATCACGGTCCCACAGAGTCATTCCTGACAAAAGTACAGTGAGGAAAAGAACAAAAGAAAAAAGTTTAGCTTAGAAGACTTTTTCTTATCCTTTTGGCTTTTTCAAGATTTAATTCAAGATTTAAAAAATGAGCAAAATTGCTTTGACAATCAAGCTACTTTGCATGCACATACAACTCCTATAGACTGCTGCAGACACATATACACATATGTATGTTGTTACAAACTCCCCCCATACGGTTTACAACTGCCAGGGCTTGACAGGGAATTGGGGCCAGGAGAGGAGCTGCAGTGGAGGTGGAGGATGGAGTTAACGGCCGCTCTAAGTGGGGAAGCTATGGCTCTCACAGCCTGGAGGAAATACAATATACTGTAAAGGCACTTCGGCCTTTGTGCACATGGCACTACGCTGCGACCTTGTCGCTTTACTAAAAACACTTGGTTCTCTATGGAACCTTTACGCTCACCTGGCCGCATCCGCTGACCAGGTAGCAGGGGAACAGGGAACAGGGAAGACCCCAAATGCGCAACCCAAACACAGGAAATAAAGTTTAACATAAAAATGATTTATTAAATACAAACATAAACTCACTGCAGGGCAGCACTAAGGTTAAACAAAAACGTGAGAACTAAAAATCGCTACTTTGCAGGAAACTAAGACTAATTAAAAAAACTAAAAAGGCTCCGTTCCTAACAGGCAACCACCTAAACATGAAAAAGAAGACAATCACTCAAGACAACTACACAATCCTACAGGTCAAAACTAAACTATGCTCCGTTCCAAACGGGCAAACAACCTAAACACAGATGACAACCACAAACCTTCAGATGACAAAAAGGACAGGACATTAAAAGAAACCAAAACTCCACTTCTTTAAGACTCCTCTCTTAAACAGGTAACGTAACTTTGGCTTAGCTTTCGAGCTTACGACCGTGTGGTGACCCACACAAAAAACACAGGAGCGCCCCTAGCGGCGCGAAGGCTGAATGCCACATATGTACTATACTACACAGATACAAGTGGACCCTTACAGAGGGAGGAGGAGTTGTACAGGCTGATGGCACCGGTAGGAAGGTTCTCCGGTGGCGTTCTGTGGAAAACCTAATACTGATCAGCTGTGGCTGAAGGTGCTCCTCTGTCCAGCCACACACTGTGTGGGGGTGGAGGTATTGTCTATAGAGAGGAGTTGGACCAGCAACCTCCTCTCAGCTACAGCATGTAAAGGGTCCAGCTCCACCCCCAGTACAGAACCAGCCCTCCTGATCATTTGTCCAGTCTGTTACTGTCTGCTACATCCATGCTGCTGCCCCACAGACCACAGCCTAAAACACTGGGTTACTTACCGTAAACCCTGGTTCTTTGATAACAGAGTGAGGTGTTTCACTATGGGTATTGCCTTGACGTGACCAACCGTGGAAGCTCCAATGACACTACGCCTGTCCACGACAGACAGGTCGAGCCGTGCAGTCCTTCATCACCTTCCTCTGCTTCAGGGGAGGAGAAGTGGGGGGTGACGGAACAGAACAAGTGGGCTGTTTCTTCGCTGGGGTGGAAAGACCGGTCTCTTGCTGCCACTGTCGCAAATGTATGTTTACCCCATTGCCTAGAGTTTACTGGCTTAGCCTGCTGGTTGGGCTGCTGTCTGGTTGTCACAGTCTGGGTTTTTATTGTTATTTTTATTGTTTTATTGAATTGTTACATTTCCTGTTTTATTTCAAGTTATTTCCGGTTTCTTTTTAGTCATTCCGTTTTCCACTTATGTTTCTAGTCATGTAATCTGCCAGCTGTTTTCAATCCGTTCAATCATTTAATTCTGTATTTAAGCACCAGCACTTATATGAGTTCTCTGCCAGATCGCTGACTTTGTTCCGTTCCAGCATTCTGTTCATTGCTTACATGTTACCACTCTTGTCTCCTGGATTCTCCTTGTTGGTACCGTAGCCTGAACCTCTTGTTGTGTACAGTATGATCTCCTGTCTGTTTGACCTGTCTACCCGCCTGCTGTCCTGTACCTTTGCCAACCTGCCTTCCTGGTTTTAACCCTCAACTGTACTTGACCTGAGAAATATTAAACTGTCTTATCTGCACCTACAAGTCTCTGAAGCTGTGCATGTGCGTCCGCCGCCTCCGCTCAAACACTGTTTGTGACATTGGTCTGTCTGGCACAGGACGGGTTTGAGTGGTAAACAGGGATTAAAGGCTGCGCCTTCTTCGAGTGCTGGTTTTTCTCATTTTCTCCAACGCTGGGCCAAAGAGACCCTTGGATGGATCATATGTGACATCCATGATTTTTGCCTTCTGTGCATCACTTAGGCCTGGCGGGTTTAGCCAGAGAGCCCTCTCTGCTGACGCTGCCACTCTTAGATAGGGTCAATGCCATAGATATCGTTGGAAAGATGGAAGACTATGGGATACACAGTAAGCGTCAGTTGTAAGACCACTAATAGATGCGGGGTTTAAGCCGCGTCAAGTACTGGTCTTGGAGCTAGCTCGTCTTAGCGCGTTAAGACAGTCTTTTCATGTTTGTGTCCAAGCTAAACACTGGGTTCGAAGCTAGCTCGCCTCGTTAGCTAGTCACCAAAAACTTTCCTGTCTGACAAGCTAAGCTAGACAAAGGTAGAATAGGCTCGAACTGAAATGCAGCCTGAGCTACGCTAGCACGATACGTAAGTAAGACAGCTCGTCTTAACACGGTCACTGTGTCCTAAAGCGTAAATAATAATTGTCTTACCCAGAGCAATCTAGACAATGGCCTGAAATCTGCGTTCGGCGACGCCCTCCTTAACGGGTTGTCTATGAACTTTTGAACAGATAACAGGTTGCCTGGATATGCTGAGGGAGCTTATAGTTCCTCACAGAAAGAAACCTATGGGGTGAGATATGGGGTGGGCGGAGCCCGAGCACAGCTCGACCTGTCTGTCTCTGACAGACATTGGAGCTTCCATGGGTGGTCACGCCGAGACGATTACTATAGTGAAACACAGAGCAAAGATAGAAAAAGAACACTATACTGGTCACCACAGACGTCCTAGAACATCCGTAGAACATCCTCAGCATGGTGCTGCAGACGTTTAAGGACCTGAGGTTCCTCAGGAAGTACATCCTGCTCTGAGCCTTTTGTTCACAGCTGAGGAGTATTTGTACTTGGTCACCACCTCCACCCATTTTCCCATCATGGGTTGCCACAGAGAATGATTTGCATTGGTTGTAATTGGCAATTTTTTACGCTGGATGCCCTTCCTGATGCCACACCTTTATTTTTGGGGGCTTAGGTCTGGCACAGAAGTCACTTCATACAACTTCTGTGGTGTGGTGGTCTTTCACGGTGTCCAAACTTTCTTGTAGGAGCTAATTACAGTATGTACAGTTGTCTGCGTTTCATAATAATGTCATTTATTTCTACTGAAAAACTTCCTGCCATTAGATTGCTATTAGTGTGATCTCTCACCTGGCACTAGTGAATCTTGGCGCAAGTCGTACAACATTCCAAGGCTGAAGGGTCGGCCCAGTGCTGCCACCTCCATCGTTCTACTGGCTTCATGATCCATCGCTTTATCTAGACTTAAAGAAATTGAACATTTTAAATCTTGCTATTAGTTCTCATGTTATTTAAAAAGTTAAGAGACAAAGGTTAAACAAACATTTTCTTTGAAGTGATCTCTTATCGCAGTTGTTTTAAATTGAACAAAAATATCACAAATTAAAAATGAGTGCAATAGTCATTTGTTTTACTTTTACATCAAAATTCTTGGTACCTTAAATGTAAATTATCAAAAGCACTCATAATTTAATTACAACGTCAGAAGTGTCATACCATACCAACTGGTTGAAACTGGTTGAAAGTTGTGTAAAGACACAAAAATTCAAGGCCCAACCCTAACCCTAATCATTCCTCATCTAAAGACTCATGAAAGGAAAGATCCTTGTACTGTATTATGGACTCTAGACGTCATTTCTGAGTTTAAAGACTGAATTATCGCAATAATAACAACAGTAACCTGTTGAATTTCAGTGAAAGAGAAACTATTAAAGCACTTTATAAACAGTCTCTTAAACAATGTTTTAAAAAGTTGATCCTGAATGGGACTGAAGTGCTCTCAGCATAAATTTAAACATGTCAGCTTGTGCTGCAAGATTTCTAAGAACATCACACTAGGAATTGTGCAAACAGTTTCAACAGTTTTTACATTACATTTACTTTTAAATTGTTTTTTACACCACTTAAACAAAAAAGAACCTTAATGTACTTACAGGACAGCTAGGTGTGATGCTCTGAAGGAGACTGGGTTTGCTGACAATTTAACCTTCGACAGAGAAACACCCCTGATCAACACCCAGGAGGCGGGAATAAGAAGAAATGAGACAACCTGCTGAATATGAAATTAATCATTAAATGACTCTAAAGTTTATTAAATTTACACATCGCTTTCTCTTTCATTTTGAGCACAGTACAAAGTGTTGCTGTAAGTGTCTTTCCAATGCACCTGATAAAAAACTTTATTAGTTACACTTGAAATTGCATTTTACAACAGCAGAATACAGTACTCAAAGGCCAACCAGGTCAAATAGCATTACCTAAATGAACCAAAGACCAGTACCAGTTTGTGAGGCACAGAAAGAATGCCTAACTTACATTATTTTCATTTCAGGTATTATCTGACTTACTCTTGACACATGTCAAGACGCTTACCTACATCCTGTAGGTAAGATAGGTAACATACCTACATCTTGTATTTAAAAAATACAACTTTCATTTTTTTTTGTATATTTCCGCCACATCTTAAAGACCAGTCTGTGAAAATAATGTCTGATATTAAAAAGGTCTGTAGTACAAAAAGGGTTGGGGACCACTAACTTATGAAACTGACATGCAATGTATATTAACATACAGGAACATACAGTAGCACCAGTGAACTAACTAGATGCCAGATAGCATAATCAATGAACAAGAGAAAAATTTGAGCAGAAACCTTTAATACTAAAACAGATCAAAGGTGTATGTGATGGGCAAACAGGAAACAGACAGAGAGTGATGTAACACCAACAAGAAAAGACAAAAACCCAGATGCCCCCAGCAGGTTGGCAGCCCGAACCGCAACAAAAAGAAAGAACTAAGATACACCAAACTAGACAAACTAGGATACGTAAGTATACTAAGGGTCTGTGGTTAAAAAATGAAATTTACTTCCAGAATCTAGGTCTCACTATGACAATTACAAAGGAAAATTTTGATGTTTTGCTTTTAAACAATTTTAAGGTTTTCACTGTTAAAATCTATGTTCTGTTGACAGCACCTTTGATTACATTGTCTTTCCACAATAGAAAACGGCAACCAGGTTAAAAGTATCTATTTGTTTAAAGTACTTCATACCAGCCAGTGGTTTGTGTCTAGTTTGTGGTGTAATTTTGTTCTTTTGTATGACTTTATATAACATGTTGTCCTGATTTAGTCTTCATTAAGAAGACACCTAGAGTCCTAATGAATTATATCTTGTTTTGTGTGGTCATGGCTGTTACCTCTTATATCTTATCACCACAATGATTGTTTCAAGACCTCCATAAAGACCTCCATAAATGCACATTTTGAAAGTGAAATAATGCAGCTTTTTGTTTTTCAGGAGGTGAGGTGGGGTTTCTGGGAAGTGGTCTTATCTCCATGTTGAAGTATCAGCACTGTCTGTATGATTTTTAGTACAAACTGAAGACACATCTAGACATGGGCAGGGCTTCAGTAAACTATAAGGACCTAGACTGCGGCAGAGCTCAGTCTTTCTTGAGCAGAGGCAGACTGACTGGCACAGTAAGTTGATGGTGGACAAGTCTCTTTTATATGTTCACATGCTTGTGATGAAGATAATGTATAGTTTGATTTTTAAAAGTATGTTACTAGTTTTGTCGACCTAGAGTAAAGGTCAAACAAACTTCCCCTTTAAGAAAAGTAAAATCTTTCATTTTAGTGTGCAAAGAAAGGGACTAAACCCGAGTGTGGGTAAAAACTCTTATAAAACACTTTTCACTATCATTAATTTCTAGTCTTTTTTTCTTTGTTTCATTTTAGGAATAACAGATTGTATATTAAAATATAAGCAACATTTTTAAACAACCGCAGCCTGAGCTGAAACTAAACTGAGCAGCTGACAGAGGTTCGATTACAGTAAGTGAGATTCAGCAGCTTTGTTCTTCTGCTTCTTTGTAGTCATGTCTGTATATACTGTATGTGTATATGTCTGACATTTGTTACAGAGCAATGTATTCATGCAGCAGTGAATATCTTTAGCCTCTAGAATTAATTAAACAGCAATATACTGTAGTAGTTTGTCAGAGTTTAATGTCCTCATATGAAGAATAATATCTATATTTTATCTATATAATATCTTTACTTTTAACACACTTAAGGAAACTTAAAGGAAAACATTTCAACATTCAATGGGGGATGACCAAAAAGATCTCGGGTAGCATTTAAGAATGAAGGAACACTCAGATTCCTCTATATTTTCTGTGGAGAGAAATTATCATTTATTCCTCCAGTGAGACGCCTCGGCAGATGGCATCCTATAAGATAATTTCCAGCTCCTCTGAACATATGTAACCCAAAACTGATCACAACAAATACTCACAGTCAGTGGTAGAATCCGCAACTTCATCTAAGAGGAACCGACAGCGGTAGATTCATTGCAGTACTGGAATATTTAGTTGTGCTTCTATCGGCGCAAGAGACAGGATGCACCTGGCGGTCTGTTGCAGGACACCTGGTCTCTGCTGCAGGCAGCTTCGTACTTCAGCAGGCTGAAGTACTAGTTGTAGTTTTTGAGCCTGAGGCAAAATAAGTTGGATGTGTTCCCCAGTAATTACTGTGTTTGTGTTATTTCACAGATTTGGGTCTGAGACACAGAAAACCTACACTAGTTAACCTCTGGTCACAAACGAACTGCAGCCATGGCAGGATTCTTCTCACGTTCAGATAGTGACAAACCTCTTTCTGATGTGGTTAAAAAAGAGAGCAAGCTATTGAAGGCTGATAAAGGGCCTTTGGATGTTTATGCAGTTAAATTACAAAAGAAAGAAATGAATGTAAATGGGTGCAAGAGTTTCAGTTTTGGGAAAAACTCCACTAAACTAAATCGCACCATCATGGTTCTTGGAGCAACTGGTGCTGGGAAGTCGACGCTCATCAATGGGATGATCAACTACATTCTGGGCGTTAAATGGGGGGATTCGTATCGGTTTAAGTTAGTGGATGAGGGTCAGTCAAAGTCACAGTCTGAAAGTCAGACATCTGAAGTCACTGTGTACAAACTCAACCATCGGGAAGGATTTCAAATCCCCTTCTCTCTGACCATCATTGACACTCCAGGCTTTGGAGACACCAGAGGAATAGACAGAGACAGGATGATTGTAGAACAGCTACGTAGTCTGTTCTCTGCTGAACACGGTGTCAGTGAAATCGATGCTGTGTGTTTTGTAGCTCAGGCCTCATTAGCTCGACTCACACCATCACAGAAGTATGTGTTTGACTCTGTTCTGTCAATATTTGGTAAAGACATCGCGGAGAACATCAGGGTTCTGGTGACGTTCTGTGACGGCCAGTGTCCACCGGTTCTAGAGGCGATCAATGCTGCAGACGTCCCATGTCCTAAAGCTAGAAACGGACTGCCGGAACACTTCAAATTTAACAATTCAGCTTTGTTCGCTGACAACAAATCTGAAGGTGGCGATGAGGATGATGAGGAAAACTTTGATCAGATGTTTTGGAACATGGGAACAAAAAGCATGAAGAGGTTCTTTGGTGCCTTAAATCACATAGAAACTAAAAGCCTGAAACTGACACAGGAGGTTCTCAGAGAAAGAAAGCAGCTGGAGAATTCAGTAGAAAACCTACAGATGCAGGTTAAAGTTGGATTAGCAAAGCTCGAGGAGATAAAAGAGACATCTAATAAACTCAAGGAGCACGAAGCAGAGATCAGCAGAAATGAGAACTTTGAGTTTTATGTCACTGTTAAGAAGCCAGTTCAAGTGGACATTTCTGGTACTGGGTGGTACATCACTAACTGTCAGACGTGTCACCACACCTGTCATGATAACTGTGCCTATGCAGATGATAAGGATAAAGTTAACTGTTGTGCAATGGGACGAGGTGGAAACTGCACCGTGTGTCCAGGTAAATGTCACTGGAGCATTCATTTTAATCAGAAATACAAATGGGATTATAAGGAGGTTAAAGAAAAGCGAACAGTGAAAGATCTGAAAGATAAGTACCTACAGGCCACAGAGGAGAAGAAACCAGTTGAGGCTCTGATTGATCGACTGAAGGCTGAGTATGATGAGGTGCAGCTTGAGGTGGTGAAGCTGATGGAGGAGTCTGGTCGGTGTCTGAACAGACTTGGGGAGATAGCCCTGAAGCCAAACCCTCTCTCCACTCCTGAGTACATCGACATGCTCATTGAGGGGGAGAAATCTGAGGCCAAGCCAGGCTGGAAGCAACGCGTTCAGTCCCTGATAGCCATGAGAGAAAGAGCAGAATACATGGCTAAAGTGGAGAAAGGAGAGAAACTCCTTCGCCGGCAAGAATCTCAAATCCAGGATGTAGCAGAGACAACTCAGAACTAAGCTGTTGTCTCTCTGCCTGTTGAGATGTACCAAAGATGTTTAACAGATCAATATGGAGACAAGACATCCCTGAATCATTGTATTGTACAAAATACAACTTTCTGTTTTCATAGACTCACAAATCGGAGCTACTGGCTACATTATACAGCCTTGTTTTTTAACTCAATCAATGTTATGATAAATTGTAAAGGACTATGATCTGCTTTAGCTGTTAGTGATGATTAATTTAATTAACAAATGTAATGAATGTAAATTCTATTGTACTGAAATGTTCTGTGCAGCAATAAGTTAACTCTCATAGAAAAACTATGTAATAAATTCAAGATAATTCACTCAAAATCAGTTAATGTGTCATAGAATTTATTGTGCATTGATGTTAGTGTATTGTAGCACTATTTCACTGACCAAGCTGGGACAACAAGATGAACCAGAGTCACTGGTTTTAGATGAGGTTGTGAAGACTTTATGAAAACATTCGAACTTGGTAATGTTTACACTTTATCCACAGGGCGGAAGCATGGCATTGCAGCAGCCAGTTAGTTTATGGTAAACCTTAATGCTACAAAAATTACAAACCCATTTCAAAGCAAAGTTACTTTACAGCCTCCACGTCGTCCGGTTACTCTGTATTTACTCATGTCTTCACTTCACTAGTTTGAGTTGGAACAACGAGTTGCGGTCTTCATTTCTCCCTGTGTGGGGGTTGGGTTCCCTGCTCGGCTGCACAGTATGTGGTTTAGTTTGAGTGGAAGACCACATGGGGTGAGCATGAACATGCTTGAGTGACAGTGGAGGAAAGGTGGCTCTGGCTGTGCTGCTTGTAAGGCCCTTGGGTCTGGCTCGGAGGTGCTGCAGGCCCTGCCTGGGGCCCCGCACAGGGGTTTCTCCCGGTGGACTACCTACTGTACAGACTGTGGGTCCTCGCGCTCCATTCTCTCGGGCTGACCCTTCCACTGGGGGGAGTGTTTACCTCTGACTCTCCTAGGGTGGACAACGTTGGCCCAACAGTGGTCCGTTCTGACCTTGGGTGCTGTCTCTGTGGCTGCTGCAGCTCTGTCTGGGAGGATCTATATTGTAATGTTTCACTGGACACAATGAGGACAGCAGAAGTGTCATAGAATGTCCGCTTTAATAAAACAACAAAAACTCTCTTTTTCCGTGCCACCTTCAACCTCTCGAGCACCTACTTCCCGTAACACACCTGGCCCAGCCCTTAAAGGAGAACACACATACCAAACTGTTTACAAGCATACAGTAGCAAATGCAGGATCACTACAATATGGATGACTCGTGTCATGACACCTGCCCTCCTGGAACTGAAGGTGCGTGGGCTCCCTGGCTACTGGGTTTCTTCCCTCCGCTCGTTTGCCTATTTTTATGGTGGCCGGGCCCCTCCCATCACCCTGGTTTTCACAGGTGGCATTATTCATGCCTGTCTCCCCCTTTTGGTGAATAATGTTATGTTACTGTTACGAACTACCCACAGACTGGTTCCTAACTGGCGAGATTTGATAAGACAGGTGAGGGGTAGAACCCAAATGCAACGACCCACAAGTCAGCACGGAGATTAACAGTTAATTTATTCAATGTAAAACACAAAACATAAAATCACTGCTCGGCAGGTAAACCAAATAATACTACTCACTAAACTAACTGTTCTACAGGCTACTAAATTAAACCAAACTAAACACAAACACACAATAAGTATAACCCTGGCACAGGACGGAAGATAGGACATTAACGACAACACGAAACTCCGCGTCTTCAAAATTCTCCTCCGATTAAAACTCACAGTAACGGCTGTGCTTATGGCTTAACACATTCATGGCCTCCTCCGACTCTGACTTGATCCATTCACACACTCCAGCAACAATATTGTTGCTAGCAATTTTGCAGCCTGTAGTGATTGGCGCCATCTACCCGGGACTTGGAAGATAAGGTGAAATGTTTCAAACATTTCTTACTTGTTCCGGAGGGCTGCCCTTCTGACTGTCTATTTGTCCCATATGCTTTACTAACGCAGGGGCTTCGATGAGGGCACGACTCTTGTTTGGCTTGTGACACGACTATGTCTCAGACCATGTTTTTAGTGGCCTAATGCTTTTGGTGGCCCTCTGTGAGGGTGAGCAGATGTCACAGCCTGCAGGGTAAGTGCCAGGACCCCCCACCTGAGCGTCTGCTGTGCCCTCTGCCGGTACTGTCCCTGGTCACACATATTGCTCATTCACTCATCCAGGACTCGACTGTCGCACTGGACAAGTTTCATCTACTGCATGTGGACAGAACGGATGACAGCGGTAAGAGGAAGGGAGGGGCGCCCCGGCTGTGAACATGTAAACCACATCCACAACATCGCACATCATACAAAAGCTTTAACAGAGACATTGAGCTGCTAGCGGTGGGCATGAGGCCATACTACCTGCCAGGGGAGTTCAAACGCGTTTTTATAATTGCTGTGTACGTCCCACCCTCCGCTAACGCTGACACAGCATCGGCCCGACCTCATCCCCTGGCACCACACCGGCATGCAGCACAAGGCCAGCAATTGGTGGGGGTCAGCAGAAAAGAGACCACCTAGGCAGACCATCAACGTACCCCGGGCGGAAAACCGGACCCCCCACACTCCAACCGCACCGCACGCATACAAACTCACACAAACACAGACGCATACACCCACCCACGCATACAACACACACCATCACATGTGTGTTGTTGCCTGTTCAAGGTTGCCGTTCGCCTGTGGTATTCCAAGGTACTTGTAATTGTCCTCAATGTCTGCTATTGTTCCTTCTGGGAGTGAGACCCCTTCTGTGTGGATTACCTTGCCTCTCTTTGTCACCATCCTCCCACATTTCTCGAGCCCGAATGACATCCCGATTCCCGAGCTGTAGATCCTGGTGGTGTGGATCAGCGAGTCGATGTCTCGCTCACTCTTGGCGTACAGCTTGATGTCATCCATGTAGAGGAGGTGACTTATGGTGGCCCCATTCCGGAGTCGGTATCCAGAGCCAGTCTTGTTTATTATTTGGCTGAGGGGGTTCAGACCTATGCAGAACAGCAGTGGGGACAGTGCATCTCCTTGGTATATGCCACATTTGATGGATACTTGGGCAAGTGGCTTCTCATTGGCTTCAAGGGTGGTTCTCCACAACCTCATCGAGTTTTCAATGAAGGCCCTTAGAGTTCTATTGATGTTGTACAGCTCCAAGCATTCAGTGATCCATGTGTGTGGCATTGAGTCATAGGCTTTCTTGTAGTCGATCCAGGCTGTGCACAGGTTGGTGTGTCGCATTCTGCAGTCTTGGGCGACTGTTCTGTCTACCAGGAGTTGGTGTTTGGCTCCTCTGGTATCCTTACCAATGCCCTTCTGTGCTTCGCTCATGTATTGACCCATGTGCCTACCTATCTTACCTGCGATGATGCCTGACATGAGCTTCCATGTTGTGGAGAGACAGGTTATTGGCCGGTAGTTGGATGGGACTGTACCCTTTGAGGGATCCTTCATTATCAGGATCGTTCGCCTTCGGTTAGCCATTCGGGGTGAGTCCCATCCCTTAGCAGCTGGTTCATTTGTGCTGCCAGGCGCTCATGGATTGCAGTGAGCTTCTTTAGCCAGTAGGCGTGGATCATGTCAGGGCCAGGTGCTGTCCAGTTTTTCATACCTGAGACTCTTTGTTGGATGTCTGCCACTGTGATAGTCACTGGGTTCTGTTCAGGGAGGTTGCTGTGGTCTTCCCTCAGATCCACCAGCCACTGCGCATCGTTGTTGTGTGATGCCTCCCTCTCCCATATCCTTTTCCCCCCCATATATATATGAGAGAGAGAGAGAGAGAGAGAGAGAAAGAGAGAACAGAAATGAGCGTCTTAAATGTGAAGTAGTTTAAAACTGAACTTAAAGCTATTTATGTCAAGCAAGTAGAAAATTACAGCTGTTATAAATACAATGCTCTTTAGTCAAACATTCAGTCAACATCCACATAGATATTTTATTTGTTTTAATTATACTGTATTGTATGTATTACTGTATTGTAATGTTTAGCTCTAAATTTACTGGCATTTTTTGACAACTGATAAAGACCAAAAGCTTCCTCAGTCTGAGGGAAGTTCCATATTATCCTCCAGTTTGGCTTCACTTCACACTTGCAAAGAACTGGCTCGTTACGTGAACAAAAGACACAAAAGTGAGTAGGTATGATGAACCCTCCCCCAAGAAGGACACCAGACTGAAAGAGTTGACATGACTCAACTTCCACACAACTTCACCTGAGCCATGAAAACCAGATATAGTTGTAAACTGCTTAAAAAGAAAATTCTTCATGGATCCATAACTTTAAAGGTTCCACTCAAATCAAGGCTCTGTTAACATAATGCTGTATGAAGGAATTTAGTTACTGTCCATACAGTAGGTCTCCCTCAGAGGACCAACAGCCTGGTGGTTAAGGCACAGAAGCTCCCAGCTAGAGACTCCTGGTGTAAACTTGCCTCTGGTGTCTTTTGTTTACCGCACAAATTCAAGTGACACAATACAGAGATCTGCATCCATATGTGTTATGAGTTATGCCAGCTGATATTCTTTCAGTTCTGTGTCATTTCAGTCACCTTTTACTGCCAAATGTCACCGCAATCGGCTGATTGTGACTGCTCAATAATTTTCAAGTAACTTACAGACTTTTCTTAAAGCAGAAACATTACCAAAAGTGCAGGAACCTTCAGTCTGAGTATAATTAGGCACTATCCTCTATTTACAGGCTTCACTTCACACCTGTAAAGAACTGGCTCATCAGTTGAACAAAGGACTGTGAGAAGCTGTGAAGACCATGTCCCCCATGAAGGACATATAATGTAGAAGCATTAGAAGAAACATTTCTGCTCTTAAAGAATTTAGTGACCCAACTTTCAGACAACTTGGTTTAGAAAATGGTCAAATGAACTGGACGTTTATAAAATCTGTAAATATCTTCCTGTTAATGTCATGTCACAGCTGTTCCCTGTCATTACCGGTCATTATCCACACCTGCAGCTCATCAGTAGTCAGTTCACCTAGTATTTAAGCACCACCTCTCACCCCGGTACCTTGCCAGATTGTTTCGTGATATCCACCACGTTCCAGCGTGCTGTATTTCGAGTCTAGCCTTGTTGTTGTGAACCTTGCTACTGACCATCGGCACCGATTCCATCTTGCCCCTGTCTGCTCGGTACGCCTTAGATCTTGATCATGTCTGGTAACGACCCTGCACGCTAGCCTGACGACGACCCTGCCTCTGACGGAACGGTACTGTAATCCTGAGCTCTTTTGGTTAACGAACCCTGCCTGTCCACGACACGGATTCTGTCTGATCCTATGTACTACTCGGTATTGCCTACCTGTGTATGACCTCATTTATGTAAATCCTCATTTACCTTTGCCAAGTGTGTCTGAGCTGTGCATTTGGGTCCAGCGTCTAGTATATCCTGACAGAACAATCCGGCCAGAATTGGACTCAGCCGGCTTTCAGGCAAAGACTCAGTTCGGGGATTTTTTTTGCTTTTGCTTTTTCTCTCAGTCACCGACCCAGCCGTGCTCCGCTCAGGTTCCAGCCCAGCCGTGTTCCGCTCAGTTTTTAGCCCTGGAGGAGGTCGTCTCAGCTTCGGTTCCTGTCGGCCTCCAGGAGGAGGTCGTCCAAGCTTCGGTTCCTGTCGGCCTCCAGGAGGAGGTCGTTCCAGCTTTGTTTCCGGTCGACCTCCAGGAGGAGGTCGTTCCAGCCCTGGTTCCGGTCGGCCTCCAGGAGGAGGTCGTTCCAGCCCCGGTTCCGGTCGGCCTCCAGGAGGAGGTCGTTCCAGCCCCGGTTCCTGACGACCTCCAGGAGGAGGTTGTCCCAGCATCGGTTCCTGGTGGCCCGGCTCCGGCCAAGCCTGCATCGGTTCCTGGTGGCCTGGTTCCGGCCACGCCTGCATCGGTTCCTGGTGACCCGGTTCCGGCCATGTTCGTCTCAGCTCCTGGTGACCCGGCGTCAGCTGCGTCCATCCAGGTCCTTCGTCTGGTCCCGTCTCCACGACGTTTTCCGGTCTTTTGGTTAACAAACCCTGCCTGTCCATGACACAGATTCTGTCTGATCCTATGTACTACTCGGTATTGCCTACCTGTGTATGACCCTACATGATCTGAACTTTGTCTCTGGGAATAAATCCTCATTTACCTTCGCCAAGTGTGTCTGAGCTGTGCATGTGGGTCCAGCGTCTAGTATATCCTGACAGTTTGCCTATTCTTATTTTTATTGAACAAAACAGGAAGTGCCTGCAAAATAAAGGTTTGGAGGTTCTGGACTTAGGTCCTAAGCTTGTCATATGTGAATTTAATTTAACAGTACTTCACAAAATATAACACAGACTTACTGTAGATCTAGAATTACAGAACAAAATTATAAAACAAACAAGAAACACAAAATCTTTGGTGACATCCTTTGAAGCTCTCAGACATTTTGTGGGACAAATTCCTTCATTTTACACTAACGAACTGAAAAACTCTGTCTCCTGATGAGGTCAAGGATTTATTTCAAGTTCAGAGTTGGACTCTTGGCATTTGGTTTCTTCGGGCTTGATTGTGACAGTGGCTCAAGTTGTTTGCTTTGGTTTGACTTCATCACCAGCTTATGGTAAACATCCATGTATCCATATAGTAGCTCCATGAGCCAGTTGGATCAACCCGTGGTCAGTCCTTATTGCTCGGCACCAAGTGGACCCGATCACAAAGTTCTGTTTCCTCAGGTCTCATCCGGATTTGAACGTCCTCAATATGCTGCAGAAAACACACAAGAAGCTTCAGACTGGATTCACCAGGAAACAGACTGATTTACATTAAGCATGAAGGTTCCATCAGACTAAAGAACCAGTTCAGCACGGTTTCATTCTTCTAGTTCTGATTTCATCATTTTAATAACTGAGTCTGACCAGTGACTGGGGCAGTGGCTCCTTGGTAAAATACGCCCGGCAGTGATGTGGTTGACAGTGGACGATGGACCAGAACACGACGAACAGGAGCCCCGACATGATGATGACGGTTCCAGTCACTGTGGTCGGAGTTTTCCACTGAGCGTCTTTGGCTGAAGGTCAATTAAACAATCAAGATACAAACAGCAGCAGCAACATCTGTCTGGACTGTGTGTGTGTGTGTGTGTGTGTGTGTGTGTGTGTGTGTGTGTGTGTGTGTGTGTGTGTGTGTGTGTGTGTGTGTGTGTGTGTGTCTGTACCTAGGATGGTAACACATTGAGCTTCGGTGCTGCTGAGAACCCTTTGGATCAGAACAACCTGGGCCATGACACAGTACTTGGCTCCTTCCTGCAGACCAGGAACCTGTAGCTGAACTGGAACCGAGTAGACGGACTCCTGGAAGACAGGCAGCTGAAAATACACATACAGTGTCACTGGACCAGGTTCACAAATATAAGTGTTGTTTAACAAAGACAAACAGGGGTCTACATTTATTAAGGGAAGTTACAGTTACACCTCTCACACATCACAGACCCAGGTTCTGATCCAATGACATGAGGACGGCACTGACCTGCTGCTTGTCGTCTTTCTTCCACACAGTCACTTTTGCTGCAGCAGCGACAGGAAGCTCGTAGAATGAGACCTGGAGACCCGTCCCCATCGCTTCCACCTTCATGTTTGGCACCATCAGGACGGCTGCACAGGGTCCAACCATGCGTTCATGATGTAAACAGTACAAACCTCTGGGCTCAGTCAGTGCTGTGTCTACGTGTGATCTTACTGTGTCGCCGGTTGAATGTTGGGCTCAGCTTGGACCAGGCCGAGGCCTCAGAACCACACTGAGCTCTGACCCGGATGTTGTAGTCGGAGTCGGAGCCCAGGTCAAAGGTCAGGTCACAGTGAGTGCGAGGGACCCGCTGGCAGTCGGAGGAGTCCACCCAGCTGCCGTTCAGAACCATCAGCTCAAATTCCCTGAAGGACACAAGCACAAGAGGAGGCGGTGGTTGGTTCTGAGGCCTCACATTCCTGGTTCAGCGTTTTGGTTTCTGTTCACTGTGTTTACTGTGATTCAGCCCTTCACTCTGTGAACGGTGCAGCAAACCTGCTGGGTGACATGTGACATCAACCTTATTGTTCGTGCGGCCTCAGTTTCTACAGCAGGTTCTACAGACCTAGATTAGATACACCTCAGTGTAAATAAATGGGTGTTTGTAGCTGTAGTTTGTAGCAAAGAATCAGAACATCAGCTGGAAGACCTGACTTCAAGTCCAAATACACACTTACATAAGAAAGGTCTCTGAACTTTATCTGTCTTTATATTTAGTTGAAGGCGTTAAGGCCACAAAAATGTTCATGAGAGTTAATTAAATGTCTTTTGATTGACAGCTCCTTTGACACAAGTGAAAATAGAGAAGCTTTTATTGAGAAAAGGGGCGTGGCCTGGATAATTGCTCCCCTTCAGCTGCATCGTTCTATACTTCAACCGGTCTTTCAACATTACAGTTAATTAGGAATTGTTTTGTAACAATACCTGTGAGTCATAATAATTAAACTCAGCTTTGTAGCTTTGCTGTTTATTACCAGGCCCAGTTCACAGAATCGAGGTCATTCCAGCCCCCGAGTGTGAGCTGGATCAGCGTGTCCTCATCATGTTTGTAGAACCTCCTTTCTGTTTCAGCTGTGCTCTGTGTCTGAGCACTGACGTAACAGTGATGGGTCCTGGTGCAGTACTCACCCCTGGAACTGGACGGAGTACAGGATCGTAGTGTTGCAGGGCGTCTCTGGGGGGATCCATGTCAGTGTGTGAGTCCTGTCCACGGACGTCATGGTGACGGAGCCCGGAGCCGCTAACGTCCACACATCTGCAACCACAGGTTCTCATGTTAAAGAGATGTTGCAAACATCCTCTACAGCCTCTAGTGAAGAAGTGATTTTATAGGTTATTGGATTTTTGCAGCCAGGCTCCATCTCATCTGTTTAAATAAAGGTCAACGGGCCTCTGCTCCATTAGGACAAAGGAGCTCCTCTTCTTTATTAGTCACCATGAACCCCCTGCACACGTTGGTGATTTTATCATTCACTGCGTTCTTTAAATAACCTGACTCCACATACAATAGCAGCAGGAGGAACTGGCTGGAGCTCGTGTCTCTCTGGTTTATTCTAGTTCCTGTTTCGTTAGCTGGTGGCTCTTGTTGTTGTTTTTAAGGTAACAGACATCTGTGAAGCTGATAAGAGCTAAAGATCTGACTCATTCTAAAGGATTGAGTTTTTTTTACTTCAGTTAAACCAATTTATTATTATTAATAAGGATTCAACTCCTTATATATTTATATTTATTCAAATAACTAATCTGTGATGACTTTAGCAGTTTATAGTTTTTCAGTGCCGCTGAAAGAAGAAGAGCTCACCGTTTATCGAGTCCAGCAGAACCATCATGATGAGGCAAGCTGGAGTCTGCCACAGGGTCATGACCACAGAGTTGATCCATACACAGAGCAGCAGGTCAGAACCCCCTTCACCATGTGTACGTACACCCCAGACTAGACAGAAGCTCCTCACCCAGGAGATGAACAAACGGCTTCAAGATGGTTGGAACATCATAGTAAGTCCTCACAGTCCTCCAGAAACCCATTCATTCTCCGATCCTCCACGTCCAAGCAGCTTCAGAGCTGAAACCAGGATCCATGTGAGCTGTGATGTGTCTGGAGGCAGAATGAAGTCAGGTCTGTCAAGATGCTGCCGCTGCTGGATTCTTAGTTGTGGAGCCGGTCCGACTCGTCAGCTCCCTCAGGACGTCAGGTGCCAACAGTTAAGCAGAAGATTGTTTACAGCTCGTCAGGGTTCAGTGATTGGGAGGAGTTAGTTTAACCTTTTAACAAACACCACAGATGAGTTAACAAACTGATGTGGTTCACAGAACAGCTACTGGTTCTGGTCAGCATCATGTTCTGACTAAATGATACTGAGCTAAAGCAGCAAACCAGGGACTCATGACTGTGTCCTGCAGGTTGCGCTTCATTTAGGAGCCATTGAGGAGCAACGCGAACACACGACTGTTTGATGAACATCAGTCACATGGCAGCAGGCAACGCTGAGGTCGAGGCTGAGGCTGAGGCTGAGGCTGAGGCTGAGGCCGAGGTCGAGGCCGAGGTCGAGGTCGAGGCTGAGGTCGAGGCCGAGGTCGAGGCCGAGGTCGGAGGTCGAGGCCGAGGTCGGGGCTGAGGTCGAGGCCGAGGTCGAGGCTGAGGTCGAGGCCGAGGTCGGAGGTCAACAAAGTTTTTAAGACCTTCTGCGACTTGCTGATCACGCCGTTCAATGGTTCATTATCAGTGTTTATCAGCCCATACGTATGGGCCGGTAGGTACCAACCTACTGACAGCGGTGTGTAGGTGCAGTAGGTCATCGTCATTGATTCGTAAGGCAGATCACGGCTTGGATGATCAAACCAAATGAAGCAGTAGGGGCGCTGTTGAGCGGATGTTGTCAGACGGGAGGATCGACTGTTTTTGATTTTGATTATATTAGCGAGCATAACTTAGCAACTAGCTAGCTGTACTGTGTCACCTGCCCCTAACCTTAACCGCAATAACGCCGAAGCTGCTGAACATAGCAACTTAGCGAGTAGGTAGAGCAGGCACCTACTGGCCATTCTGTATGGGCTGATAAGTACTGATCGGCCCATATGTTAACGCTGGTAACATCTAAAGCAGGTTAGTTAGAAAACAAAAAAAAGAAAAAAAAGTTAGAAAAGAGAACAGTGTGTTTAGATTGAACTGTTTCTGTTTCAGTCACACGGTTCAAAACAAGAAGAGAAGCTGTAGCTTCAGACTTTGGACTTTCATGGGCAGTAAACTTTAACTGTCATCAGCCATAAAACTATAAACCACAGAGCAACTCCGTCCAAAACCAGCCTTGATTCTGCAGCAGCACTTCATTTTCATTCATTCATTTACTTGTTTCTGACTCATGAGCTGTTTAAGCGTCTTCCAGCTCTGCCTGTCACATATATATACAGGTTTGTGGGTTGGTGCCATTTAAACCTGCTGCATCTCTGTCACAGGTTTCACATTGACTAGTATCATCAGGGTGAGGCCCAGCAGGCCTAATTACCTGAGGCAGGATGTTTGCTGTGCTGCAGCACAAGACTTCACTATCAGTGAAACAGAAACTGCTGGAAGTCCAAGAGTCAGAGGTTTGATCCTGTGAAGGTACAGATCATTTAACCTTGAGCTTATGTGAGTCACTGCTGTTCTTTGACAGTAGATACTTAAGTTTGAGGTGAATGTGGCTCAGCTACTGCACATGATAAGTACTGGTCATTTATTAGAGTCACTGATTACAGAGAATAAAAACACTAGAGGCTCAGACAGAAGAACTGAGCTGCTCATCAGTGGTGTGATGCTGATCACTGTGCTGTGTGGTGTATGTGTATATATGTACACAGTGTCCGTCAGGGAAATTGAATGTTCCCTTTGTAAATCTTAAATAAAAGAGACACAATCAGTTGAGACCTTCTTCAGGATTTTACTTGCAAGAAGTGAGCAGTTTATGTCATGTTTCACGCCATGTCCTGTTGTCTGTCATGTTTCACGCCATGTCCTGTTGTCACACTACTTCCTGTTTTATTTTGTTAACTTCCTGTTCACCCAGTCGTCACTCTCCGGTTCCCAGTATCCACACCTGTTACCAATCAGTAATCAGTACCAGTATATAGTCCCACCACTCACAGACTCCAGTTGCCAGATTGTCGAGTTTCTTGTGTCTCCTGAGTTTCGTGAGTTTCCTGAGTTTCGTTAGTTTCCTGAGGCCTTTAGTTTCCCGAGTTCCTTGAGTCTTCTTGAAGTTTCCCGTGTTTCGTGTTCCGTGTTCCTCGTGTTTTGTTCCCGTTTGCTTTGACCGTGTATCCTGCCTGATCCTCGTTTGTACCGCCGCCTGTAAAAATACCTGGACTAACTATCTGACCGTGAGTTTGCCTTATCCCTGCCTGTACTTTTGCCGTGACCACCTGTGTACGAACCCTGCCTGAATATCGGACTGGAGATTGCCTGCTCCCCTTTGTACTTATTGCTGAGTCTTTTTGTGTGTGACCTGGACCGTCTGACCCTGCCTTGCTAAATAAACCTGTGTTTTACTATCATCGCGCCTCTGTGCTGTGCATGTGGGTCCGCCGCCTGCCCGAGTCTGACAGAACAATCTGGCCAAACTTGGACCCAGCCAGCACTCAGCCTCCGGTCAGGTCAGTGACTGTTTTTCCTTGCTTTTTTTTTTTAACGGCGAGAATTATTCACCCGAGGGAGTATGGAGTTCACCTGCGCCGAGTTACCTAGCAATCTACAGACTTATTTTAAAATCCTCGCGGAGGATTACCGACGAGCGCGTAACCCGGAAAACCAGCGCAGCGCCGTGGAGGTGGCGATATTGACTTTGGAGGACGAGGACAGCGTGTTAGAGCGCTCCAGTGTTCGTCGCCTCTATGAGCGATTGTGCGCAAGGTTCAATGAGCTAAGCGACGCGCTCCGCACCACACCAGCGCCGGTCGCACCGCCGATGGTTTCGGTTTCCTCCTCCCAGCCCCGTCGGACCATCGTGTCTGCACCAACCTGCCCAGCTCCATGTTTGTTCCGCTGGGAGGATTTCCTGCACTCATGCGGTCCCCCGTCTCCAGTCCAGCCGCGCGCTGTTCAGTCTCCAGCCCAGCCGCGCGCTGTTCAGTCTCCGGCCCAGCCGCGCGCTGTTCAGTCTCCGGCCCAGCCGCGCGCTGTTCAGTCTCCGGCCCAGCCGCGCGCTGTTCAGTCTCCGGTCCAGCCGCGCGCTGTTCAGTCTCCGGTCCAGCCGCGAGCTGTTCAGTCTCCGGTCCAGCCGCGAGCTGTTCAGTCTCCGGTCAAGACGCGAGCTGTTCAGTCTCCAGCTCAGTCGTGTTTTGCCCAGTCTCCAGCTCAGTCGTGTTTTGCCCAGTCTCCAGCTCAGTCGTGTTTTGCCCAGTCCCCAGTTCAGCTGTGTTTTGCCCAGTCTCCAGCTCAGTCGTGTTTTGCCCAGTCTCCAGCTCAGTCGTGTTTTGCCCAGTCTCCAGCTCAGTCGTGTTTTGCCCAGTCTCCAGCTCAGTCGTGTTTTGCCCAGTCTCCAGCTCAGTCGTGTTTTGCCCAGTCTCCAGCTCAGCCGTGTTTTGCCCAGTCTCCAGCTCAGTCGTGTTTTGCCCAGTCCCCAGTTCAGCCGTGTTTTGCCCAGTCCCCAGTTCAGCCGTGTTTTGCCCAGTCCCCAGTTCAGCCGTGTTTTGCCCAGTCTCCAGTTCAGCCGTGTTTTGCCCAGTCCCCAGTTCAGCCATGCTCCGCTCAGGCTCTAGTGCAGCCCTGTCACGCTCAGGTTCCAGCCCCAGCCCAGTCCAGATCCCAGTCCAGATCCCAGTCCAGATCCCAGTCCAGTCGAGCCCAGCCCAGGTTTCAGCCCAGTCGAGCCCAGCCCAGGTTTCAGCCCAGTCGAGTCTAGTCCAGGTTTTAGCCCCGCCGAGTCACGTCCCAGTCCAGTCCGGTCACGTCCAGGCCCCAGTTGAGTCGAGTCACGTCCCAGTCCAGTCCGGTCACGCTCAGGCCTTGTTCCAGCCAGAGGGCACCGTCCGTCTGTCGAGTGTTAGCCCCACCCAATCAGGCCCGACGTCTACTCTGTCGAGCTCGGTAGCTGTAAGCAGTCATGTCGGCTCCGGAGGGGACGCCGTTCCAGTCCCTGTCGGCCATGTTGCGGCCGTTCCAGTCCCTGTCGGCCATGTTGCGGCCGTTCCAGTCCCTGTCGGCCATGTTGCGGCCGTTCCAGTCCCTGTCGGCCATGTTGCGGCCGTTCCAGTCCCTGTCGGCCATGTTGCGGCCGTTCCAGTCCCTGTTCCTGTTCCTGTCGGCCATGTTGAGGCGGTTCCTGTTCCTGTCGGCCATGTTGAGGCCGTTCCTGTTCCTGTCGGCCATGTTGAGGTCGTTCCTGTTCCTGTCGGCCATGTTGAGGCCGTCCCTGTCCCTGTCGGCCAAGTTGAGGTCGTTCCTGCCCCTGGTCCTGTCCCCGTCGGCCATGTTGAGGTCGTTCCCGCTCCCGTTCCTGTCGGCCAAGTAGAGGTCATTCCAGTTCCCGTTCCTGTCGGCCAAGTAGAGGTCGTTCCAGTTCCCGTTCCTGTCGGCCCTGTAGCGGTCGTTCCCGTTCCTGTCGGCCCGAGAGAGGTCGTTCCCGTTCCTGGCGGCCCGAGAGAGGTCGTTCCCGTTCCTGGCGGCTCGAGAGAGGTCGTTCCCGTTCCTGGCGGCCCGAGAGAGGTCGTTCCCGTTCCTGGCGGCCCGAGAGAGGTCGTTCCCGTTCCTGGCGGCCCGAGAGAGGTCGTTCCCGTTCCTGGCGGCCTGAGAGAGGTCGTTCCAGCCGCAGCTCCTGCGCACCTCCAGGAGGAGGTCGCGCCAGCCGCAGCTCCTGCGCACCTCCAGGAGGAGGTCGCGCCAGCCGCAGCTCCTGCGCACCTCCAGGAGGAGGTCGCGCCAGCTGGAGTGTCTGCCGCGGTTCCCGCCGACCTCCCAGGAGGAGGTCGCGCCAGCTGGAGTGTCTGCCGCGGTTCCCGCCGACCTCCCAGGAGGAGGTCGCGCCAGCTGGAGTGTCTGCCGCGGTTCCCGCCGACCTCCCAGGAGGAGGTCGCGCCAGCTGGAGTGTCTGCCGCGGTTCCAGTCGACCTCCAGGAGGAGGTCGCCCCCGTCGTGATTCCAGTCGACCTCCAGGAGGAGGTCGCCCCCGTCGTGATTCCAGTCGACCTCCAGGAGGAGGTCGCCCCCGTCGTGATTCCAGTCGACCTCCAGTTGGAGGTCGCCCCCGTCGTGATTCCAGTCGACCTCCAGGAGGAGGTCGCCCCCGTCGTGATTCCAGCCGACGTCCAGGAGAAGGCCGCACCTGCATCGGTTCCTGGCGGCCCGGCTCCGGCCGCACCTGCATCGGTTCCTGGCGGCCCGGCTCCAGCCGCATCTGCATCTGTTCCTCGTCGCGGTGGTCCAAGGAGGACGCCGCTGGTTCCTGTTTCTCGTCGCGGTGGTCCAAGGAGGACGCCGTTGGTTCCTGTTTCTCGTCGCGGTGGTCCAAGGAGGACGCCGCTGGTTCCTGTGTCTCGTCGCGGTGGTCCAAGGAGGACGCCGCTGGTTCCTGCCTTGTCCTTGTCTCGGCTGCCGGACTGGTGGCCTCGCCCTCATCGCGCCTCTGTGCTGTGCATGTGGGTCCGCCGCCTGCCCGAGTCTGACAGTTTACAGCAAAGGCAACAACAAGTACAGCTCAAAAATATTTCTAGCACCAATCACATCAGATAAAGATGCTACGGTGCCGCACACACAGGTCCTCCCTGTTCTCGCAGAGCAGAAGGGAGAAAACGTCAAGGCCACAGCACAGTTATAGCAAATCAGTGAAACACGTTTCAATTATAAATGCAGTATTTTTCAAGTGGGAATGAAAGAAGGATCTCATGGTCTGTCACCAGCAGGTCAGTGGGACCAGGATGACTGTTTGACAGGATCAACCTGGTATAAAGCTGAATACTACACCTGCGTGACGCAGCAGCCGTCAGCAGGTGACTCAGCAGCGGCTGCTGCCAAGAATGTGGCCTGTGTTCTCTGGCTCCGTGGGTCTGTGGTTGAAGGGAGAGGCATCGCTATGTGACCTGAAGACAACAAAGACCAAGGTTTGGATCAAAGCGGCTCCTCTGAGTTCACGCTCAGCTTCTGGTCTCCTCTGGTTCCTCCTCCACCTGTGCAGGTGATGATGGAACCAGCTGGATCCCAGGGCAGAGTTGGGCCCCGACCGTCCTACACCCTCAGACCTGCGTTTACTGCTCATACCTGAACCTGAGGTGTGGCCTGGTCACAGCTGAAGACTCATCATCATCATCATTATGACCAGTGCTGGGCGAGTGGTGACTGGGGAACTACAGGGAGTGGCTCCTGGCGCTTTATGGCCCCTGGTGCAGAGTAAAGTCCTCCTGTCTGAGTCTCAGACGCCACATTAGCGACAGAGAAGAGAAGAGCCGGATCCGAACCCTCCACCTGCTGCCTCCACCTGCTGCGCCGACCTGAGGACCAGGCCCCGTTCCCACATTCAACCTTGCCTTCGTTGCCGTCGGTTCCTCTGAGGGACCTGCAGCCGTTTCAGCCCAGGAGCTCTCTGGAAACGTTGCCATCATGTCTGCGGCCATGGAAACCACCGGCTTCGTCATGGCCATCATCAGCTGGCTGGTCACAGGAACGGCGCTGGCGAACGACCACTGGAAGATCTCCACGGTGTCGGGAAACGTCATCACCTCCCAAAGAATAACGGAGAACCTGTGGCACAGCTGCGCCGAGAACAGCGCCAGCATGGTCCAGTGCCGAGACTTCGAATCGCTGCTGGACCTTCCCTGTAAGAGCTCCGCTCCGAGTCTAAGAGTCCAGCTCTGCATTTTACACTGGTTGATTCCGCAGTGAGTCCGTAGTTTCGTGGTCTTCGTGTCCCCGCGTCTGTAGTTACATAAGACGGCTTCACTGATAACCTGAAAGTGAAGTCATCAGCGTGTTTCTTAGTTACCTTATGTCTGTTTAAGCTGTGTGGTCCAGAAACGAGGCCATTCTATCGCGTGGCTCCATTTCTGAATCAGTCGATCAAAGGTTCATTGATTTTACAATTAAAGTTTTCCCGCCAAAAGCAATTTAAGCTAAAGTGAAACCACAGCCGACTACTGATCCTAAAAGCTGTGGCAGAGGACAGTCATGTACAACCACATTGTTCTTTCTATATATAATCCTCTGACAGCATCGCGTTGACGCCATTTTGAGCAGTGACTGACGCTGAAATGGAGGGAAACACCGTCGAGCAGCCGACAGAGGAAGCTAGCGACACTTTGTCTTTACATCAGTTTACTCTGGATTCAGCTTAATTGTTCATTTGCTTTTAAGTGACTTTAACAACATTTTTATAACCATATAACTTTTTTTACTTTCACACATGAATGTTTCCACTAGTATTGGAGTGCTAGAAGCAGTTAAAGCAGTGGAGACACAGATCTCAGCTGTCGTCATGGTAACAGTCACCAGTTCAGTCTCTATCTGCCCTCAAACCCATAAACAGGCGTGACAGGGTTTTATGATCGGTCAATAAATGACTACGACGGCGCGGCTGTAAATCACACATTAGCAGGTTCCTCCTCTCCACCAGCGCTCCATGAACGGGTGAAGCCTTCAGCTGGATCAGCTGCGTAACGAGCACATGCCTCCTCTCTGCAGCTCACATCGCAGGCTGCCGCGCGCTGATGATCATCTCGCTGCTGCTCGGCTTCGCCTCCATCATCGTGTCTCTGCTGGGGCTGAAGTGCATCACCGTGGGCTCGGCCAGCGACCAGTCCAAGGCCAAGATGGCGCTGGGAGGAGGCATAGTTAGCATCCTGGCTGGTGAGCGCTACACACAGTCCGGTTCAGTGTCCGTGTGAGCAGCTCACGAGTCACAGCCTGATGCAGTTCACGCCTGTCCCGCGTTCTCCGTGTCCACGGGCATGGCACCAGGAGACCCCGCAGCGTTCTAAGTGTTCCCCTGTGTGCAGGGCTCTGCTGCCTGGTGGCCTGCTCCTGGTACGCCTACAGAGTGGTGCAGGACTTCTACAGCCCACAGTACCTGGGAATGAAGTAAGTCGAGCTGGACACAGACTGAGCCGATCCTCCTCCAGTTCTGCTGTAGAGCTTTGGTTCTATTGAAGACACGGCCGTACCTCGGGTGAGGGAACCCGTTCCTCCTGACATGTCCTCGTCTGCAGGTTCGAGCTGGGCGCCGGCCTCTACCTGGGCTGGGCCGCGGCCACGCTGGCCATTCTGGGAGGAGGGTTCCTGTGCTCCGCCGTGTCCAGAACCAAGTCCAACGCCAGTGCAGCGTGAGTGCTCAGCATGAGGTCTGATCAGTACCTTCCCATGACAGTCTTAGTGAGTCAATGATGGAACCATTCTGTTGTGTTGCAGCGCTTACTATGGAAAAGCTCCACAGAAGATCTACACGGCCAAGACCGAAACTGAAACCGCCAAGTCCTTCGTCTGAGCACGCGTTTGGGACATTTACAGGAACTGTTAAACCCTTAGAGTGAAGTTTGTGTGGGACCAGCGTCTCAAGCCTTTGTTCTTTTTATGTAGTTTTTGTTGTTTTTTAGGTGAAATTCTGAAATAAAATCTAAATCTTGGGACCAGACATTTGCTGATTGTGTTTCTGAATAAAGTTTGTATTACTTAACAAGCTGTGCTGCGTCTTTACTGTCTACACTGACAGGTGACCGGTCCTAACTCACTCTGACACTGCTGATTATGTAACAGCAGAGGACAAACATGAGAGACGGTGCTGGAGCTCAGGACATCGCTGTTTTGCTGCAGCATTGGAGTCATGGAACATACGTGTGCATGCAGCGTTACAGTAAACTGAGGCTCGATTAAGGGGAGAAGCTGCCAAACGTAAGCCTGTGTCGACTGTGACTAATCCACCACAGAGCAGTAATCCACCAGGTCCGGTACCTGCTGACGGGCAGAACTCTGGATTAGAACCGCACCGCGTCTCCGTCAAACCTGCTGCTCAGCTTTTACTGAGCTTCTCCATCACGTCTCTCATTCACCAGAGACACGAAATGGTTTAAAGTGTTTTAATGGTTCTGAAACATTAGAACTTTAGTCCACTTTATTCATCTGTCAACATAAAGACGACTCGTTCTCTTCACTCCTGACTGATCATGAAGCGGATCAGATGTTTTTGGTCATGGTTCCCTCCAACATCACACAATGTGCTGTAATTTAATGGAACAGACCTCAGTGAATGGATTCAGACGTTTAAGATCCAGACTCAGGTCTAAATAGAGGAAACAACGTGGATCTGGTGTCACATTGTGTCTCAACAGTTCATGGGATCCAACAGCTCTGATGATATGAAGACAATAAATTCTTAACTGCTGAAACATGTTGTTCTTGTGTGAAAATAACAAACACAGAGAGAGGTGCCTGTGGTGTGCAGATGCACACACACACACACACACACACACACACACACACACACACACACACACGCACACACGCGCACACACGCACACACACACACACACACACACACACACACACACACACACACACACACACACACACACACACACACACACACACACACACACATCCCTCCCTCTCTAATCCGGTCCTGTAGTGCTGACCGAGGCAGAACCACCTTCAATCCTCTCATTCAGGAGGTTTGGTCTGTCTGGATGTTGTGGCTCGTGGGGGAGGGACCAGGCTGCACCGAGCTCGTCTGATTGGTTGAGGACGTCCGATGACGGACAGCAGGTGTCTGCATATAGCGTCTGTCTGAGCGTCACTCGTCTCGTCCAGCTCGTCTCACTTCATCTCTTCATCACAGGTGAGTTTTTGTGGATCCACAGTTTTACGTCTCTGAAGTCAGCATCTGCTACAGTAGCATGAAGGTGATTTAGCTCCTCCACAGCCTGACAGTAGAGACAGTAGTTTAGTGGTAAAGGTGCTGATCTGCATACACTCTGTAATTAACCGTAGAGTCAAAGTTTTTACACAGTTTGATCTTAGTTTTATATTTGAGCAGAACGTGGTTGATTTTATTTGACAAGCAAAGTGATGGAGCTGTGGATTGTTGTTTTCTGCTTTCGGTGAAGAGAGAAGCTTTTAACTGGATTAAGAAGCTGAGCTGAGGTAAATCTGATCAGTCGCATTAGTTTAACTCAGACTGACCCAAACCCAAAGCTCAGACTGTGTTCGGTTCCCAGCTGAACCTGGAGCCTCCCTGTCTGGAGCATGGGGCTGCTCTACTTGTTCTACTGCTGGTTCTGATTGACAGGTGGAGGCCCATCAGCTCATGACGTCTCAGAGACTCAGCTTCTTGTGCTTCCTGTCTCCTTCCAGGCGCCGCTGACTTGCCTCCATCTGCAACATGACTTCAAAAAACGTTGTTTTCAAGAAGATCAGCAAAGACAAGTCGGTGAGCGACCAAGCAGCTTCCAGTGTTCCCAGTGTTCCCAGTGCCTGAACTGAAGCCAGACGTGAAGTTGAAACAACTTAACCAACTGACAGCGCCTTTTTAATACACTACACACAATGCACTAATTCACTAAGAGCAAATACACAACTTTGGATGTTTAATGACATACGACACTGATGTTAAATCCATCCACAGCTTTGTTAAATTTAACTTGTGCCGCTGATAATCTGCTCGGTGGGACATTCATCTGATGTTGTGACCGAGTCACTGTTCCTCCATCGCGTGCGGCTCTGACACCTAATGCTGGTGAACCACAGGCATCAGTGTAACCTCCTTCGTCCCGCCTCAGGTTGGCGTCTACATGGGGAGAAGGGACTTCGTCGACCGCGTGGACTCTGTGGATCCAGTGGGTGAGTTTCACAGTTTCAAACACATCACATCTGTTACACTCATTTTCATGCGTTGCCAGGTTTAATGTACTGGTAGAAGTCATTTAACCACCTACTAATGCTGCACAAAAATGAAGCAAGGTTCATCCTCTGGGGACCAACAACCTTGAGCTCCGTCTAAACTGAGGGATGTCTTTAACATCTTGAGGGTTTTCGTTGCTTTTCCCCCAGATGGCGTCATCCTCGTTGACCCTGAGGCGCTGCAGGGCAGGAAAGGTCAGTGTCCTTCCGCCAACACCACTGAGCGCTAACTAACAACAGAGCTGTTCCAGTTGGAGCTCAAACGGTCTCACCTCCGTCCTCCAGTGTTCGTCACCCTGTCCTGCACCTTCCGCTACGGCAGAGATGACATGGACGTGATCGGAATCGCTTTCCGCAGAGAGCTGTACCTCACAACCCGGCAGGTGTACCCGCCTCTGCAGGACCGCGAGAAGGGGGTCCACAACAGGACCCAGGCCAAGCTGATGCGCAAGCTGGGGGAGCACTCCTACCCGTTCTTCTTCGAGGTGACCACAGTCTCAACACAGCGTCTGTCCCTGTGAGCGCTTGTCTGACTCATCCGTCTCCTCCAGTTTCCTGACAACCTGCCCTGCTCAGTGTGTCTGCAGCCGGCGCCCCATGACGTGGGCAAGGTGAGCCTGCTGCTCCACTGTCTGCTGCTGCCAGCGCCGTGAGCCCCACCAGCGCTCACGCCTCGTGTCCTCTCTCTGCAGCAATGTGCGGTGGAGTTCGAGGTCAAAGTGTTCAGCGCCGAGAGCCAGGACGCAAAAGTGCGCAAGCGGTGAGTCTGCACATCTGGAGGCGTCAAACAGGAGGAAGCAGAGCCTCACAGAGCGTTTGTAAACAGGAGCACCGTGAAGCTGCTGATCAGAAAGGTCCAGTTCGCTCCAGAGAGCGAGGGAGACGCGCCCTGGGCGGAAACCACCAAGGACTTCCTCATGTCGGACAAACCGCTGCACCTGAAGGCCTCTCTGGACAAAGAGGTGCTGACGTGCTGTAGCCCACGCTCAGCTCATCACCCACAGGCCCTTAAAGCAGTGTGTGCTTCTCATGTCGCCCTCAGGTTTATTATCACGGTGAAGCCATCAGAGTCCACGTCAGCCTCAAGAACAACTCCAGCAAAAGCATCAAGAACATCGTGGTCTCTGGTGACGTGGCCCCGTTTCTCTGCAGACGTGGAACATGGAGCGTCCAGATGCGGGTCCTGGTCTAACGTCTGCTCTTGTCTCCTCCTCAGTGGATCAAGTATCCAACGTGGTGCTGTACTCCAACGACAGCTACGTGAAGTGTGTGGCCATCGAGGAGCACGGGTAGGATTCATGCTCCACTTCACACTGGCATCACGTCAGCCTGGCGGCTTCAAATGCCTGAGCGTGCATGTGTGTCAGGGACTCGGTGTCCGCTGGGGGGAGCCTGCAGAAGGTCTTCACGCTGCTGCCCCTGCTGGTCAACAACAGGGAGAGGAGGGGCATCGCGCTGGACGGCAAACTGAAGCACGAGGACACCAACCTGGCGTCGAGCAGCATGTGAGCACACGTTCAGCCCGCTCACAGCTGCTTGTGCTTGGTGAAATGCTCAGACTTGTCTTCCAGCATTAAGGAGGGAGTCCTGAAGGAGGTTCTGGGGATCATGGTGTCCTACAGGGTCGTGGTGAAGCTCATCGTTGGAGGGTCAGTGTGTTAACGCCCATTGAGCGGCTTTTATTTGCTCCTTGCTTCTCCGTTTGCTGACTCTCATCTCTTTCCCTGCTGCGTTTTCAGGATGGTGGGATCAAGGTGGGTCCACTGCTTCATGGGCAGTTTGAGCCTCAGCCTCAGTTTGGGATAAAATGAAAGCTAATTATGAAAGAGTCCGACCTTTGACCCCTGTCACCGACGTGTTGTTGTTATTTAGCAGATTCATGCATCTATGAATGAAGCCTCTCCTCGTGTTTGATGAGTTAACTCGGTCTGTGTTGCAGTGAGGTTGTTTTGGAGGTTCCCTTTAAACTGATGCATCCTAAACCTGATGCAGGTAAGAAACTGTGAAGCTGAAACATCACACACGCCTTCAGTTTGCTGTAAGTGTTGGACTGACTCTGGTTTCCTTATTGCTGCGAGCAGTGAGGGAGAGGTAAGGCCTCCGATCAGAGCTTCTCTCCAGCTGCTCTGTTTCTCCCTTAGATGATGAATCCACGTGTCTCTAACCGCTGTCCTGTTGTTCTGCTGCCAGTGAGATCGAGGACGAGCTCGTCTTCCAGGAGTTCCAGCGCTCGTACCTGAAGGGCATGACGGCCGACGACGACGACGAAGATGCAAACGTGTCGGGCGGCGACGACGTGGCTCCTAAAGAGAAGTAGAGGCTGAGACGGACACGGCTGCCAGTCTGAACCACCGAGGCTTAAAGGGCCGTAGCTGTGATTGAGTAGAGGTGTTATTTTGTTCTGATGTTACACTAAAAGGAGCTGATTTCATTTTATTCCTTGATTCAATCTTGTAGCTGCTTCAGGTTCTTAGATCTCTGCCTGCTCGTCTCACTTTCTGCTTCAGGTTTGTTGTAGAGACATGACTCTGAAATAAAGGCTGGTTGACGTCTTCTTGCTTCCACTGCTCTTTCTTGACTGGAGGTTGATGCCACATGTGGGACATCAGACCTGCTCAGTGGTTTGAATGAGCCGCCCTTCATCCAGTTCCACCACAGCAGCTCACAGCCCAGGTCGCTGGTAGCTAAATCTGAGGTTCCAGCCAAACACCTGCTTTTGTTTGACAGAACAGGTTCATAATCTTCAGTAAATGTCAGTATGTTGGCTTTTCTTACATGAACAATGAAAACACAAACCTCAGAGAAGGTTAATCTTTATTCTGAGATAAAAACCACAATTCAGAGGTGACAGCAAACTGGTCACCTCAACTGATTCTATGTAATGCAAGGATGCATCAGAGACCAATGCAGAAGTGAGTAAACTATGAATTACTTCTGAGAGCGGTATTAACTGCAGCAATTTAGCTTCTATGATGTTTAACCTTCTGTTTATTGAGAAAGAAAAAGGACAAAATCTCTAAATCAAAGCTGCAGCAAGTTGAAAACAGTGTAATGTTTTAAACATTAAACCTTTTAGCCTTAAAGCAGTTCAGAGCACGAATGCACGATCAAACATAGGAGTCAAGCTGGAACGTGCCTATAGCTGTGCTGAGTTCATCTAAAGGAGGGGCATCTTCCCTTTAGGTTCTGGATCACGTTGATTTTCTTTTACTCTCATGAAACGCTCATGAAAGAGAAACTACTGACTAGAAGCATCCACACACTGACCCGCTTCCTTTTGTCCTGCTTGTAGAATACCCCCCCTTGAAACCTGGAGTGGATCGACGCAACAGGTCCTTCTACCATTGAGGAGTGGGGAGAAGGTTCTGTTGTGAGTTCTTTAGGTTCTTCAGTTTACTTAGGTTCTTCTATGGCTGTGGTATGTGGAGGCGGTTCTGTTGCAGGTTCTTCAGGTTTTTCTATGACTGTGGTATGTAGAGGAGGTTCTGCTGCAGGTTCTTCTATGGCTGTGGTATTTGGAGGCGGTTCTGTTGCAGGTTCTTTAGGATCTTCTATGACTGTGGTATGTGTAGGAGTTTCTGCTGCAGGTTCTTCAGATTCCTCTATGTCTGTGGCTTGTGGAGGGGGTTCTGTTACAGGTTCTTCAGGTTCTTCTATAGCTGTGGTATTTGGAGGCGGTTCTGTTGCAGGTTCTTCAGGCTCTTCTATGGCTGTAGTATGTGGAGGCGGTTCTGTTGCAGGTTCTTCTATGGCTTTGGTATGTGGAGGCGGTTCTGTTGCAGGTTCTTCTATGGCTTTGGTATGTGGAGGCGGTTCTGTTGCAGGTTCCTTAGGCTCTTCTATGGCTGTGGTATGTGGAGGCGGTTCTGTTGCAGGTTCTTCTATGCCTGTGGTATGTAGAGGAGGTTCTGCTGCAGGTTCTTCTATGGCTATGGTATTTGGAGGCGTTTCTGCTGCAGGTTCATCTATGTCTGTGGTTTGTTGAGAGGGTTCTGTTGCAGGTTCTTCTATGGCTGTGGTTTGTTGAGGGGGTTCTGTTGCAGGTTCTTTAGGCTCTCCTATGGCTGCAGTAGGTGGAGGGGGTGGTGTTGTTGTGTCCGTCTTGTCAGGGCCCTCCCAGTTATAATCTCCATTTGAAGCTGTATTGTGTTCAGGAGGTGCTTTTGTGGTAAATGGAGGTTCATCCGAGCCCGGAGGACCATTCCAGCTAAATTCTTCATATTTATACACCTGCGGGACTCCAAAATCGCGCCCTGCTATAAAATCACAGGAGTCCGGATACAGCAGGTAGCCAGAAAATAAGCTGGTACTCTCACTGTCAGCAAAAATACCATTGGTGAGTGAATTCTTCACCTGCAGCCACACTTGGTCAAAGGTAGCGAGGTGAAGGACAACGGTTTGGCTGGAAGTGGCTTGGTTGTTTCCTTCTGTTGCTCTGACTATAGGGAAGAGGTTTTTGAAGAGGCCGACCTTAAGTGGCCTGGAGGCAACAGCCAGGTGGAAGCTGAAGACATAGGTGCCATTGACAGGTGCTGTGTAGATTCCGGTGTTTGGATTGTAATGGCCTTGAATGTTGGTGAAGACATTTGGGAAAATAACGGGCTGGTTTTCAGGAGGAAATGGCTGTACAATAGATGCAGAGAATGCAGACTGGATAGCTGGGGAGCAGGGGCCAGGTTGTCCAACGGGACCTAGATCGCCTTGGCTGCCTTTTAGCCCAGTTGCCCCCTGTACCCCTTGGGCACCTGTGTCACCTTTGTCTCCTTTAGCACCCTTTTCCCCTAGTTTACCGTCAGCACCTTTCGCACCATCAGTGCATGTACATAGACCTCGCTCACCTTGGTCACCCTTCTGTCCATTTAGTCCAGGGTCACCAGCTTTGCCCATGTCACCTTTATCACCCTTAAGACCTTTGGCCCCTATAGGTCCCTCTACCCCAGGTAAACCTCGAGCTCCAGCTGGTCCTGGGGGACCTTGTGGACCTGATGGACCCTCAACACTTTGACATGATGCAGGGCACATGCCGGTTTCTCCTTGAGGGCCCTGTGGACCTGGAGGGCCCAGCAGTCCTTGGTCCCCTTTGTCTCCTGGTAACACAAGTAACAACATCTAGATTAGTAAACTTCTTTATTTTCTGTTTTGCTAATAGGTAAGATGGTTGACCATGAGTTGCAATCTCCGCTTTGTTATGTTCCACCCTGTCTGTGAACAGCTTCCTGTACTTCAGTCATCTCTACTCTACGAAGGGAGCAGGGAAGGGTTGAAAGGAGATTGAAAACTGTGACAGTAAAAATATTTATTCAGCTAGGTTTTAGCTGACCCTTAATATGCACAAAGAGGATGTTAAAATAGTTTCACTAGGTTGACCACAACCAACCTTTGAATCCTCGCTCGCCCTTTGTTCCACTGAAACCAGTAGGTCCAGGCTGCCCTTTCTCCCCCAAGTCTCCCTTCTGACCTGTAACAACATATAGACATGAATCATGACAAACTGCCAAACAGTAAAGCGATGCTTCGAGTGACCTGCAGGATGACACTAAGGGAATGTTCCACGAGTGAAGAGTTTCTCTAAAATTGTCCATCAGCCTGTACAACTCCTCCTCTCTCTGTAAGGGTTAATCTTCATCCGGGCAATAACATGTATAATAAAACTTTAGCTAGTAATAGTTGTGAGTGTGTGTAGATGTGTTAGCATTCTTATTTTTAATCTCCCTACCTCCTTGTGTGTACCTTTAACTGCGACAGCGATCAAAGTGAGCAAAATAATTTCCCTTTGGGAATCTTGAAAAATTCGGTGGTGATTCAGCTTCATCGTATTATAATGGTAAGGACAGCTGCCCCAGGGATGGTGTTAAGGAAACATATACAGCTGTAACTTACCCTTTATTCCTGGAGGGCCTGTGAATCCCGGACGACCAGTGAACCCAGTCATTCCTCTCATGCCAGGACTCCCAGGTTCCCCTAATCAAAATTACAGTCAGTCCACTGTCTGTTTTGAATTTGTTTTCACTTCTATCTACGAAAGACCAACTCGTTACAACAAACCTTTAACACACCGGCTACAAAGTTCTGATGCTAGCCCCTGCTCCTCCAACCACACACTGATCCAATTTTAGACTGTATTTGTTGATTTAAAGTGTTGGATATACCTGGAGGACCACGATCTCCACGATCTCCCTTGGGTCCCACGGTGCCCTTACACCTCCCACAGGCACAGAAATATGGAACCTCGGCAATGGACGGTGGCACTGGAGCGTTCACCAGCAGGTCACAGATTGAGGTATCGGGCACAATGGGCGTCACTGGGTTGATGGTCCCGTTTGGTCCTCCTATGGGGGGAAGTGGCAGAGGCCCACTGCGGTACGTGCCTGTGTCAGGAAATTCTAAAGGATCCCCCTCTGCCCCTGAGCCGGTCTCCATGTCGAGAGGTAACAGCATGGCCGAGCAGAGGGAAGACAAGCTGAGGAGTCCCAGCAGCATCTGGGGGGACGAAATGATGCTTAACTCAGTACATCATGTTTAGGAAACAGGTGTTTGTACCTCAGAATGACTCAGAATAAAGAGTATCACACTGAAAAGGACCAACTACACCCAGACCCATGTTTCTAAACCTGAAGAATAACCTAAGCTAACTAACTCCTGCTAACTAAATGAACACTATGTGATACCCATACATGTAACTTAACATTCTTAATTGAACCTCATTTACAGCAGAAATCAGTATATTAGCTTTAACTTAAGTAATTGTTGTTTTAAGTAACTATAAAATATATTTCTTGTTTTCTGCTCAAACAACACAACATAGATGTTACTACCAGCGCAGGAAACATCAGAAGAAACTTACCACACTGTCCGATTTGTGCGGCATTGACCCAAGAGGAATTTTTGGAGAGATGAGTTGGTGAAAGGAGACTTTGATCCATTTATAAATGAAACCGCTTGTTCAAAAAAACTTTTCTTTTCAGATCAGTTTCACCTGATGGGCTGGCAAACAATAGCTGGGATGGAGGGAGGAGACACATTTAGGAAGAACTGGGCCCACATGTGGCACGAACTCTAAGTTTATCTGTCCATCACTATCCACCCTTCTTTTTCTTTCATGCTTCCAGAAATCTAGCTTCTTTCTTTAGAGCTCTGGGACATTAGGTCTGGTGGAGATTTGTACAGTAGGTTCCTAAAGAATCAGTGTTGAAACAATTAATCTTTGACATTAGATCCATTTTTATCAGAATGAAAAATAATTAAATCTGAATCTAGGATCAGGTTCTTCTGTTCACACATATTTCTTGTTTTAAATAATTTTAAAAATAAATAATAATAAAGAAACAAAATACATTTGTAAAGCGATGATTTGTCATTTCTTCCTCTAAATAAACACGTCAGTTGAACAATGCAGTTATCCAACCCGTGAAATGCAACCGAACAAAGAACAATGAGCAGCCTAATTTGATTTTTAAACAATGAAGGATTTTGGTAATGAAACCTCATGAGATTTAAAAAAAAAACATGAATAAAACTAATTGCACAAATAACAAAAAATGAAAGAGGCACGGATCAACACAGAAAGTTAAAACATTGACAGGTCATCAATCTAATCACCAGCCAAATACTGTAGAACATTCCTTAACTCTGGTTATTAATACATGTAGTTAAATAAACAGTGCTAGTGGAGGTGTATACTAAAGTGAGAAGAGTTTATTCTTATACTGTGAACGTAGCAAAACCAGGGTAATAAAAGTTTTATAGTTTTAATCAAGTCAAACAACAAACATGCCTTTAGCATGAATGCAAATGATTGCCTCATTGTTGTGTCAACTGTGCAGCAAATCATGTGTCAGTAAAACTGAAAGGATACAGGACACTAGAGGAAACTGGTCCAGACACAAAGCAGCCGGCAGCCGGCCAGGTCTGAGTCCAGCTTCCATCACAGGACGTCTGGGAAAACCTCCGCCCTCCCATCACCGAACCACCCGAGGAATCAGAGACACGTCCTGCCCGTCTGTGGGACAGCTTTTATTATGAAGAATCCAAACAGCCACGCACACAAAAGTAAAGTGAGCTCAGGAAACGAGGCTGAGGCACAAAAGGAGACAAAGAGAAGAATAGTTCACCCTAATAACCGTCCTGGTTTCCACAGCCCTGGGTGCTCAGCAACACCCCCGAGGCCAGACCAGGTTTCACACCTGCAGCACATGAAGAAGATGTTTACATAGAGACAGGGACGGACATCTGACCTGCTCCGCTGGTCGGGAAAGTGGACTGGACAAAGACTCTGTGTGTGTGTGTGTGTGTGTGTGTGTGTGTGTGTGTGTGTGTGTGTGTGTGTGTGTGTGTGTGTGTGTGTGTGTGTGTGCGTGTGTGCGTGTGTGTGTGTGTGTGTAAGGCTGTCTGTGTGTGTGTGTGTGTGTGTGTGTGTGTGTGTGTGTGTGTGTGTGTGTGTGTGTGTTGCTGTATTGGTCACAATATGGGGAACCATGGTTCTGAATCCTATATTGGGATCTCCCATGGCACGTGCTGGTCTCCATAAACAGGATCATAGGGTATTAGTTATAAATATTTCGTGCTTATAGTTTGATCACATTTAATTTCCAGGGAATAAACTGAACTTTTTTCAGTTTCACATTTCAGTTCCTTTCTGAGCCATGTGTCCAGTCCCTCCAGTCCCCAGGTTTCTATGACTGACCTCTGGTGGTTCATATTTAATTTCAGGTTCTGTGTTCTGTGTTTCTGTGTTGTCTGAATGAACCTTGTTTTGACAGAGCATGTCCATGGTTCATCCTGTAGGTTGAACCAGCTTCCGTCCTAATGGAGCATGAAGCACGGGGTCGTCCAGCCTTGGTCTGTGCTGTGCAGCAGCTTCAGAGGCCGTGGAAGCACCGCGTCCCGTCCTGAACAGCCTCTGGAGTCCAGGGGGTGGAGGACGACGGAGGGTCGTGTGCATATTGACCGTGTTGGCAGACAGTGCTCAGCTGCAGACTGTGGACTCTCAGTAAACACTGGTGGTTTAGTCATTAACGCAGCAGCTCCAGAATAAACGCTTGTCTCTGTCCGCGGCTTTGAGTCTTCACACGTAAGTAGAAAACTCATCTCAGACGTCCGGTTGTTCTGCTGTGTCTTGGTTTGGTGTCATCACGTGTAGAATGTCGTCCCAGCTTCGTTTCTTCCCTGCGCCTGTCAATCAGCTCGCAGGGTCAAAGGTCACCGTGGTTCATCAGGCTGTTTGTTATTGACCAATGTACTGAACAACACAATTGTTGGATTATTATAAACACCTATTTCAATGAGACAAATCTCTACTATTTTGGTCACGTCAACCTGCGTGATGCTTCAGTCAGGTGACACAGACATAATATAAGTGTCTGGCTGCAGGTTCACCTGGCATCATGTCTCGCCTCGTCCTCTGTCTGTCGGCCATCTTTGCTCTGTGGTGGGCGTCGGTGCTCAGTCTGTCAGGTGAGAAAGGTTCAGACCATGGAACCACGTTCACGTTGCATGAGTCTGTCGGCTTCCTTTCATTGGGAGTTGAGCGTCTTCTGCCTCCTCAGTGTTCTCGGACCCTCCGCGGGCCCACATGCTGCTCCGGTCTCGCCGGGCCAACTCCTTCATGGAGGAGCTGAAGCCTCCGTCCAAGGAGCGGGAGTGCATGGAGGAAAGGTGTAGCTTTGAAGAAGCCAGAGAGATTTTCACTACCAGGGAAGCCACAGTAAGATGTTGGGTTGTGTCTGGAAGCAGTTGCATTCAAACACCGACGCCACTGACTCCGTGTCCTGTGACTAATCCAGGCTTCGTCCTCCTGTTCTGGCAAACGGAAACATGTCTGATGATCTGAAATGATTTAACACAGATGTTTGAATATGAAGGGTCACTTAAAAGAAAATTAATGACGATTTTAAAGTGTGTGACCAGCAATGTTTTTTACCCATTTCAAATTTAAATGGGTAAAACTACAGTTTTACTGAAATCCCATGCTCGTCCTGGATCAACACATCCATGTGTGAACTAATTGTCTTTGGTGGTTTCACCGTGGAGCCGAGCGGCGTCACTCAGGTTTTGTCTTGTGTTTTCAGCTGGAGTTCTGGACGGTGTACGTAGGTGAGACTCGTCTGACCCACATCAAACCCTGAGGTGGAGACGTGACCATGTCTCAGCGTCTCAGCTTGTTTGTTTGCAAAGCCTGCGGTGCATTGTGGGTAATGCAGTCACGTTGGTCTGACTATGTTTCAGACGGGAACCAGTGTCTGGCCAACAGCTGCGTCCACGGCCACTGTCTGGACAAGTACCAGGACTACGCCTGTGTCTGTCACCCCGGCTTCGAGGGCAGATACTGCGACCAGCGTGAGTCCCTTCCTTTATTCAGGTCTATGGAACGCAACATGAATATGCAAAACTCACCCCCATAACTGTATTATCATTCAAAGTTTTAACAACAAAGACATTTTCCAACATTTTCTTGGTTCTGGGTCAGTGAGGAGTTGGTTCTGTGAGACCCGGTTCCGTGACGTGCTGCTTGTGGACTCTGTTGTTTAGCCCAAACAGCCACTAACTGCTCTGTGGATAACGGCGGCTGTGACCACGACTGTGTTGAGAACCGGGACAAGCCGTCGAGAACCTGCAGCTGCTTGAAAGGATACAAGCTGCACAACGACGCCAAGAAATGCGTCCCGGCAGGTGAGAGCAGGAGGCTGACGGCTGGAGGCCAATATCAGGCGCAGACCTCTGCTCAGTGTGAAGCTGTTCCCACTTCCCGTGGCAGGAAGCTCCTCCTGCGGCCGCCTCATGATCAGCCGCTCGTCCTACACCAAACCGAGGGACGGCCTGCTGCCCTGGATCCTGGGGGGGGAGGTGGGGAAGAAAGGGGAGAGTCCCTGGCAGGTAACGGCCTGATGGACGGCGTCATCAACACAGACACGTGGTTCAGTCTGGACGGCTGTTCCCTCGATCCATACAGGTTTGAGCTGTGAGTGTCTCTGTGCAGGCGCTGCTGCTCAACGCCAACGGGCTGTTCCACTGCGGCGGCGTCCTCATCGACGAGAGCTGGGTGCTGACGGCGGCTCACTGCCTGGAGGGAAGCACGCGGTTCAAAGTGCGGCTCGGTGAGTTTCTGACTGGACACACGAACAGCAGCAGGTCTTATTAGTTATCATTAGTTTACCTCATCGTAGTCATCGTTGTCGTCGTCATCGTTGTCGTCATCACCGTCGTTGTCATCGTTATCGTCATTGTTGTCGCTGTTGTCGTCATCGTTATCATTGTTATCGTCATCGTCGTCATCGTTGTCATCGTTATCGTTATCATCGTCATCGTTATTGTTATCGTTATTGTTGGTACCAGTGTTGCTCTGGCAGATGATGGTTCATTCATTCATTCAAGCTGTGTCACCTATTCCACCACTGGCTTCACCTCGGTTCTGACCCGTCTCCAGGTGACTACGAGCGCTTCAAGAAGGAAAACACCGAGGTCATGGTATCTGTGGCTCGGAGCTACAGACACCCCGACTACAACAGCCGCACGGTGGACAACGACATCGCCCTGCTGCGTCTGGAGCACCCCGTCTCCTTCACGTCCTACATCTCCCCCGTGTGCCTGCCGGGCCGCCAGCTGGCCGAGCGGGTCCTGCACCTCAACGGCACCGTGATGGTGGTGAGCGGCTGGGGCCGGAACGACAGCCACAAGTACAGCTCTGCGCTCAACGTCATCCGCATCCCGCTGGTGGACCGGGCCGTCTGCGCCCAGCGCATGTCCCACAACATCTCCGACAACGTGCTGTGCGCCGGCGTCCTGGGCCAGAGGATAGACGCCTGCGAGGGCGACAGCGGCGGCCCGATGGTCACGCTGTACCGCGACACCTGGTTCCTGATCGGCCTGGTGTCCTGGGGCGAGGGCTGCGGCAAGCGGGACAAGCTGGGCATTTACACCAAGGTGTCCAACTACCAGGAGTGGATGAGCGGAGTGATGGAGGAGTGGGCGGGTCGGCAGCCACAGCCGGCGCCGGGCGCCGCAGCCCGGCTGTAGTGGTGCTTCAGCCTTTACTCTGAGCCAATAAAGAGCGTTTGGGTGACCACGGTCTTTGTCTCCTCCGCCTTTACTCAAAGCACGACTTACCGTCAGCTTTGTTTCCTAAAAAGCAGCTCAAACCGTAAAAAGACGAGACGCTGGCGTTAGTGACGGCTTTAGGTTTTATTGTGGTTACACAGAGCTGGACCATCACAGCCCGTCGCCATGACGACGAGACAGTCACACACCGGAGGAACTAAAGCCACATTAACTCTAATAACGAGCTGCTCCTAAACTAAACGCTGTTTACTAGTAACCAGCACATCCACCTCAGACTCAACAGACCGGACACAGACTGAAAACAAACTGAAGCTTGTACCTCGTTTTAAATGTTGCTGAAACTATGCTATTTGCCCGCTGATTAAAATGGCATTTGAGCCCTCTGAGGAGGATCCAGCTCTGCCCTCAGGCTGCAGCAGCGAAGGCGGACGAGCAGGAAGAATTCACCTGGCGCTGCATTCAGGGTCAGTCGGCCGCTCCGCGTCGTCTCTTCAGCTCCCGTTCGTATCTCTGCAGCTGAGACATGAAGCCGGGGTTTGGGTCGATCACGTGTCGAGCCGTCTTCACTTTCTGGTAAAAGTTAAGAGGGATTCATTAAGGCGTCTAGTTTGTGTCATGGTTCAGACTTATGATACAGTAAATGGTAAATGTTACAGCTGCTGCTCTGCTCAAGGGCACAAACTGTCAACTCAAAGCTTGTGTTTCAGAAAACGAACGAAGCAAATTTCACACAATCTGCAGTTTCCTGACCTTCAAACATGATCAGCAGCTGGCGGCACAAAAACCTGCAGTCTACGGAATAATTCAATCCTCAGCAGCAGGTTTGGAGCCGAGTTCAAACCCACATTAACACTTTGTCTACAACACGGGGTTAAAGAAAACCTCCATTGTGTCTATGAAGGCGTTTAAAGGGCAGAGAGGCGTTAAAGGGGAGTTAGGCCAAATTTAAAGGGCTCCTCTGACTTATGTGCGTAGTGATAGTTGCATGGTCACGTTTCATGAGGTCACTGGTGAAGTGGGCCCGGCCTCGTTGGCGTCTCCCGCCTGCGTCCCACCTGTACGGCCTCCGTCAGCGTCAGCTGGCGGTGCTTCATCAGGTAGGCGATGCAGACTGTGGCCGAGCGGCTGCGGCCGTTCTTGCAGTAGACCACGCTGCGTCCGCCGCCGTTCGCCTCCGTCTGGATGGCGTCGGCGCAGCGGTCGAAGTGGCTCAACAGGTCCTCGCTGGGGTCGTCGTACACGGGGACCCGCAGCTTCTTGATGCCGGAGGAGGGAAACGGCTGCTGCCTGGAGACGTTGATGCAGAGCGTGACCGCCTCCTGCTGGAGGAGCTCATCGCTGCAGGCTGAGCGGGCGCAGCTGATGAACAGGGCGCTGGTGACTTTACACAGCTGCAGCATGCTCCTCAGGAGGAGGACGTGACCCCCACAGGATCAACACCTGTCACAGGTCTCTAGACTCTGACAGGGGGTCCATCCATTCCTGAAATAAACAGACTGATTTGATGCATTTGTTATTAGAACCTTGAGCACTTTGAGTGTAAATGTTCAGTATGTTTAACTTTAGCTGTCTTATAAGTGTAATTCATTTATCACTAACTACACAAAGAAACAATCAATAATCAGCAGGTAAACTTAACATAGACAAGTTTTTATAAATAATCCCAACAGCACAGACAACCCCCCGCTGGGGTCAGTGAACGCATCACTCTGACTGTAACACTAAGGACACAGACTCACATCCAGAGGATCTTCAGGCTCCTCTCAGATCAACGCTGACGTTCTTCACAGCCTGTGTTGTCTCTGCAGTTGGACTCAGACCGATTTGTCTGTTCAGACCTCCTCATGACCCCCAACCGCTCTGAACAACACGCTGCTTCTATATTTACTGCTCTGCCCTGGGTCCTAACACTGCTCAGATTCATGACGGACACAGCAACTGTGCACATGTGGAACCAGAACGGTCCAGGCTGCAGCATCTGGTCTGAACCAAAGTAGCTGCAGTTTAGAACAGGAAAACTAATTCTATTAACCCCTGTCGTCCACCTGAGACCACACAGGTGTGACATCATCGCCACATGCTTTTAATAACACGTGTCAAAGTCTAGAGCAGGTTTGTTTGACAAACGGCCAGATGGAAGATACCACCTTAATAAAAAGGGAACCAACAGCTAATAAAAGTGTAAACGTGACTTCCTGTGGTATATTATATGATGTAGACTTAATGTAAACTTAACCACACATAAAAATGCTAAAGTACCACACGTTGCATTTGAGTAAAATACTTGTCCTCAGTTACTTTTTCATCGTTCAATCATGCGGAACAAAAAGTCGCTGTCGGACTCCGGCCGGAACCTTTCAGTGTGACATCCGGTGGAAGTAAACAAAGGACGCTGTGGAGGAGTGGAGCTGGTTTGAAGCTACAGCCGAAGAAGAAGCAGCGATGTCTTCGGTTCAGCGTCTGAGAGCGTTTGTCACCGAGCGACTGACTGCTGCTGCAGCAGAAATCCTCGGAGCCTTTGAGAAAACCATGGAGGAGTATGAAGCAGAGATCGGTCGGCAGCGCAGGCTGCTGGACGTGGTCTGGAGACCTGAGGTCAGGCTGCACAGGCTGCGAGGTAGAACAGTGCGAGAACACGAAGCTTAAAATGAGCAACCATGAATGGTTCATGTCCGTTTCTCTCTCCAGAACCCACGCATCAACCCGTGTGTCAGGAGGAGGAGCTCTGGAGCCGAGAGAAGGACCCCAGTCTGGACCACGAGGAACCAGAAGCTCCACGGGTCAAAGAGGAGCAGGAGGAGCTCTGCAGCGGTCCGGAGCCGCTGGTTCTGAAGGAAGAGACGGGCCCCTTGATTCCTGCTTATGCGGCAGGTGATCCCAGAGACGCAGAAGCACACGCTGAGCACCACAGCTTTCCTGTAGCTGAAAGCCGAGATCCAGAGGGAGGCCAGCGTGTTGGGGCGTCAGGTGGGAACACAGAAAAACGCCCAAAGAAGAGACGGTGTAAAAACACCCGCATCATCAACCACATGGACGTCTCCCCTACGGCACCGTGTGAGACTCAGACGGATGAGAAAGCCTTCGATTGTGTTTTTTGTGGAAAGACATTTAAGCACAAGTCCAACATGAACGTTCACCTGAGGATCCACACAGGGGAGGAACCCTATGTTTGCAAAACATGTGGGAAACGGTTCCGGCAGATCTCTGCACTGAAGGTCCACCTTAACGTCCACACGGGGACGGTTCCGTTTTCCTGTGGGACGTGTGGGAAGGGCTTCACTCGCAGTAGCAACCTGCTGGTCCACCTGAGAACGCACACGGGTGAGAAGCCGTATTCGTGCGAAACGTGTGGGAAAGGTTTCACGCATAAAAGTAACTTGTTGGTTCACCTAAGATCCCACACGGGCGAGAGGCCGTACCGCTGTAAAATCTGTGGCATGTGTTTCATATACAGCAATGAGCTGACGGTTCACATGAGAGGACACACCGGTGAGAAACCATACACCTGTAACACCTGCGGAGAGAAGTTCAGTGGAGCCAAGTTCCTGAGAAACCACATGAAGGTCCACACAACGCAGACGTCGCGTGGTGCAGAACCGGGTCAGCAGCTGGTCCACACACCGTCTGTCCCATCGCAGCAGCCGGCGCTCGTGCCTCCCCCACAGGATCTCACTTCACCTGACTGAGCGTTCCTCGCTCACCACAGAAGGTGCTTATGACGGACCTGTTGGTGACTGGAAGTGGACGATACTGAAGCTGTGAATTTATACACGGTGTCCAGAATCAGCGTCTGGCTCCAGACGTGGATCTTTGTTAACTGTAGGTCTTTCTGACAGAGAATCATGAGTTCCATCCATCAATGAGAACCATCAATTGAAGGATTCAGTGTCTAATCAATAAAACACTTTAATAGTTATTTACTGTTTTAATTATATTAAGGGTCAATTATGCATCTGCAAATTATAATGAATTTACAAACAAAACTGTAAAGAGATTTTAAATAACTTATGGCTGAATGAAGTCATAATAATGAAGTCACTATTACTGTATTTACATGCAGACTGAATAATTATTATTGGAGGCAGCATGTAAGAGAAGCTGTAGCCCATAATCAGCTGCCATCCTGCAGCAGCAGGCGAAAAACAGCTGAAGCGAGAAACATTAGAGTCGCTGTGAGGAACCGTGTTCCGTGTTCTGAGCTCGTGTTTCTCCTTTGGAACCTAAAGTTCCATATAAGTTGCTGAATGTTGAACCTGTGAACGTTTCCAAACATTTGTTTGTTTTGGTTCTCAGACCTCCTGTGATTAGTTAAATGCCCTTTACAGTTATAGTTACTTTTTTAAATAAAAAAATGGTCTTTTTGGCTTCTGCACTAAATGTGTCTGGAGAAGAAAGATGAGTTCAGAAATGGTTGTATTTAGTCAGATTGAAGCAGGTTTCTACCAGGTTAAGGTGAGTTCACTTCACCCAATAAGAAGAAAATGGACAATTCTCCATTGGTGTAAAAAACAAGATACTGACAATAAAGTCTAGTTTGTGTGTATTACTGTTTTTTTTTCTTTGTAAATAAATGTTGTTTTGTAAATACTGTGTTTTTCCAGGCGGTGGCGACACTGCAGTTTTTAACCTCATTAAACGAAGGAACAAAAACGAAGAAGAAATACGACAATCAAAGATGCTTTAGCTCCGTGGAGCTACAGGTTCGGGTTTGTGTTGGATGAACAATTAGCGGCGGTGTCGTCGTTTGAACGCCTGAGAGCGTGTGTGACCTCTGATGAGCACGTTGCGCCTGTAGACGGCGCTCACACGAGTCATAACGCGCCCGTGTCAGTTCAGCGTCTGAGAGCGTTTGTCACCGAGCGACTGACTGCTGCTGCAGCAGAAATCCTCGGAGCCTTTGAGAAAACCATGGAGGAGTATGAAGCAGAGATCGGTCGGCAGCGCAGGCTGCTGGACGTGGTCTGGAGACCTGAGGTCAGGCTGCACAGGCTGGGAGGTAAAGGAACATCTGTCTGATAATCAGCGGCGGTCAATCTCAACATTTGTTTTCATCTCAGGGACGTTTGTCTTAATAATCAAGTCCAGGTCTGATCAGAATACGTGCAGGGCTTTTACATAAACACTTATAATGGACTTGTTTGTGTTCTTCTCCTCCAGAGTTTTCACCCCAACATGTTTGTAAGGAGGAGGAGGCTCTCATTGACCTCCAGCTCTGGAACCAGGACGTGGAACCTGGTGTGGACCCGTTGGAGCCAGAACTCCCACAGAACAAAGACCTGGAAGAACTCCACAGCGGTCAGAAGGGAGAGCAGCTGGTTCTGAAGCAGGAAACTGATGATGTTACCATCATTCCTAGTTCTGAGGAATCAGAACCAACCAGTGAGCTGCTCTCTAACAGCTCTCCCACATCAGACACCAACAGTAAAAGTCACACAGATAAAAAGACTTTCAATTGTGTCATTTGTGGGAAATCATTCAAGTATAATTCTATTTTTCAGAGGCACCTGAGAACCCACACGGGTGAGAAGCCACATGTGTGCGACACGTGTGGAAAAGGATTCAGTGAATCATCATATTTGAAAGCTCATTTAAAAGTTCACACAGCTGAGGGGACTTTCAAATATGTGAACGCTCACACAGATCAAAAACCTTTACCCTGTCACACCTGTGGGAAAAGATTCACTTACTTATCACAGTTGAAAATCCATTCCAGAATACACACAGGGGAGAAACCATATTGTTGCCAGACCTGTAAGAGAGCTTTCAGCACAAAAAGCGTCCTGACAATCCACATGAGACGAGCGCACACGGGGGAGAGGCCGTATCCCTGCACCTCCTGTGGGAAAAGGTTCCCAGGATACGCCGACCTGATCAATCATAATCGAGTCCACACAGGAGAGAGGCCATACACCTGTGAGACATGCGGTAAAACATTTAGACAAGGATCAACGCTACACAACCATCTAAAAACCCATACGGGCGAGAAGCCGTACATTTGCAGCATTTGTGGTAAAAGATTCCTTCAGGTGGGAAACATGAGAAATCACATGAAAACTCATAAATAGATAAATTCTCAAAAACATACATGACAGCCTAAATATGTTTTAAATCAAACCAATCACCATCATTTTTGATTTTAGGAGTATTTCCCTTTGGGTAAAAGAGTTTAAATGAGGTCACTGGTCTGAAGGCTCACCTCTGTATTTCTTGCACTAATGCTTGTTTTCAGTCCAGTTAAGGGATCCGTGTCAGTGATGTTGTCAGAAAATTGTGTTTGTGCATAAATATTATTGTAACATAAACATGATCAGATTTCACACATCATGAAACCAAATAAAAACATTTGTTTGGTTGAGTTTCAATATGTACATAACTCAGTTCATAAAATGTGTGTTGCGGAACATACATTAAAAAACATCTGTGTTCTATGATTCTATGTTCATCTTTTGGGCTGAGACAAGATGTGGATTCAGGGTGTAAGGGCCGTCTCGTTGATTCATGCGAAACCTGTAGCTAGAAGAAACAAAAACACGTTTTTATTTTCTCAAAATTCAGGCCAAACGGGGGCTGGAATGGAAGTGGAGTGGAAACATCAGGAGAGGAAATCAGAGTCAGAACAGCTGATCACATAAGTGTGTTTGCAGTGGAACTAGAATAAGAATAAGGGTGGGACTGAGGTGAGTGGAACTTAGAGGGCTGAATAGGGTGTTCATCTGCAGTGACTCTCTATTATTGCAGTCGCTGGGGGGGAAAAGGCAAAGTAGCACCAGGAGGTGTGTAATGGAAAAATTTTGCTTTGTGCTATTTCTTATCCAACACACTCGTCATGTGCTGGTTAGGTGCAATACTGAACTGAACATTCTTACACAAACAACTAATCTCTTGTGCTGTCGTACATCAAGTCTAAACATCTGATGTTCCATTTGACTGACTAATAGTTTATGATATATGTTTGTCTTTTACACCCGGACTCTGGCTCCATCCTATCTGACTCCCCACCAGACCCAAGGCTGCTAAAGCCAATGCATCTTGTCTTGTAAGCTCTGTGTTCCTTCCTTTGGATAACAAGACATGACGATGCAGAAGTGAGAAAGCAAACATTCTCACTCACAGCGAGATAAGGTGGCACAAACAAGGTGCACAGGTGTTATTTGAAGTGGTGGGTTTATTAAGTAGGAACAGTAGAAGGAAAATGGTGTTGATGTGGGTTCCGGAGCACATGGGTATAAAAGGGAATGAGTGGGTGGACAGGGTGGCGAAAGGGCAACAGAGCAGGAGGGTGTGGCACATGTTAAATTGTCAAAAGGTGAAGGGAAAAGCACAGTGTGGGTGAATATTATGGAGGGCAGTTGGGATAAAGAGGATAAAGGACGGAAATTGTATAGAATAAAACAGAAAGTGGGGACACGGGGAGGACTAGGTGGACGGGGGAGAAGAGAACAGGGCATTTTAAGTAGATTAAGAACATCGTATCTGAACAGCACTTTACGGTTGATGCGGAGACACGTGGATGGGAGGTGAGTTTTGTGGAGAGGTGGAGGGAGTGGAACATGTTATAATAGAGAGTGACCAGTATAGGAGGCAAAGGGAAGGAATGGTGAGGAGTGTGAGGGAAGCAGGAGTCAAAGATATCTGTTTGAGGAGGCTGCTGGAAGTTGGAGGAGCAGGAAGTGGAATGATAGCATTGTTTAAATTTAAATGTTACTGGGTTGAGGAAAAGAATATGAAAGGTAGAGAAATCGATAGGTGGCGGTAATGCAACAATTATGATGCAAGCTGCCGGTAAACTTAAAGAAGAAGAAGAAGAAGAAGAAGAAGAAGAAGAAGAAGAAGAGGAAGAAGAAGAAGAAGAAGAAGAAGAAGAGCTCCGTTTCACTGTCGGAGCTTTCCGGTGTGACACCTAGCGGCACTTCATGTATTTAGCTGCAAATCTGCGTTGTAGCTGTGTCATAAAAACACTTTGTTATAAAGCAGCGATGTCTTCGGTTCAGGGTCTGAGAGCGTTTGTCACCGAGCGACTGACTGCTGCTGCAGCAGAAATCCTCGGAGCCTTTGAGAAAACCATGGAGGAGTATGAAGCAGAGATCGGTCGGCAGCGCAGGCTGCTGGACAGCGTTTTCAAACCTGACGTAAAACTGCACAGGATCGAAGGTAAAATAACGACAAACTGGAAAACAAGGTCCAAATGTCTGAAGTTGTTTTATTTATCCGGATTTAGTCTGTTTGCATGGCGTCACGTGCCTCCTGCAGTCTGCAGTGTCCTCGTCCGTTTGTTCTAACGTGCAGATGCTCGATGTTCTACCTCCGGTCCAGTATGATGCTCTTCTTGGTTCCATTGATGACTTGTTTGTGGCGGTGTTTCTGTGAACTAATCCCATAAAGACACCATCACACCAATGAAGTGTTTTTGTATTCACTCTAGAACTTGACAAAAGAACTTGACTGTGTGAATATGCAGATTCAAGACGTGCTTTAATCACATTTTTTTTTCTCCAGAGCCCGCAGACCAACCTGCTCATAAGGAGGAGCAGGTTCTCAGCAACCAGCATCTCTGTGGCCAGAGAAACAAGTCCAGTTTGGACCAGAAAGATCCACATGTAAAGGTTAAAGAGGAACAGGAGCAACTCTGCATCGTTCCGGAGGGAGAGCAGCTGCTTCTGAAGCAGGAGACCGATGACCTTACGTGGATTCCTCCCTGTGGAGAAAGTGACCACGATGAAGCAGAACCAATCATTGAGCACCAGCTCTCCTCCAGCAGCTCTCCTGTGACCTACAGTGTCCACAGGTCTCCCACCTCAGAGACCCACAGTAAAACTCCCACGCACAAAAGCACTTTAAAATGTGTGACTTGTGGAAAGTTATTTAAGTATAATTCTATTTTTCAGAGGCATCTGAGCAGCCACACAGCTGAGAAGCCACATGCTTGTGACACATGTGGGAAAAGATTCAGCGAGTTATCGTCTTTGAAAGTTCATCTAAGACTTCACAGACCCGTGAAATACCTGAAAGATCAGGAACTATGCCATATTACGACTGATCCTTTTCATGAGGAACGTGACCAGCAGTCGGTCTCTCCCAGTTCTACTGCAACCCACAATGCTCACATCTCTTCATCCTTAGGGACCCACGGTCAACATTACGAATGTGACTGTTGTGGAAAAGTGTTTAGATGTCAATCGAACTTTCAGAGACATATGAGAGTTCACACCGGTGAGAAACCGTACATTTGTCACACCTGTGGAAACAGATTTCGTCAGGCATCGACTTTAAAAAGTCATTTAAGCATTCACACGGGGGAGAGGCCACATGTCTGCACCACTTGTGGAAAGCGCTTTTGTCAGGCATCAAATTTAAAAAATCATTTAAGCATTCACACAGGCGAGAGGCCACATGTCTGTCACACTTGTGGAAAGAGCTTTCGTCAGGCATCGACTTTAAAAAATCATTTAAGCATTCACACGGGTGAGAAGCCATATGTCTGTAACACTTGTGGAAAGAGCTTTCGTCAGGCATCAAATATGAAGGCTCATTTGAAGATTCACACAGATAAAATAATCTTTAAATGTAAAACCAACATTAACAAACACCTGATAACCTTCAGTGATCACAAGCCATTTCCCTGTAGGACCTGTGGAAAAAGATTCCGTAACTCATCACAATTGAAAAATCATTCAAGAGTCCACACAGGTGAGAGACCATATCATTGTGAGATATGTGGTAGGGAGTTTAAGCAGCATGGAGCGTTGAATTATCATTTAAAAGTGCACACAGGTGAGAAGCCGCACCAGTGTAACACCTGTGGGAAACGATTTGTGGCTAAGAACGACTTGGTCGTACATCAAAGAGTCCACACAGGTGAGAGACCGTACTCTTGTAAAATGTGTGGTCAAAAATTTAAGCAGCTTGGAACATTAATTAGTCATTCACGAGTCCACACTGGTGAGAAACCATACGTCTGTCAGACATGTGGAAAACAATTCATTCAGAAGACACACATGAAAACTCACATGAGGAATCATCATACGCTACAGTTGAACTAGAGATTTAAACTTTATAGACTTTAGATTCTGGTTACGGAGTCAAAACTTGGACTGAGCTGATTTGCAGCCCAACGAATATGTGAAGATGAGTCTGTTAAGTAGCCTGGTCCAGAGTAAGAAAAGCCGGCGACACTGTAATAAGATCCAGGAGAGCTGAGGAACCAGACATTGAACACATCAGCAGCATTGGCTCTTTGCTTTCGATGGAATACTGTGAAGTAGCTGTATACAAAATAAAGACTTGAGTTTTGCCAACGGTGTCTTCGTTCTGCTTTGAGAGTGTTTGTCATCCGGCAGCTAACTTCTGCTGAAGAAACAGAGGCACAGGCTACACAGGCTACACAGGCTAGGCCTAAAGTGACAAATGTCTAGAGTGAAGCTTGTTTAGTGGCTCAGATCTTTTAGACTACATAGAATAAACCTTGATTTGTCCCAGGAGGTGTTTCAATGTTGAGATAATGTAAAAGATATTACAGTATGTAATCATTTATTTCTGCAATAGAAATAGAAATGTATATACAGACGTTCACAGTGATACAGAAATTGAACTATGATACGCTGGATGCAAAGTTTCAGTAAGAAGTTGTAGCTTTTACTTTACGTGTGGAGACAGAGACAGTGTCTGAGCTTGAACAGGTGGATGTTTCCTCTTTAGACTAAACCTCAGCAGAAGCCACATATTCAGGACCAGGCCTTTGTATAAAGCCTTGGGCCACGTGTCCAATTAATGAACCAGCTGTTTCACTGAAATTTAAAATGAAATTATTGAAGTTGACTCTGATTACTTTTGTCCTGATTACATTTGCACAAACAGTGATTCCCGTAGAAGTGTGATGTTGTGTTTTAATGCTTATCCTGGTAAATAAAAAGCATCAGATAATTTTAGAGTCAGCAACCATGAGACCATAAAACCATGTTAATTTTCAAGTTATTGTAGGATTTGAGCTAAATAATCCATCTGGCTCCTTTTACGCAGCTATAGTCTGTCACCCGTATGACATAGAAGTTGTTCCCACCTGGTTTCGAACCGAGGACCCCCTACATGTGTTTATTCCTGGATCCAGAAAACTAATCGCCAACCACCAATAATTGTAACTGAATGAAAAGGATCTTATTATGGATTTTATTGGATGCTGTCAAAAGTCAAATTAATTGACTTTAAATCAGTTAAATGTTTAATTGAACATAAGTTGTTATTACATTACGTTATGACTCACTTATGACTAAACATGGATTAAACAAGAAAATAACATGTTAAAACAAATACTGTGCAAATGATAAGAGCACAGACACATTTTGTCGTGAGGTTGTGGTTTATTTGAGTAAAAAATGTTCCAACGATTGAGTTTCTATTTCAGAACAAACAGGTTTCGGGTGAAGTAACTGTGTTTCTCTTCTTTCAATACTGCAGCCATTAACCACAGCTGAGGTTTGTGATGGTACTGGTATAAACCCAGCTGCTCAGAGGGTTCTGGGTTCTGGACACCTTATCAATGTGCAAAATTATGAATACTTGAGTGCTTGATTTTCATTATTAATATAAAGGTAATTAGTTAATTACAAATGGTAATTGTAATCAGATAAATGTCATCATCACTGACTGCTCACACAGATCTCAGCAGAGTCTCCAGGGCTGTAAGGAAGCCAGAGTCCAGCGTAGAGAGGCTGAGTGAACGAGGTCTGGACTCTGTGGAGCAGAGTCATGGTCCCAGAGACGCTGTAGAAGGACAGACCCCCTGCTGTGTGGTCCAGGTAGACTCCTACTCTGGAGGACACGGGGCCTGAAACTTGGGTTATAATATTGTTGTGCAGAAATTTATAAATGTTTGTTTCCCACTTTAAAGCCCATGATTTTTCATTGTGTCCAAATCCGCATTGTTTCCAGTTCCCTGTTCTGTTGATGTTCCTGTATGCGACTGCAACATAAACCCCTCCTCTGCTTCTCCTCTCCACCTCCCAGTAACAACGTCCAGTCAGACTCTCTCTGCTCAGAACCTGCCAGGTTTCAGTGAATCTGTGTTGGTAAATATAATAAGACTGACGCTGGCTCATTAATGTTGCTTTTCTGTTCCCATCAGATAATAATAACATTGTGTTTGCTGTGTTTGGATCCAATGTGATTTTACGCAAACATTTTAGGAATCCAGCTCTAGTCTTAGGCCCTGATTGTAACTTTGTTAAAAGTGACAGCAAAACGTCCACCTCAGTCACTGCCACTGAGACGTCTGTCCACGTCGTCCTCAGAACCTCCTGCAGTCGCTCTCTGAGCTTTGACGCGACTGCTGTCACGTCCTCAAAGTATCTGAGAGGACGGATGTTGGTTCTGGAGGAGTGTGTGGGTCCACTCTTGGACTCCGGCGCTGACAGTGACGGGTCGCTGTTTAGAAACTGGACGTGATCCTGTGTGTGTGAGAGCTGCTCCAGCTCAGCCTCCTTTGATCTCCTGCTCCAGCTTCTCCTGCAGCTCTTTGACTCGACCCACTTCAGTTTCCTGCTGGGATCTGATCCGCTGCGTCACCTCACACCTTCTCTGCTCCAGGAGACGGATGAGCTCAGTGAAGAGCTTCTGGCTGTTCTCCACCGTCTGATCAGCAGAGCGGCCGATGGCCTCCACCTCCTGCTGGAGCAGCTCCACCTCCTCGTGTCTGTCCTGGAGCCTCTGCTGGAGCCTCTGCCGACTCCCCTCCAGCTCTCGCTGCCTCTCAGTCCTCTCTGCTGCCGCTGACACCGTGTCGTGGCCTCTGTGTTCGTCCACGGGGCAGAGGTAACAGATGCACTGCCGATCGGTCCGACAGAACATCTTCATGGCCTCGCTGTGACGGGAGCAGATGTTCTCCTGCAGCTTGGTGGACGCCTCCACCAGCCTGTGTTTGATGTAAGCAGGTAATTCATAGTGAGGCTGCAGATGTTGGTGGCAGAATGAGACCAGACAAACTGAACAGGACTTGGCAGCTTTGAGTTTGGAGCCAGTGCAGACGTCACAGGCCACGTCTTCAGGTCCAGCAGGGCAGAGATCAGCAGCAGCAGCAGCAGCTTGGAGTCCAGTCTTCTTCAGCTCCTCCACTAAATCAGCCAACATGGTGTTTTTCACCAGCGCAGGTCTGGGAGTGAAGCTGTGTCTGCACTGAGGACAGCTGAGCAGCTTCTTCCCCTCCTCTTCATCCCAGTGGCTTTTAATGCAGGTCATACAGTAACTGTGTCCACAGGGAATAGTCACTGGCTCCTTCAGTAGATCCAAACAGATGGAACAGGAGAACATTTCCTGGTCCAGATGAGGTCCTGGCTGCGTCATTTCAGTTGTTAGTGTCTATGAGTGAGTTCTTTGCTTCTTCAGTGGTGTTTGGTGGTGGCTGAAGAGTGAGTTCCACTTTATGAGAAATGAAACTCGTTTGAGCTCCGATCTCAACAACATGTGTTTCTGTTGTGGGTGGAGTCTGTCAGCTCTAAAGCTTAACTACATGTTGGGTACACCCATCCTCAAACTGTAGATTTAAGGGGGAGGGAGCAAGAAAACGTTTAGACAGAGTGGAGCTTATTGTGCTTCAGAGCAAAACAGAAAGAAGGTAAAGTTAGCGGAATTAAAATTAAATCACGTACACTGACGGAACGTCACGGAAGGACATCCGGCGGAAGCAGCTAGCTAAGTAGCAGCTAGCTAACAGTGGTAAATATCTCATGTGGAAACGAGCGACAACGTCTTCGGTTCAGTGTCTGAGAGCGTTTGTCACCGAGCGACTGACTGCTGCTGCATAAATACTCGGAGCCTTAGTGAAAATAGTCGTTGAGTATCAGGAAGAGATCGATCGGCAGCGCAGACTGTTGACAGTTTAGAATCCCAGTGGATCGCTGGAAAACCCGATAGAAAACTACACCCAAAACGTTGGTATGGGTCGCACTGAGCTTGTGTTTTATTCGTTCATACAGAGGATTAGCAACACGTTTGTTTTATTTTTCCAGACCTCTTTCAACATGTCACTGAGCAGGAGACGCACTTGAGTTTGGACCGAACCGATCCCCGGCTTCCACACATAAAGCAAGAACGGGAAGAACTGGACACAGTGGAGGTCGTTCTGAAGCAGGAGACTGAGACGTTTATGTTGAATTCTACTTATGAGGAAAGCGAGAGTGACCCCGAACCGAACAGTGACGGTGACGGTGAGCTGCTCTGTCACAGCTGTGGCGCAGAGACAGGAGGAGGACGCTGCGTGGACGCGGGACCCACCGGAAACAGCCTCTCTGTGACGTTCACACTGGCGAAAAGTCTAGCGAATGTAGCTTTTAAGTATAAGTACAACTTAAAGAGACATCTTAGAATCCACACTGGTGAGAAGCCGTGTGTCTGCAGCGCCTGTGGGAAAAGGTTCAGTCAGACGTCAATACTGAAGAGGCGTGTGAAGATTCACACAGGTGAGAAGCCATATTCCTGCACAATCTGCCCTAAAAGCTTCTGTCAGAAAAGCCACAAACATTCACACACGCGAAGCATCCAACACCTGAACTATTTCAGTCTTGCCGGTTAATTTTCGAGAACCATTTTGCGTCTAGCAGCACGCAGGTGCAGCTGTTAGCCGCTAGCTGCTAGCTGAGAACTGTAGCATAGCAATGTGTGACTGGTGGAGACGTTTGATCGTTTGTGGTCTACATTTTATACAGGTGTCTAATGTAGTTTATAGCTGCAGGTCACTGTAACATGCGACTTGTCTGTTTAGAAGCTGAGAAACCGCGGTAAAATGACAAACTATACAGTAAAAGTATTTATTTGCTGTGGTACTAAACAGAACTGTGAAGGAATTGTGATATACCCAATTTGAACAGAGTCATTTTATTCAAATCCAAGTTTTAGAATAGAGGCCAATTCCCTCTTTATATTTTCACGTGGGTTCTCTGCGGGTTCCCCGGGTTCCTCCCACGGTCCAAAAACATGCATTAGGTTCACTGGTCACTCCAGATTTCCCTCAGGTGCGTGTTGCCCTGCGATGGGCTGGCGACCTGTGCAGGTGTTCCCTGCACGTGGCCGGTGACGGCTGAGATACGCTCAGGCACCGACGTGACCCGCGTGGGAACAAGTTGACATTGTGAGAAAGATGCTGTGCTGGAGCTAAACCTTGTCATTCTGGGGGAAAAACAATTCCAAACTGAAATACTTGTTTTAACACTTTCAACAGTTATCTGGTAATATAATCATTATTAAAGTAATGCTTTATTTAAAATCTTTACTGCAAAATGTGTTTACCTAAATAAACAACTGTTTTCACTGGAAGACATTTATTTTACATTGAAATATATAAACTTCATTTACACATAATTCAATCCACCAATGTTCAAACTTACAAATCGATTTAAAAAACCTAATACTAGTAACCTAGGCTTTTCTCACATAATCCACTTGTAGGTGCTGTCATTCTTGTTTGGAGTTTTCTCACCTGGGTAATGAACAAATCCTGGTTGTGGTTGGCATCTGATTGGACCCTCACACACAGGTGACACAGGCAGACTCTCACCAGTGTGGCTCAGCTTATGCCCTTTCAGTTCTAATGAATAAACACGTTTCTTCCACAGATGCTGCAGGGAAACGCCCTCTCACCTGTGTAATTTCTTGTGCCTCACCAGGTTTGATGAGCTACTAAATGTTTTCTTACAGGTGCTGCAGAAGTATGACTTCTCACCTGTGTGGCTCACCATGTGCTGTTTCAGGTGTGATGGGCTAGTGAATCTTTTTCCACAGATGCTGCAGGGATACTGCTTCTCACTTGTGTGTAATTTCTTGTGCCTCACCAGGTTTGATGAGCTACTAAATGTTTTGTTACAGGTGGAGCATGACTTCTCACCCGTGTGCATTTTCATGTGAACCAACAAGTTACTGCTAAATATAAAGCTTTTCCCACATACTTTGCACAGGTGTGCATTTGCACCTGTGTGGGGTTTCTTATGAGCCAACAAGTTACTGCTAAACACGAAGCGTTTACCACTGTCTTCACGTATTTTCACCTTCACACCTGTGTGGGTTTTCTCATGACTACTCAGGGTTGACTTTTTTAGGAATGCTCTACCAGTGGTGCTGCAAACGAAAGGTATCTGACGTGTGTGATCTCTTAAATGAGCAGTCAGTGATGATTTCACACTGTACTTATTCCCACAGATGTCACAACTATATGGTTTTTCTCCTGTGTGGCTCAGCATATGCTCTTTCAATCTTGATGGGATAATAAATTTTTTACCACAGGTGCTGCACACATGGGGCTTCTCCCCTGTGTGGATCATCATGTGTCTTTTCAACACTGACCTGTCACCAAATCTTTTGTCGCACATGCTGCAGAGGTACGGCTTCTCACCAGTGTGGATTATCATGTGTCTTTCCAGTGATGATTTCAGATTGTATTGTTTCCCACAGAGGTTGCAACAATATGGTTTCTCCCCTGTGTGAACTCTTAAATGAGCTTTTAATGATGATGCCAGAATGAATCTTTTATCACAGAAGCTACAACAATATGGCTTCTCACCTGTGTGGATCATCATGTGTCTTTTCAACACTGAGCTCTCACTAAATCTTCTGTCGCACATGCTGCAGAGGTACGGCTTCTCACCAGTGTGGATTATCATGTGTCTTTCCAGTTTAGATGAGCAAATAAAGGTTTTCTTACAAGTGCTGCAACTAAATTGCTTCTCGTCTGGGTTGGTTTTCAGATGTCCTCTCAATTTAAACCTAGACTTGAAACCTTTTCCACACGTGAAAGATGTTTTACGTGTGGAATTACTAGAACGGGGTTCTGACATGGGAGCGTTGTCTGTGTTGTCCCGATGACTTGTGCTGCCTTGATACTCTGTCTCTGCTTCTCTCATTGATCCCACATCTACATGTGGACTTCCTTCCTGAGCTTGACCCTCAGCTACAGGAGAGCCATGAGAGAAGAGCTGGTCATCACTGATTGGTTCTGATTCACTGTGGTAACTTCCATCATGAACCGGAGTCAACATGAAGTCCTCAGTCTCTTCCTTCAGCACAATCTGCTCTATCTCCTGACTGGTGCCGGGTTCCTCCTGCTCCTCTTTAATCCGTAGAGGCTCTTTTTGGTCCAGACTTGAATTAACCTTCTGGTTAATCAGACCCTCCTCCTCTTTACAGACGTGCTGTGGGATCTCTGGAAGTACAGAAACAGACAAACCCCGCGTTATGCCAGCTTTTGGCTGAGCAGTGGCCTGCTAGCTCAGTAGGTAAAGCATTGGTTTGATCCCTGGCTCTGGCACCAAAACACCACTCTAGCTGTAATTGTCTGCCCACTGTTCTCCCAGGGAATGGGTCACATGCAGAGACAAATACTGTTACCATGTACCTGTACATGTTTAATGTGCAAGAAATGTCAATAATATTCTATTGCACACATCATATTCAATAATGTAATTCATATCTTGGAACCAATTAACCTTAACAACGCTTAGATTTTTTGAGGAGTTTCCTTTTTAATTCAGCTCCATGTTTTGACCAAGTTACTGTTCCTGTTGCAATAAAGTTAATTTCATCATGTAAACCTCATTTCCAACCAGCTTCAGTCATTAGTCGCATTACATACAGATAAATAGCATAACAGTATTGTAGAAACCACTTGTTCACTGGTTTCCACAAAACAACGCGAGTGAAACAGCAGAAAGACTGATTTTAGGAAAAACGAGGTGATGTGAACACACCATGAACGTGCCCCTTAAAAACATGCTTAAACTCGTCTCGTCTGAGCGTCACACGATCCACAGTTTTCTGCCGAGCCGAGCTCGCTGATCCTGGACCTGTGCTGTTTCTCCCGAATAACGCCTCACCGCCTTCCGTCGCTGAACCTACCGATCCTGTGCAGCCTGACCTCAGGTCTCCAGACCACGTCCAGCAGCCTGCGCTGCCGACCGATCTCTGCTTCATACTCCTCCATGGTTTTCTCAAAGGCTCCGACTATTTCTGCTGCAGCCGCAGACAGTCGCTCGGTGACAAACGCTCTCAGACGCTGAGCCGAAGACATCGCTGCTTCTTTGAGCGTTTGAGCTGTAAAACTTGAACGTGACGATATGATACAATCAACTTCACCGCCTCTGTCGCTGCCGGTGTTTCAATTGTTTAGTTACTTCCGTCCGGTGTCACAGTTTAAAGTTCCGTCAGTGGAAGCGAGCTTTACTTGAGTTCTACTTCTAATTACTGGTATTTCACTTGTAACTTGTCACTACACGTTTAATTCAGACTTATTAAATCTACTTTTAATGCCTGCAGCGTGGATGTACATTTATCCATCCATCATTGATTCACCTGATAAGCTTTTTCAGGCTGTCCCCAATTTGATTCCACATTGAGGTGTTTAATTTTATGCAGTTCTGTTCCCATCAACAGATCATTTTACAAATATATGAAACAAACCAAAAACTGAATATAACTAAAGAAATGTGCAGCCCTGTGGTCGTCATTTAGGCAAAGTTTCACCTGTGATGTCCTACAACTGTCCTGATGCAGCGTTGAGTCATCTCCTCCACCATCCTGTTTGTTTAAACCAGAGGAACCTCACAGTGACAGAGTACAATGGTTAATGCATTGGAGTCACGGTGAAAGTAGTCTTACATTTTTCTAGCTAAACAATACGTCTGTTTCAACTTTATTTTACTGACATTATTATCACACATTTAGAAATAAAAATGACCTCTTTGAAAAGTAATGTTAAGAATTGCAGTTGTGCAAATAAAGACATAAAACACAACTTCGAAATCCACATTTACTATATGACAATTGTCAAATGCGTTATTCCACATCATATCACCAGTTTAAAAGCCGTTAGTGTGCATAGAATTAAAGACTCCCACAAAATAAAAAAATAAAAAAGATGTTCTGAGAAGTGTTACTGATGAAATACGCCAAAAAAAGAAGTCCACTAATTCTCAAAAGAAACATTTAGAGTAAAAAATGGAAAAATACTAAAACAAAAACTTAACAGTTTGTACATAAGCATCATGCAGTACTTTCCCATTGTGGTCATATTATGTGTAGCAATTAGCAGAGATGGAGCTAGTTTTCACACAGTTCTGTAACATTACATCCTATAACTTCAGTAAATCTATAGAAAAGTTTCTCCATTAATGACAAATGAAGGCGTCGCTCTGAGTCCATTCGTGTTGTGTTCCTCCGTTCACCCGCCTGAAGTCTGAAACTCATCACTGGGAGTCTCCACTTCTACTTTACTGGCCTCTGTTTAGTTATTTACTGTGTTCACAGCTGTTGTTTTATTGCATTTTCCACATCTGCAGCAGAATCATTACAAACATAGAAAACACTGATAAATCTTGCCCCAATGAAGTTTAGTTTACAGTAAATACACATTATATGAAAAAAAGGATTTACAAAACTATCAATCTACAAATTCAATAAAATTTAAATAAATTATGATTATTAAAAAAAACACTAACAAGTACATATTTGGCAAGGTTTCATTTTTACACCGTAATACATCAACATCAGTTACAAAAAGGATAAGAAAAGAGAGAAAGAATAAATAGAAAAAACATTTGAGTCACTTCAGAAGCAGTCAGTAACTAAGAAACAGACTTTCAAGACAGTCAAGAAGAAAATGCATCAGAGTTCAATCATTTACATTTGGATGAAGTATGTTCTAAGTGTAGGAATATTAACACAAATAGTGTTTCAAAGCTAAGTACAAACATTATATGAAAGTAAACATGAGGCTATTTTAAAATATGATGCCACAGGTTCTGGTTGAAGGTTGATATTAAGATCTTTTTTAAATTGTTCTGATTGTTTACACAGAATTTGGCTCATTGCATTAAAACTGCACACAAGTCAAATAAGACTCAACACTTAGTGGTAAACATTGCTTCTGTGTTGAATGGAAGCCGCCTGCTTCACACATGCCCCATCTCAATGACTCAAAGCAGCACTGCGCAAGTAAACAGTGCTCATTTTTAATTGTTTTAACACAGCTGTCATCAGTATGGTGTATAATTCCTATTAGTGGTTTATACAAAGCTTCTTAAAAAGAATTATTGTGCATTTATCAAAAGTAACTCAGATGTAGGTTTACCAGGTCTATTGGCTTTAGACTAATTCAAATAGTGTCAATACTTCATATGAGATCTGCTCTTAAAACAGAGGGTGTTTCTGACTGCAGAGCTCTGCTGTAGAGATACAGTGAAATAGAGGGAAGATCCCAAACATTCCGGTGCGTGATCCTATTCTCTAAGTAACTACTCTTGGCATGTGAGCATTAACAAAACGCTGTAATTCTAATCAACCCGTTACCCCCCAAGCCTATTGGCACAGCCATGTTAGAGATGGGTATATCTCTGCAACCATAAGGTCTATTTGAATGCGTTTGGTGTCATAATGGGGGGACACTTCTGAGATGTGATTTGAGGTGTGGGTGTTACTCATTTATGAATAACAAAAATAAAAATTCTTCAGTTCTGTCTGAAAAATAATTCACTTTCAGGATGAATATCTCTGTAAATAGAAGCCTTAGCAACTTCTATCCTCCATATAATCAAAGCATAAGAACTCAGCAAAAAGATGGTTTTGATAAAGTGAAGCAGGACAAATATATACAAATTTTAATGCAAACAGTCGGATGAGGTTCTGAGTTTTCTAATCTGGATCTGTAATGTTGTAATGTGGACTATAGCACCTATAATAGCAATAAAGTGATTAATATATCAAAATAACAGGTATTTATACCTATCTGACTAAATATAAACCGTGTCAAGTCATTGTCCAGCCTGTCCACATCTGTCATATATGGCCAACAGAGGGCAAGTGTCTGTGTGGCCATATCTGCAACTGACTGTGGTCAGTTGGCGTCATTTTACTCACTAGAAGCTATGCAATTGGCCTGAAAACAGGACTCCCCCAACTGTTTTATGGCCTTGGTTCAATAAAAATGTGACCAGATGGCAGACTAAGAAATCACTTTAGACAAGCTCTGTGGGAGAGTTAGAAAGTCAGAGTGATTGAGTAACTCCACAGAATGTAAGAACAACAAATAATACCATTGTGGTTTGGGTAAAGTATTGGCAGCGGTAGAGCCACGAATGCGCCGTGGGCTAACATTAGCAACTAATGCAGGGGGCGCTGAATGTTATCAGGTATTATGTGTTACTATTATCTTCACATAAAAGACATTTATATAGTGCTGTAGCCCATGCTTTACTGTTTAATGTGATGTTCGATATCTTTACTCAGTCAAACCGACCAGATCTGGACCATCTCTCCCATATTTGGGAGAGCTGGAGGTAAACAAAACACGTTCTATTTGCTATTAAAAACTCCCTCACACTAAAAAGCACAGAACATCTCACCTGGGCGAATTCCTAATGAACAAATCCTGATTTTCATTGTTGGCGTCTGATCGGACCTTTTCACACAGGTGTGTGAGGAGGCGGGTTCTCGTCTGTGTGTTTCAGCATGTGTTTTTTTAATTTTGATGAGTTAGCAAATCTTTTTTCACAGAAGGTGCAGGAGTACGGCTTCTCACCTGTGTGGCTCAGCATATGTCGTTTTAATTTGGATGAGTTAATGAATCTTTTTCCACAGGTGCTGCAGGGATACGGTTTCTCACCTGTGTGGATTTTCATGTGAGCTAACAAGTTACTGCTAAACATGAAGCTTTTCCCACATACGTCGCACGAGTTTGCCTTCTCACCTGTGTGGGTTTTCTCATGACTATTCAGTGTTGACTTTTTTAGGAATGCTTTACCACAGGTGCTGCAAACATGGGGCTTCTCTCCTGTGTGATTTCTTAAATGAGCATTCAGTGATGATTTCAGACTGTATTGTTTCCCACAGACGTTGCAACAATATGGTTTCTCCCCTGTGTGAACTCTTAAATGAGCATTTAATGATGATGCCAGAATGAATCTTTTATCACAGAAGCTACAACAATATGGCTTCTCACCTGTGTGGATCATCATGTGTCTTTTCAACACTGAGCTGTCACTAAATCTTTTGTCGCACATGCTGCAGAGGTACGGCTTCTCACCAGTGTGGATTATCATGTGTCTTTCCAGTTTAGATGAGCAAATAAAGGTTTTCTTACAAGTGCTGCAACTAAATTGCTTCTCGTCTGGGTGGGTTTTCAAATGTATTCTCAATTTAAACCTAGACTTGAAACCTTTTCCACACGTGAAAGATGTTTTACGTGTGGAATTACTAGAACGGGGTTCTGACATGGGAGCGTTGTCTGTGTTGTCCCGATGACTTGTGCTGCCTTGATACTCTGTCTCTGCTTCTCTCATTGATCCCACATCTTCATGTGGACTTCCTTCCTGAGCTTGACCCTCAGCTACAGGAGAGCTATGAGAGAAGAGCTGGTCATCACTGATCGGTTCTGATTCACTGTGGTAACTTCCATCATGAACCGGAGTCAACATGAAGTCCTCAGTCTCTTCCTTCAGCACAATCTGCTCTATCTCCTGACTGGTGCCGGGTTCCTCCTGCTCCTCTTTAATCCGTAGAGGCTCCAGCTCCTCCTGGTCCAGACTTGAATTCACCTCCTGGTCACTCAGATCCTCCTCCTCCTCCTCTTTACAGACGTGCTGTGGGATCTCTGGAAGTTCAGAAACGGAAAAACCGCACGTTACTAAACCATTAACTCTGCTCAGGCCCTGATCAGCACTGATGTTGCTTCTGGACAAACAGAGGAATGTAAATGGGCCCACTCAAAGATTAGAGTGAAGCCAGTGAGGGTCGTTCTATCCTCTGGATCCTAAGAACCACTAATAAGCCTCACAGCAGCTACGCTGATTCACCGTAGCCGAGCTTAGCATGAGCCCCACGTCATCTTGCTGTTTGAACGTTCTCCATCCTGTAAAAGGACGAGGGAACGACTCTGTCCAGTGAGTGAGTGATCGTAAACTTTTCCATGCTTCACTCCAACTAATGAAGAATGAGAGGCGGAAAAAGCCAGAGGCTGAGAATAACACAATAACACACTTTGGAACGTGTGTCTCTGTCCTGGTCGGTTTTTGTGAAACAGCACAGCAGCCGCTTTAGAAAGACGGAAAAACCGAAATGATGCGAGTTGTGAATTTATAACAAGTTAAAAAAGCATGAACCTGTCATTATGTTAACGGTGTCACGCTGCTGTGGTTTATTTTACCTGCGATCCTGTGCAGTTTTACGTCAGGTTTGAAAACGCTGTCCAGCAGCCTGCGCTGCCGACCGATCTCTGCTTCATACTCCTCCATGGTTTTCTCAAAGGCTCCGATGATTTCTGCAGCAGCAGCAGTCAGTCGCTCGGTGACAAACGCTCTCAGACCCTGAACCGAAGACATCGCTGCTTCCACGATCACAGTCGTCCCGCTAACGTTAGGAGCTAACGGTGCTAGCGCCGTTTACTTCCGCCGGATCGTACCCTTATAGCCTCCGGCGGTACTTCAGAGTCTGACTTTAGTTCCGCCTGTGGTTTGGATGAAACTCGTAATTAATATTAGCAGCATGTTAATTAATGCATTGATTTCATCCAAATGAAATCATCCAAACTGAGCAACAGTAAATGTTCATGCCACAAGAGGGAACAAAGAGTTAGATCGCACCGAATTCCTTCCTTTGTGCAACTTGGCGAATAAAGCTGATGCTCAAGTTTCATTTCATGGCTGCTGAATTACTATGAAACACTGTCACAGTGAATTCAACACGTTAATCAAGTCCGTTGTCCGTTCATAATCGACAGAAAACCTTCAGAGAAGTAAAAAGCAGCCCTTGCTTCTTTATTGATACGATATTAAAAACTGTTTATGCAGCATGTTTCCATCTAAAGCACTCAACACTTAACCATAAGCTAGTAACACACTTCTTGAACTGTCAACTGAAAATGGCTTCATTTTGTAGGTTCCTCTTGATTTTGTCCATCTGCGGCCCTGGAAACAAACTGCTTCTAGCTTCAGAATCCAGTGGGAATATTTATGGATTATACCAGGGGTGGGCTCTCCTGGTTCTGGTCCTGGTCCTGGCCCCGGTCCCGGCCCTGGACCTGGACCTGGCCCCGGTCCCGGCCCTGGTCCTGGTCCTGGTCCTGGCCCTGGTCCTGATCCTGATCCTGGTCCTGATCCTGGTCCCGGCCCTGGTCCTGATCCTGGTCCCGGTCTTGGTCCTGGCCCTGGTCCTGGTCCTTGTCCTGGTCCTGATCCAGGTCCAGGTCCAGGTCCAGGTCCTTGTCCTGGCCCTGGTCCTTGTCCTGGTCCTTGTCCTGGTCCTGGTCCTGGTCCTGGTCCTTGTCCTGGTCCTGATCCTGATCCTGGTCCTTGTCCTGGCCCTGGCCCTGGCCCTGGCCCTGGCCCCGGCCCCGGTCCCGGTCCTGGTCCTTGTCCTGGTCCTGGTCCTGGTCCTGGTCCTGGTCCTGGCCCTGATCCTGGTCCTGGTCCTGCCCCTGGCCCCGGCCCCGGTCCCGGCCCCGGCCCCGGTCCCGGTCCCGGTCCTGGTCCTGGTCCCGACCCCGGTCCCGGCCCTGGCCCTGGTCCCTCCTGGTTTCCCAACGCTCCCTGCTGATCACCTTGACCAGGTGTGTCAGTTACCTTTTCAACTGACTGAACACAGCTGGACGAGGTGATCAGCAGTAACTGGGGCAGGGAGGGTTGGAAAACCAGCAGGACAGAAGCCCTACGCTGCAGATTTTGAGGCTGTACCTGAACTCCTTCCTGGATCTTTAGCCCATCCAGCGCTTGGCTGTCGCTGTGGGCTTCTCTATGTTTAACAACATTCATATATTCACATGTGTGACTCCTGATGTGACTCTTCAGATGGATCCTGGTACAAATGATCCCTGCAGCTGCTGCATTGGTGGGGCCTCATGTCCGTGACTCATCGCGTGGCTCTTCACCTTTAGCTAAAACCCCACAGATGGAGCACATATGCAGGTTGGGGCCTGGGTGAATTCTTAGGTGAATGTTCAACATTGATATGCATTACACAAAACTGATTCTGATTATAACATCAACCTGCTTATTGACACATTGCTGCAGAAGCTCTGGAAAGATTCAGTGGCACAAGAAATAAGCTCTAGACAAGCTGAAACCAACATCTGCCTGTTTAACAAGTACATGTCAAAGAATCAGATAAATGTTACCGCTAAAAAACATGGAAACAGAGTGGAAACAACAGGACAAATTACTTTTTTTCTGGTTTAGACACTTGCAGGTTAAGTGAATATATTATCTAACAAATGGAGAAAATATCATTTTTTGTTTATGCTTACATTCTATTTGTATGTTTCTCCACAATTAACACAATATTAGTTTTAATCAAACAAATTAAATCTTTAGATGTGCAACTTCTACAGGAAAAATCGGCCTGCGCTGTCATCCGATCTCTGCTTCAGCCTCCTCCATGGTTTCTCAAAGGCTCCGGGTGTTTCTGCAGCAGCAGCAGTCGCTCGGTGACAAACACTCTCAGACCCTGAACCCAACACATCACTGTGCTGTCAAACAAAATCAAGCATTTTGCCTCTATATCACTATATCGACAGCTGACCTTTTGTTTACTTCCGTATTTCCTCCATCTGTTGGGTTCTGGCTGTGAAAGTGAACTAGTTTTAGTTCCGCCCACTTAATTAGTGTCTTGTATCTTAACCACATTCTTTCATCAGTCAATCAATTTATTACCATTACATACTGGACATACATATAAGTTCAGACACATAACTGAACAAATACACAACAAACAATAAATGATTCACACCTCAAATACAAAATGTTTCTAGATTTTAAAAACAAACAGGAAAAAATTGTAAGTGAAGACAAAGTACAAACACAGTGAAGGAAGTGATTTTATTGTTGGGTTTGAAAATTCATCACACATGCAAACAGTGATGTCAAAGCTCAGTATCATTGATACTTTATTAGCAAACCAGAGAAGTAAACAACAACCAAAAAAGAGCTGAAGAACTGAACAATCGGTGTTTGTGTAGTTTATGTACAGGTCCAAATATACTACAATACTGTATATACTATTATACAACTGAATTACATTTCCTGTCATCAGTACAGCAGTCACAAAGAAAAACTTCAAGTCTGTTTCTGCAGCGGCTCTGACCAACGGTTCAGCTACGCTAACGTTCCCTCAAAGTGCCAAGTTTTCCATTTGTTCACTTCAATGTCAAAAGTAACTTCAGAGCCGACGACAGCAATTCACATGCTCAGATTTTCAAAAGTGAAGATGAACTTCACACAATGGAGTCTGACGTAAAAGCAAACAAAAACACTCAATGTCAAACTGACTTTGAACTGGTTTTAAGGCCTGATGACGGCGAGTTCCTCCAACCACCGCAGAGACCAGGAAAAAACATTCTGTTGGCTGCTAACGTGTAAACAGATGTTTAGCTCAAACGGTTATTTGCTTTAGTGGCGTGAACGCTACTGTCGTGTCTGCACAGCGTTCGCCAGCTTAGTCTCAACCTGACCTTTAAAATAAATGAGAAACAAATGAGACCCCAGGAAGAGACCCTGCCGAGGTCTGCGATCAACAACCACAAGCTTCAGCAGTTGTGTGATTCTGGGTTTGATATTGGCATCAATAAAATCACACAGAAATAGTTTGTTTTATTTAAAAATAAAATCCCAGTGCAACAGAGTCTGACTGTTCCATCTGCCTCCAGGTTTTTAAAACCTTTAAATGCAAAGCGTTTGGGAAAGTGGAGCGCTGTGAAAAATAAAAGACAGATGGTGGAGTTCACTGGTGAAGACAAAAGTCTGTTTATCTGCTTCACTGAGACAAAAGCAGCTCCTTCCTGACACTCAGATGTTTTAAATGAATTTATAAATGTAAAATGTAACAGCAGCGACTGCAAACGTTTGACCATGGGAACCAGTGAACCCTGGAGCCCAACCAGAACGATCCGTCCTCAGACCCGTCTACAGGAGCGGATCCAAGCAGACGCGCGATGGACCAGATGCAGCGCAGTCTAAACTGGACAATGGGTGAGGACTCAGGCTGGAAGTTCACGGTTTGTCTATTGTTGCATAGAACAGAAGCATCCGCTGAGAGTTCACTTCATCAGACACCGAACCCTCTCATCGGGACAGAGACCTGCTGCTTTACCTTTGTTTTTAATCAGCGCCGCACTGACCTGGATTAGTTCTGGTCCACGTCATCCCAGCTCAGAGCTGAGTGTAGATGAGTGATGTGAAATAACAAACCAAACTAAAGTCCCAGTGTTTGGTTTCATTCCTTTAACTTCTCTATCAACTTATATTTGGGTTAAACAACTTATCGATAAATGATGGTTTGATATTTGGCTGAATTTTTACCTTTGACTGATCCACATCTTCAAATTCGACCCCTCATGACATGGATTTGCTGTTTCTACATTATCCAACCAGCGCAACACACCTGCACCACCTTTACACAGCGGAAGCCTCAGCTCCACCAGCTTCAGACATCAGACCTTCACAAAACAGGGGAGATCCTGAACGTCTGCTGATAAAACCATCGGCTGTTTAAACCTAAACACTAACAGCTCATGGCTGGAAAACAAACTCAGTGACTCAACATGTTCCAGGCACTTTGCTCCGTAGCTGCAGTCTGCAACACGTTAAAAGTCACCATCAAAGGGAGATTTCGTTTCAACTAAACTGATCAGTTGTGTTTGGCATCAAGGCTTCTTCAGGCTAATAAAACAAACTAAAGGCATCGTTCCCTTGTCCAAACGCTCGCTGGCTGTGGACGTGTGGGAGGTTTAAGCCTACAGGTGCAGGTCTGTCTGAAGCTGGAGTCAATGCATTTACGAGGCCACTGTCGGGTGTGTGAGCGCCCCGTCTCCACGGCGATGGAAGCGGCTGAGCGTCAGGTGAGCAGCAGCTCTTCTCCTGGTGCAGATTAAGACTTGTTCTATCTACAAGTTTCACATCAGAGCTTTAGTTTCCTTTGGGTTTTGATTCGTGCAGGTGAAAAGAGCAGAACACGCACTCCTGCCCCCGAAACAGCTGAGTCTGCGATTTACTGCAGGACAGTCGTTAGCGGCACATCATCGAGGTGAGAAGAACAACTAACAGCTCCAGAACCAGAACCGAGCCGCCACCTCGGTATCAATGATGTATCGCAGACTGGTCCCCGCGCTCTCTGGTCATGCAGTAAAGACAAAGAAACTGGATGAAGGCGTCGGATCCGACCCGCGGCGGCGCCGCCAGGCGGGCGAGGAGCGATCAGGAGTGGTCCATGGGCTCGGTGGCACCGCTCTGCCCGGCGTCCTGACTCTCCATGTCTTCCTCCTTCTCCTCGGCGCCGCCGGCCGCAGGCGTCTGCTCGGCGCCGGGCGCTCCGGCCGCGGACGCGCTCTGCTGCTCCCTCAGGTGTCGCTCCATGGAGGCTTGGATGGACGACACCATCTCCTGCAGCTTCTTCCTCTGCTGCTCCATCAGGCTCGGGTCCAGGCCGCGGCTGTCCTTGGTGGTGACGAAGCCCGGCGCCATGCGGACCAGCTCCCTGGTGGCGTCCTCGGGGATGTCCGACAGGTCCGGCGGGCCCCGCGACACGCTGGCGCTCAGGTCCACGCCGCTGCTGTGCTGGCGCGTGATTGGCCGGTGCTCCGGAGGGGAGGAGCCTCCGGCGCTGCCCAGAGAGTGGCCCCTCCCCTGGAAGGCGGTGACGCTCTGCAGCGGCTCCTTCTTGCGGACGACGCCGCCGCTGCCCAGGCGCAGCACGCCGTGGGACGGGCTCCCCTCCCTGCTGCCGCGGGCGGCCGCCTCGGAGCGCAGCTGCACCAGCGCCTCCTTCACCAGCTCCTCCACATCGGGGCCCACGGGGAAGTGACCGGCAGCGTCCACGCACAGCTCCAGACGCTGCTCCGCCGCGTTGTACACGAACGTCTTCCCCGTCAGGTGGGGCAGCGTGCAGTGTTTCCCGTCCATCAGGCCTGAAGTCAAAGGGCCGAGAGGAGTTAAAGACAGAGGGAGACACGAGAAGCGAAGCTAAAGAAGTTAAAGTTAGAACCAGTCAGAGGAGACGCAGCGCACCCATGTCTTTCCTCACGATGTTGTAGAAGACGCCGCCCTGCTGGAACAGGTGCGGCAGCTTCTTCGCGTACGACCACACGTCCTCACCTGGAACACATCGACACCTGTTAAACTTTGTCAAAGCAGCAAATTCCAAGCACTCAGTGAAAAGCAGACGAAGCTTGAAAGACAAATAAAAGCCAGTAGAAGCAGAAGTGACTGATTTACTAACACATTTAAATCCAGTCACACTGACGTTTCTTTCATACGGAGCCAAAATATTTTACTGTTGAATCCATGTGTCAATGACTGTAGTGCCTCTAAAGAGAACGTGCCTCAGACGTTCCATCTGTTTCACTGCATTCAGTTCTATTCAATTCAGTTTTACTTATTTAGCGCCAAATCACAACAAGGTTTTCTCAAGGTACTTTAGTAAGATAAGGTTTAAGACCTCACACAACTAAACACAACTAAACCCAGCAGATCCCACATACAGCAAGCCTTTAATTACAATTAAAGCAACAGTGGAGAGGAAAAACTTCATCTCTAACCAGGAAGAAACCTCCAGCAGAACCAGACTGGATGTGGACGAACATCATGTCCAACACATGACATATAATTCATGTGTTGAAGGTTCATGTGTCAATAACCTCAGACCAGCGTTTGTAGGATTAGAACACACACATGTTGGTGCAGCCGCTGGTGTCATATCATCATCATCAAACAGCTGATCGCCCTCAGGCCTCTGGAACGCAACGCTCCTGAAAACCCAGACTGAGCGCGTCTTGTTTTCACTGGGTTATTGAATTGAACAGGAAGTGCAGCGTCAGCCTGCGGAGCGAGCACTCAGAGTGCAGATCCAACCTTCCTGAACATCGACGCTCTGTCACCGCTGCTTATCTGGATGCAGCCACGACCTTTGACCTCGCTGGCAGGTGAGACGCTCGCCTCAGCACATTCGCAGCTAAACACAGGCGGCGTTTCTGGAAAGAACGGACTCTGAGCCCCTGTGAGCTGGACGTGACCTGCAGAGCTGCTGTGGGGCTCTCACCTGGAAGCATCAGCAGCACACACACAACCCGCTGCCTGAGAGCCAGCAAACGGACACACACCTGCATGAAACCACGTCAGACCAACGCCTACGTCACTGCAGCGAGTCTCAAATATCAGACGGCGAATGGGAATAAAAAGCTCTTTGCTGCAGAGGAAACGTCTGGTAGCGACGAACCACAGACACGTGGGCTCAGGACCATGCGCCTCAAACGCTCCTGTTCCACAGCATGTTGCTCTTCTCTTCATTAATAACTTAGTGAGTGAACTATACAGAGACGTCTCAACTGCTTCGCTGAACAGCCTGAACATGAACCAAACACACGCAGCTTGAATGAGCTACTGTGTTCAACACGTCTCCAGGAGTTTGGTCACTTAAACGCTCAAAGTCGGCGTCGCAGTCATTCAACTGGGAACGCGGATGCGTGTTCTTACCCATCAGCGTTGCTAGGAGACAGAGGGAGGACATCTCAAGGTCGATGCTGTCCTGGAGTTCACGGCTGCTCATCCGGTCGTCTTTGGCTGCGTGCAGGGCCGAGTGGGAGCTGGAGGCTCTGGGGAGGGAGGCGGGGCCGGGGTCCTCGGGGCCCCTCAGTATCTCCACCGTCACGCGGTCTCCGTGCTGCAGCGCCACCGGCTCGTTCTCCTCGCCATCCTTGGGAGGGAGCAGCTCCCTGGGCGGGAAGCCGTAGCGGATGCACTGCTGGGGAGCCGGCACGCCGAACTGGCTGCCGATGCTGGTCTGCAGCTCAGAGAAGGTGGTGTGGAGCTGCAGCGTCAGCATGGCCTGCCTGCCGTCGCTGGTGGTCACACGGATCTTCTTGTCCCTGTTGGAGGACGGGGAGGAGGCCTTGGTGGGCGTGGCCGGAGCTGAGGAGGAGGAGGTGTGCAGGGACCCGCTGGGGGAGGAGGTCCGGGCCGGGCCTTTCTGCTCCTGCTTCAGTTTGTCCGTGCGTCGCTTCTGGGTGACGAGCGCCTGCTCGCCGATGCTCTGCTGGACGCTGCGCTCGGCTCGGCTCATCGTCAGCTCCTCTTTGTGGATGGTCTTTGCTTTCTGGCCCGTCAGGATGATCTTGGTGGGCGGCTGGGCCTCCGGCGTCCGATCGCCGTCGGCGGCGTCCGTCAGGCGCTGCACGTGAGCCCCGTCTATGGACACGGGGTTGTACTCGTCTGGATTCTTCTTGGCGGTGTGATGCAAGATGGTGTTCACCACCTTCTGCACCAGAATCTCGCTGCCAAACTCTCCAGGGAAGTGCTTGGTGACCAGCTTCATGGCCACGTCATACACGTTGCTGTTCAAAGTGGGCTCGGTCTCATACTGGAACCAGTACACGGTCTCCCTGACCACCCGCCCCCCCCACTCCAGCGTGATGGGAAAGGCCTCGGGGAGGTTGTCGTACTCTTTGCCCTCCCAGTAATGTTTAAAGCCACAGCCGCACTTCCCGCCCTGGGAGCGGGTGTTGGTTCGGTCCCCGTCCAGGTAAACCACCGACCCATTTCCGCGGATGTGGCGCACCGACGTGCCGTGGCACCAGGTGCAGGTGTTGAGAGAGCTGAGTTTATAGTCTGGGACGAGGACGTCTCTCTGGGGGTCGTAGGAACACACCACGTTGTTGAGGGGGAAGCTGTAGTTCTTGTCCGGACGCAGTTGTCCGTGCGTGGCCTTGGCCAAGTTGTAGAGCTTCCCTCCTGGAAGCAGCCACTCCGACGGCACGTGGAGCTCAGACAGGGCTCCGCAGATGAGGCAGCGGTGCAGCCGGTGCTCCATCACAGACTTCTTGGCCGCCTCCGTCACCTCCTCGGGCTGGATGCCGATCACCCCCGTGCGCCGGTACACGTACTGGTGGACGTCGGCCACCAGCGCAGGGTGGATGTTGTGCTTCTCCATGAACACCTCCTCCATGGCGTTGACCAGGCGCATCAGGTATTTGTCCTGCAGGCTGCGGTCGCCGCCGATCACGCAGCTCCCGTCCGCCTCCAGTCGGATGTAGCTCCTGATGAGCTCCTGGGGGACGCCCCAGGCCTTCGGCAGCAGGCGCGGCGGGAGCTTGGGCAGCACCGTGTTCTTGATTCCAACCAGAGGGATGTAGTGGTTGCGCCCAGAGCTGCTCCAGGCGATGCAGATGGGCTTGTTGAGCTTCCCGTCCTTGCCCCTGCACCGCTCCTCGGGCACCAGCCCCGGCAGGAAGGTGGCGGAGTAGTCCCCGGAGCTCCTCATTCCGCTCAGGGAGTCCAGCAGGATGATGGGCCGGTGCAGGACGTTGGCCAGGCCGAATATGTGGATGTTGCGGAGCCCGAGCGGGACGCCCTCAGGGGGGACGAACAGGGGGTCGCACTCGTTGATGATGTCCTCCCACTCGGCGGCATCGATGAAATCCTGAAAGAGGGCCTTGTAGCGGTCCAGGTTCTGCTTGAAGTTCTGCTTGAGGTTCTCCCTCAGCGCGTGCCAGAACAGTTCTCTGCCCACCAGCGCCCTGGACACGGCGTGGACCAGGCAGTGGCCGTCGCCGTCCACGTGCACCGGGATCAGGCACTCTCTGTGGCCGTTGGCCTTCTTCACCTCCTCCAGGGTGTCGTGCAGGTACAGGAGGCTCCCGGAGCGGTCCTTGCCGTAGCCCATGGTGGACACGTGGTCGGGCTCGATGAGGAACGCTCGGTCGCCCAGCAGCGAGCAGTCGAACATGTCGCCCTGGTTCATGTCCCTCAGCAGCTTGGCTTTGCCGCTCTGTTTGTCCATCCCGTAGCGGGTGAGGACGGGAGACAGCAGCTTGCAGTGGTAGTTGGACAGACCCATCACCTTCACCAGCTCCGTGCCTTTCTTCGGGGCTCCGGTGACGCCGAGCAGCGCGTTTCTGAGCAGATTGTGCAGCACCACATCTGGATCCGTCACCTCCTCCACGCGGAGCAGGTTCTTCTGTTCGTGCCGCTGGCCGCACTCCGTGCACTCGATGCTAATGGAGCCGTGCGCGGGGAAGAAGAGCCTCGCCTGACATTTCGGGTCTGGGCAGGTACCAGACAAGATACGCTTGTCTCTTTTCTTTGAGCTCTGCAGCAGCGACATTTCGGCAGAGAAAAGCTGAGACCGTCTCTCGGCTTCACAGAACCATGACAGAGACGCGCTGTCCGACGAGCTCCGACGGCAGTGGCGACAGTTATTAACCAAAATAACAAGAACAACACGGAAGCGGCTGCTTTTTTCTTCAGCAACTGACCGCTGCCAAACGTAACTACGCAATGACGTCAGGTTGTGGGACTTGTAGTCCTGCGGCGTGATCGCCTTTAAACACTGACACAAAAAATCTAAACGAATGCATTTTGTCCTTTTTTCTCTCATTTTTAGGTGTTTATAAGCAGATACTTTGTTACTCGTCCAAATATATGTCATTTAAATATTGCAATTAGCAACGTTATTGATCACTTGGCTTCATTTACCAGAATGCAACGCGAGCGGTGACGTTTCTGTTGTGTAAGGAAGTCAATAAAGCAGAATCATGGCAGTCTGGGTAGATTTTCTGGATTGTTTTACAGAGTAACCGAAATATTTGCAACGCTGAGTTAATTAAAATTAACTTTTGGTGACGTACGCTTTTTACACACGTGCTGCAGTGGTCTGGGTGCTTTGACACATAAAACTAGCGCGGTTTGCTTCACTAGAGTGTAGTGGTTAGCTTAGCTGTTAGCATGCTTCATCTAATGAGCTCTGTTTAACCTAAGTATGAAGTACTGATCTTTTACGTTTGCTATTAAGCCATTAAAGCCGCCGAGAGTCTGTCAACGTCTGCTGATCTGGACCTGACTGAAATATGGTCACAAATTCCTTTCCAAAACATTTAAATTTAATGGTTTTCCGCTGAGCAACAAAAACTGATCCAAGCCCATATTTATCTCCTGGAGGCTTTAGACCTAAACGTCCCACCGTGGTTCGGTGAAACCTGGGGTAAATGTGGTCCATGAACGCTCTACCGCCGCCTGCTGGCGGACAAGTGAACGACGAGCACCAGCGGCTTAACGACTCCTTAGTGATGGTCAGGGGTGACAGAGTAAAGTAAATGAGCCAGACTGGTGTGACTGAGTTTGTTCATCATTCAGCTGAAGTACTGCCACTGTGTGAAGGAACAGGCACTGTTTGACTCTGCTGCCTCGGGTCAAATACCAGGAACCTGCTGGTGTCAGGCCACAGTCAGAATCAGCTTTAATGGCCAAGTTTTTACAGGACAACCAAGGAAATATATGCGGTCTGACTCCGTCTTTGTTCCCAATTAATATTTACATTTTAATTGTAGTTATTTACAAAAATGAACAAATAAAGAATATAAACTGCAGCTCACTGTGTCACGATCAACAGTGGTTATTGAAGGTTTATGTTTGTGTCTGTGAAGAGTCATTCAGTCATTGTATTGTGTGACCTGTAGAGTTCAGCTCAGACACAGCTGGAGAAAAAGCTTGCTCTGGTTCTGCTGGTTCTGGTGGTTCTTGTCGTTCTGCTGGTTCTGCTGGTTCTGCTGGTTCTGGTGGCTATGGTTCCGTGACCCTGCCAGAGGGGAGGAGTTTAAGCAGTTTGTGTCAGGGTGTGTTGGTCAGCAGTGATGCTGACAGCCCGTTTCCTGAGTCTGGACCGGTACCGGTGCTCCATGGATGGACGCTTAGACCCGATGATCTTCTATGCTGACCGGACCCCCCGCTGCAGTCTGTGTCTGTCCTGTTTGGTGGCTGAACCAACCCACACAGTGATGGAGGTGGAGGACAGACCGGGGCAGATGGTGCTGATGGTGCGGGTGCCAGATGTGACGCTGCCCGGCCTCATCTGCCTGCTTTCGGTCAGGAAGCTCCTGATCCACTGACATGGAGACGATGAGCTGGGTCAGTTTATGGTGGAGTATTCATCACATTATCAATGATTTATGAATGTCTGTTCCTTCACATTACAAATAAACTGTTAAAGAAGGTTTATTGCAGTGATCTAAAAAAACTCATCTTCAATGCTTCTTCCAGAAAAGCTGGTCTGGTTTTACAGAAGACACTTAAACCTTTAAACTGGACTCAAGCTTGTAAATCTGAAATAGTTCCCACTCAGCAGCTTTAAACCAGCGTCTACTGCTGAACGTGGCTCAGTCACTTCAGAGTTCAGAGCGTCTTCCCGTTGTCATGACAACCATAACTGGCATCCTCCAGGGCTGCGTTAGTTCCTACTACTGACCACTGGGGGGCAGTCTTACTCTTTGCTCTGTTAATCGTAGCGCCAAAACTGATCATGTGATAAATGCTTGTTTTCTGGGTGTCTCCAAGTCTAGAAGCATGACAGACAACCACAGGTGACTGTGAAAACAATGTATAACCACTGCAGCTGTTAACTCAAACAGAATTACTTCATTACATTATGTACTCAACATGCTTTGTGTAAACAAGGACATGATTCTGGACAGTTCAGGATCCTGGATCAGTCCCAAACCTGTGTTTCATGGTGGGACAGGACAAAAAGCAGCGTCACAGCAGGTGTCCACCACAAGGGCTGACGGCAGCTGAGCGTCAGAGACCACGTGGCCTCGTCCTGGTTGGTCCTCAGCTGCATCAGACGCCACTTCTCCTCAGGTTCACCAGAGGAAACAGCGCTGCACAAAATGCTTTTCCTCCCAGCTGCTGCTCTGTGCTGCCTGTGTTCAGGTGAGTGTTTCCAGCCAATCAGGAGGCAGAAACTCCTCTGGAGCAAACTGACACCCTGACTTTCATGTGCCTGTTTCTCTGCAGCACTGGTTTCTGTGGCAGAAGAGCTGATCCAGACCCCGTTGTCACTGACCAAGAGACTCGGTGAAACCGACACCATTAGGTGCTCAGGTACTGGGCAGTGTGTTAAAAACCATGTTTACTGGTACCAGAAGACAGACACAGAGCCGCTGCGAGTGATTCTGCGTATCAGTCTGAGTGATGGGGCAGTGAATACCCGCTACGCTCATCCTCAAAGAGATGATTTCGATGCTTCACGGAAACCGAACGGTTGTGAGCTGATGATCAAAAAAATGAAGCCCAGCCATTCGGCCTCCTACTACTGTGTCTGCTGGAAGAAGCCTTCCCACAGCGAGAACTCACTCCTGCAGCCTGAACAAAAACCAGCACATGAGCAGATGTCAAACAGGAGGAGACAGTGAAACCGCAGCTGCACCGCTGTCACCAGAGCCGCGAGCACACGGAGCTGAAGGCTCATCCTCTGTCTGGTGCTGCTTGGACCAATGTCATGATTCACCCACACGTAGAACAGAGCTTCACACTGCGTGAGCTGCAGATTGTGACAACAGGATGCGTCCTCAGTCAGAGTCTGATGACAGGGAACAGCTGAGCAAAATGTTACACTTGATCAATGAATATAAAGAACAGAAAATAATCAAACTGACACTAATCACTGACTTTCTATAAAAGGTTTTCAGATGAAACACATGTAAAGTTATGACGGTTAATGCTTCCTCGACCTCCTGTTGGATCATGATTCATGAAGCCTGAAGTCAAACAGGAAGCGACACTGCGTTCACCTCCGGCTGATGAACAAACATGGACCTGACTGTCTGAAGTCTCTGCCACTGATGGACACACGCTCGGCCACTGCTGCCAGGTGTGTCCTTGAGCAAGACGCAGGCAGCTCCTCCAGGATGGGTTAAAGGCAGAGGACCAATCCTGTTGTCATAGTGACCAAAGGCTTTCTTCTTCTTCTTCTTTTCTTTAATACGCTCCCACTTCTCTTTCACATTTCAACGTATATATTCATTCATTAGTTCTAAAACCATCCTGACTTCACTGTTATTGTTGCCATGTGACAGCAGCTCCTATTTATGTCGGATGTATGTTTTTATTTGAATTCTTAATTATAATGACAACGAGTTTTTGTCTAAATAATAAATAAACACTCTTCTTCTTGACATACGCCTCAAATAGGAGTGGACGTCATTGGAGCCTGTGATGGAGCTGCAGCGCCTCTGCAGCAGACGGGTTTTTGTCGCAGCCTGCGTCACCGTGGAAGGAGCCAGTGAATCTGACAGGTTCCTCGTCTTCGGCTCCGGAACAAAGCTGTTTGTTACAGGTAAGAACGAACTTCCTTCCAGGTTTCACTGCAGATGTTGGTGACTTAGTTAAAGTGGTGTTTGAATCAAGGAGCCGCTGCTTGATTCAGAGTTAAACTAAACCATGAGTGGAGGAAAAGTTGAAACGTGTCCTAACGCTCAGTGAACTTTAAAATCCGGATGAGATGAAGATCTGATCTTTTCTTCAGGCTCAGACTGTGACTGCGCAGGAGGTTAATGACATTTATTCACCCTGAGTGACTGTCGACTGCTTCCTACACATGTTCACTGTGTGACTGTAAAGCTGCAGAAAGACTGGGTTCACGTTAAAGGTTATTAAAGATGCGAGGCAGATTTTCCCGTCCCACGACATTCCCACCTTTGAGCTTTAATAAAGGTGGAGCCTTATTATAAATGATCCGTCATCATATTAATGGTTTACAGCTGATGAGCAGCAGATGAGTTGACGCGTTAACATCACACAAACATACAAAAACATAAAACTAACACTAAACTGATCCAGTGTAAACATTGTTTTAGCAGCTGGTGACACTTGATTAAATTAGATATTCGATAACCTAGTGGCTTTAATAATTAACCTTTTAATTTATTGTTTGTGAGCTTTTATTAAGATGTGATAAATATTAAATGCAAAATGCAGCAATTAAAAAAAAATATTTTCAAAAATATAAAAATATATTCATGCAAAAATCTTCAACAAAAAGTGAAATGCAAAAATGTAATAAAGTGAATTGTGTTAAACGGATAAAAATATAATTTCTGCGTTCACATGTAATAAGCCTTCAATCTCTGAAAACCTAATATTCTATAGAATAATACAATGTTTTTTTAAAAGATGGTCTAATTAAAATAAACCATAAATATTATATATATACACACACACATATATATATATATATATATAATCATGAAATGATGACAGTAATTTTATTTAGTAAACCTGCTTTATTTAGTAAAGCAGGCTTTATTACATTAAATTATTGTTATTTAACAATAAAGTGATTTTTTTTAAAGATAATTACTTTTTTAATACAGAGACAAGTATTTATTGTGTTTATCCTTCAGTCCTATTACTTCTGATGCATTAGTTGCTGTTCGGCACCTAAACGCCAGCTGTGCCTAATTAAGCATCAATTAACGCGCAGTGTGTGTCGTCAGGTGAGCAGGTGCGGAGGCCGCAGCTCAGCGTGTATCCATCCGCCCGGTCCCGGTGCCGGTCCGGACCGCGGAGCAGGGACCTCCTGCTGTGCGTGGCCTCCGCCATGACGCCTCCTCTGGTCCGCTTCTCGTGGAAAAGGCGGAGGGAGAACGGGCCGCTGGAGGAGCTGCGCCCCGACCAGGGGGAGCGGCTGGAGCTGGTGGTGTCCGGACGCGTGGTCGCCATCCGAGCCGTGGAACCGGACGCTCAGTACACGTATAAGTACCGCTGCCACGTCGAGCACGAGTCTGGAGCCGCGGACGCGCCCCAGGACCAAGGTAGGAACCCGCCGGGCCTGGGCTCAGGTTCCGCTTCGCGTCGTATTGACGTGTTGTCTGTTTCAGAGGTGTCTGCCGCTCCGCCACTGCCCCCCGTTTCACCCGGTTCACCCGGTTCTGCTGCATCCTCTGGGGAGCAGGACAACTGGCGCCGGGAGCGGCAGCTGTGCCTCACGTACGTTGTGCTGCTCGCCAAGAGCGTGGTCTACTGCTGCGGACTGTGTGTGCTCAGAGCCAGCGGGAAGAATGAACGAATGAATGAATGAACGAATGAACGAATGCACCACTGCACAAATGAATGAATAAACAAACAAATGAATCACCGACCAACTGATGAACGAATGAACGAATGAATGAATGAACCACTGCACAAATGAATGAATTAACAAGCAAATGGATCACCGACCAACTGATGAACGAATGAACGAATGAATGAATGAACCACTGCACAAATGAATGAATAAACAAACAAATGAATCACCGACCAACTGATGAACGAATGAACGAACGAATGAAGAACGAATGAAGAACGAATGAACGAATGAACCACTGCTCAAATGAATGAATAAACAAACAAATGAATCACCGACCAACTGATGAATGAACGAACGAACGAACGAATGAACGAATGAACCACTGCATAAATGAATGAATTAACAAACAAATGAATCACTCACCAACGGATGAACAAATGCATGAATTACTGACAACTGGACGAATGAATGAATTACCCACCAACCTATTAATACATGAACTCAATCTTTCGCTCACCGGGTTCATGTTCACACACATGAAAGTCATCTAAATTTTTATTTTATTCTCTTTCAGATGACTAAGTTTAAATATAAACAGATTGTTGTAACATCTCAGTGCAGCTTCTAGTCTTGTCAATATTATGTTTATTTGACATATTTCTTTTTTATTGTTATTAAATGCTTTTAAAATAATGTCTTAATATTAAGATCTTTTGATAATTTAGTGTTTTTAATTTTATTTTCCAATTGTCCAATAGGATACTTACAAATTGAAATTGTTCATATTTTTTACTTTTACTATATTTTACAAAATGTTACAATTTTAATTAGGAAAAATGTTTCTGAATTTTTATTTTAATATTTTCAATATTTCTATATTGTAATATCTGTTTTCTCTATCTCTTATCTTTTGTAATTCTAAATTCATAATCATAAAATAAAAACCCTGTCAACCTGTGTTGTTTTTTTTTTATCATTTTACCTCTGTGTTGTATTTATAGGAGCATGCTTCATAATGTAAGGTTCTGTAGCTGTCATTTTATGTCGTAGTCGGTGGCTCAAGGTAAAAGTGCTGGTCTGTAAAGCACCAAGTTGCGTGGTTGAACCCAGTTGACCAAGGATTTTTCATCTCAAAATCTCTCTCTCAACAATTCTCAACAAGAAACAATTTCTCCAAGGGGATCAATAAAGTATATATATTATCAATATAACAGAAACTATTAAATCCCTAATATAACTAATGCTGAAAGCTGTAACAAATGTTTGACACCGACTGACCAGGTAACGATGACAAGTATAATGATGGACACTGATGTCCTCTGGGTCCATGAATGGGACCATGAAAAGTCCCATCAGTCATTTTCTCCTCATTATTCATCTGGTTCAGAACATTTTTATCATGTGTGAAGGTTGGAGGTGAAGCTGGGTCTGCCTGGTTCTGCCTGATTCTACGTGGGTGAAGGACGCTGAGGTGAAGCTGGGTCTGCGTGGTTCTGCCTGGTTCTGCCTGGTTCTGTGTGGGTGAAGGACGCTGAGGTGAAGCTGGGTCTGCTTGGTTCTATGGGGTTCTGCGTGGGTGGAGGACGCTGAGGTGAAGCTGGTTGTGCCTGGTTCTGCCTGGTTCTGCCTGGTTCTGCGTGGGTGAAGGACGCTGAGGTGAAGCTGGGTCTGCTTGGTTCTATGGGGTTCTGCGTGGGTGGAGGACGCTGAGGTGAAGCTGGTTGTGCCTGGTTCTGCCTGGTTCTGCCTGGTTCTGCGTGGGTGAAGGACGCTGAGGTGAAGCTGGGTCTGCGTGGTTCTGCCTGGTTCTGCGTGGGTGGAGGACGCTGAGGCGAAGCTGGGTCGTCTGTGGTTCTGCCTGGTTCTGCGTGGGTGAAGGACGCTGAGGTGAAGCTGGGTCTGCGTGGTTCTGCCTGGTTCTGCCTGGTTCTGTGTGGGTGGAGGACACTGAGGCGAAGCTGGGTCGTCTGTGGTTCTGCCTGGTTCTGCGTGGGTGGAGGACGCTGAGGTGAAGCTGGGTCTGCTTGGTTCTATGGGGTTCTGCGTGGGTGGAGGACGCTGAAGTGAAGCTGGTTCTGCCTGGTTCTGCCTGGTTCTGCGTGGGTGAAGGACGCTGAGGTGAAGCTGGGTCTGCGTGGTTCTGCCTGGTTCTGCCTGGTTCTGCGTGGGTGGAGGACGCTGAGGCGAAGCTGGGTCGTCTGTGGTTCTGCCTGGTTCTGCGTGGGTGAAGGACGCTGAGGTGAAGCTGGGTCTGCGTGGTTCTGCGTGGTTCTGCCTGGTTCTGCGTGGTTCTGCCTGGTTCTGAGTGGGTGAAGGACGCTGAGGTGAAGCTGGGTCTGCTTGGTTCTATGGGGTTCTGCGTGGGTGGAGGACGCTGAGGTGAAGCTGGTTGTGCCTGGTTCTGCCTGGTTCTGCCTGGTTCTGCGTGGGTGAAGGACGCTGAGGTGAAGCTGGGTCTGCGTGGTTCTGCCTGGTTCTGCGTGGGTGGAGGACGCTGAGGCGAAGCTGGGTCGTCTGTGGTTCTGCCTGGTTCTGCGTGGGTGAAGGACGCTGAGGTGAAGCTGGGTCTGCGTGGTTCTGCCTGGTTCTGCCTGGTTCTGTGTGGGTGGAGGACACTGAGGCGAAGCTGGGTCGTCTGTGGTTCTGCCTGGTTCTGCGTGGGTGGAGGACGCTGAGGTGAAGCTGGGTCTGCGTGGTTCTGCCTGGTTCTGCCTGGTTCTGCGTGGGTGGAGGACACTGAGGCGAAGCTGGGTCGTCTGTGGTTCTGCCTGGTTCTGCGTGGGTGGAGGACGCTGAGGTGAAGCTGGGTCTGCTTGGTTCTATGGGGTTCTGCGTGGGTGGAGGACGCTGAAGTGAAGCTGGTTCTGCCTGGTTCTGCCTGGTTCTGCGTGGGTGAAGGACGCTGAGGTGAAGCTGGGTCTGCGTGGTTCTGCCTGGTTCTGCCTGGTTCTGCGTGGGTGGAGGACGCTGAGGCGAAGCTGGGTCGTCTGTGGTTCTGCCTGGTTCTGCGTGGGTGAAGGACGCTGAGGTGAAGCTGGGTCTGCGTGGTTCTGCCTGGTTCTGCCTGGTTCTGCGTGGGTGGAGGACACTGAGGCGAAGCTGGGTCGTCTGTGGTTCTGCCTGGTTCTGCGTGGGTGGAGGACGCTGAGGTGAAGCTGGGTCTGCGTGGTTCTGCGTGGTTCTGCCTGGTTCTGCGTGGTTCTATGTGGGTGAAGGACGCTGAGGTGAAGCTGGGTCGTCTGTGGTTCTGCCTGGTTCTGCCTGGTTCTGCGTGGGTGGAGGACGCTGAGGTGAAGCTGGGTCGTCTGTGGTTCTGCATGGTTCTGCCTGGTTCTGCGTGGGTGGAGGACGCTGAGGCGAAGCTGGGTCGTCTGTGGTTCTACCTGGTTCTGCGTGGGTGGAGTGCGCAGTGGAAGAACAGCAGCCGGTGCAGAGCTGCTCTGTGGTTATTAGCAGCACTTCCTGTCAGCAGCAGGCGGCAGCGCGGCTTTCGGCGCCGCCGCCTCACATCGATGGCTGTGGTTTGTGGTTTTAGAACAACAGCGACAGTTAGAACCAAGCGTGAGGTGAGAGGATGGTTCCAGGAAGCATCTGCGTGTTTATCTGAGAGAAAACACAAATGATACAAGTCTGAGGTCTGATCGGTTTTAATAAACTGCAAATGCTGCAAAGTTTCTCACAACAGCCCAGTGAGAGGTTTTCACTGCTTCCATCACACAGGTTGTGTTCAGCCTCTGGTGTCTGAGACGCTCATGGCTGATAAACACGCTCTGACCCGTTAGAACAGGCTCCAGGTTCCAGGTTCCAGGCCTCAGGTTCCAGGTTCAGGTTCCAGGCTTCAGGCTTCAGGTTTCAGGTTTCAAATTCAAGCTTCAGGCTCCAGGTTCAGGCTTCAGGTTCAGGCTTCAGGCTTCAGGTTCAGGTTCAGGCTCCAGGCTTCAGGTTCAGCTTCAGCTTCAGGCCTCAGGCTCCAGGTTCAGGCTTCAGGCTCCAGGTTCAGGCTTCAGCTTCAGGCTCCAGGCCTCAGGCTTCAGGCTTCAGGTTCAGGCTTCAGGTTCAGGTTCAGGCTTCAGGCTTCAGGCTTCAGGTTCAGGTTCAGGCTTCAGGCCTCAGGCCATGTTACTACTGGTTCAACACTGACCCATCGTTAATCACAGCCGTGCTTCAGTTCAGGTTTAGGTTTTGCTTGTGTTTCAGGTCTGACTCAGCTCCACGTCCAGTGACTGGTTCTGGTCTGGACGTGCTGCCTGAACAAATGAGGCTGATGGTTCTGTGGTGAACACTGCTCATATTAAACCTGAAGGTGTCACTGCTGTGTGACTTCTACTTTACTTTACTCCTGGAGGAGGTTTCAGTCAGTTTCTCCCGTCTCCGTCACAGCTGACGTTCATTTGGACCATAAGCTGGAAAGAACTCTGAGCAGCACCATGCTGCAGATGGACTTTCAGTCTGTGGTGGCCAGTGGCATGTTGGACATTTCTTTTTTGTATGGGGCCACATGAAAAAGAAAATAACACGGAGGGTCAAAAGTTTGAACTCAATTCTGCGTAAAACAATTCAGCAAATTCCATTGTTTTCATAAACTGGTAATACATTAAAATAAAGCAATGAAACAGTGAGGATGCCTCACAAAAATGTATTTAATCAAAACTATGGTAAACAAAATGTGAACATTTTGTTACATTGTGATTCATTTCTAACCCCAAACAACTTTTATTTATTTTTGGAACAAGGTTCTTTGCTTCCTAAAGACATTATAATCATGACCTTGTATTATATATTACAATATATATATTGTACATATTTTAAAATGAGTGTTGCTGAACAGTGACTTTGGTGAGAAGGCCTCCAAGGCTCAGGACGAGCGTCTGACGTCTGTGTGGCAGCTTATGTCACTATGTCCTTATTTAAGTATTGACCACCAGCTCCTCCACTATGGTGAAGTCCTTCATTATCCCATGGACAAGTACGAGGATCTGGGCAGTGACACAAACATCTGCTACAGTAGTGATGGACCAGAGCCAAAGAGAATAAGTCAAAGCTTGAGGCTTCACTTTGCTGCTGAAGCTACACATTGTCTTCGATGCTTCTCATCACGGTAGTTTAGTTCCTTTCTATTTTAAGCTTGAGAACATTTTTGAGGCTAAAGTCTCTGTTGTGACAGGGTGGAATCACTCACATGCACATATTGATTTACAGATTACGTTGTACCTAAATTTAAAAAAGAACAACTTAAAACAAAAAGCAATGCGGTCCCGGTCCATGAGGACCTCCTGAGAGGAGGATGCTGGTCGACCTCCTCTCATAGACAACACCTCCACCCCCACACAGTGTGAGGCTGGACAGAGGAGCACCTGCAGCCACAGGCTGATCAGTATTAGGTTCTCCATAGAACGCCACCAGAGATCCTTCCTACCGGTGCCATCAGTCTGTACAACTGCTCCTCTGTCTGTAAGGGTCCACCTGTGTCTGTGTAGTTTACCTTTTTATTTGTGAGAGCAAAGCAGGCAAATCATTTTTTGGGGGGAACAAAGTATTTTGAATCTTGAATTAAAGACTAATTCTAATGTGTTTTCCATTTTTTGTAGCTCGTTTACTTGTGTAAACCAAAGTGTCATCAGCGTAGAACCTTAATTTATTAGACAAACCTGAATGTCATATTTGGCCTATTGCTTTATAACATCTGTGTCTGTACGTTTGCAGTTGTTGTTTAAATACTTACATATAAATTAATCTTCTTTTAGTTCACAAGGTTAAAGAACGTAAACATAAATGTTTACATAATGTTTTTTTACACCCAAGTCTAGTCCTTTGCTAGGGTAATTTACAACTAACTGTCATGGTCTGGTGCAAAGAAGAAAAAATTAATTGTTAAGTCAATTAAATTTATTATTAAGTAAATTCAAACTCACAAACTTGTCACACTTTAATATAATATAAAAAAACAAGCAGAAAACATTATTACATAAAAAATAATCTGTAAGCCACAGAGAAGCATCACTTTCTGTTTTTAACAAAAGAAATTAATAAACACTTCTACATATTGAGTGACCGGTGACCTGGGACAGATGTTTGAGGAACAAAACATTGATGGGTTACGTCATCTAAGACTCATTGACACATCCAACAGGTCATAGTTTCCATTTTAAATGTGGATCAAAGGTCTGTGGAGCTGCTCAGAAAAGGTGAGGCTCGGTCCTGAGGATCCTCAGCACAGAGAGTCCACAGCAGTAAACCAGACTCTTGACTATCAGCACCGTGGAGCACACGCACAGCAGCTTGACCCGCTGCTGCTCCAATGGGTTCTGCTCCCGGTCCCGGTCCCGGTCCCGGTCCAGGGGAAGCTCTGCAACAGAAGGTGGACACAGACGTCAGTCCGCTGCTCTGCTGCTCCTCAGAGACGCAGCAGCTGCTCTCACCGTCAGTCGGCTGCAGAGCTGCCGGCGCTGCTGCTTCTCTCTCTGGAGGACACGAGGCCGCTGGAGCCGGAACCTCTGCAACACAAGCACACGCGTCAGCGCCGAGCCGGGCCGAGCCCGCTCGGTGCCGGAGCGTCCGCAGCTCGGGTACCTTGAGCCGTGCGGGCCTCCGCCGCCCCCCCTTCGTGCTGCACCTCACAGCGGTATTTAGCGGTGCTGCTCTGTGGCCCGTGGAGCAGGATGGAGGCGCTGCGTCCCGACTCCTCCAGCTCCAGCTGCTCTTCCTCGGGTCGGCTCGGCTTGGCCCAGGAGCCGTCCTCCTTCTGGACCTTCCAGGAGAAGCGGACTCGAGGAGGAAACATGTGCGAGGCCACGCACAGCAGGGAGCCGCTCGCCTCCAGGCCTCTGGACGCTGCTGGGTACACGCTCACCACGGGCTTCAGCACCGGCTCGTCTGGACCGGCAGAACCCAGCAGAGACACACGGAGCAGCATTTAGACAACGAGCCGTGGAACTCTACAGCTTCAGCCTTTGTCTCATGCACATCACTAAATACTGTGGCTTCCCCCGAGTCGTCTCCTCCTGTTTCTGGGTTTCAGCCTCACGGCTGCAGAATTCAGCGTGAGACATCAGAACCATCACATGAAACCTTTAAGCCTGTTTAAAGGGGGTTTTCAGTGGTCACAAACACGAATCTGGACCTTTATTTAAGGTGACAGTCACGTAATAAATCTACAGATGAAACACGAGCAAACGAGCTGAAAACGCAGCGTCCTTCATTTATGTGACGTTAAACACTTCATGTTATTTGGGGTCGTTTCTATGATACAAATAAAATGTTCCACATTTTTCTGACGTATTCAATTCTATTGACGACACTAATGTTTAAGAGAAACGCGTGAATCTGCTCAAAGTCATTTCATCATTTACTGATCAACAATGTGATTTATTGTGTGAAGCAGCAGATGATGAGAATCAGAACCAGAGACTGTTGGACTCTGACACACGCTTTCAGCTGCTGCACAAAGAAACAAAGTCTGAGCAGCACAAAGTCAGGTTCAACACCATTCAACTGGTGAAAGAAAAGTTCAGTCTCACCTGTGACGACCAGTTCAGTTCCAGAACCAAAGATGTAGTAGTCCCAATGTCGTCCCACAGTGACAGAGAGTGAAACAAAAACCCGTCGCTGCTCAACGTGTGTCTGAGGTGAACGACTCCAAACGTGGTTTTAATTTCAGCTCTGTCATCAGTTTTTCTACTGTTTGTTTCTAAACCACTGTGTGATTTTAACCGTTTCTGAAGAATTATCTTTAAACATGTTCAGAAGTTTATGTTCTCCCCACCAAGTAACTCTGATCAACTTAATACATTTTAAACACAAACATTTTTGACTCTGTGAAATAAAATGTTAATTTTTACCTGTGACGACCAGTTCAGTTCCAGAACCAAAGATGCCGTAGTACCATCCTCCCACAGTAACAGAGAGTGAAACAAAAACCCGTCGCTGCTCAACGTGTGTCTGAGGTGCACGACTCCAAACCATCAACCTGGTTCTTATTTCAGATCAGTTTATCAGTTTGTGTCTAAACCACTGTTTCAGCTTTTACTTTGTGATTTGAACCATTTCTGAAAAATTCTCTTTAAACATGTTTCAAAATTCATATTCTCCACAGCATGAACAACCTCTGACATTTTAAACACAAATATTTTTAACTCAGAATAAAATAAAATTATTATTTTTACCTGTGACGACCAGTTCAGTTCCAGAACCAAAGATGTCGTACAAATATCGTCCCACAGTGACAGAGAGTGAAACAAAAACCCGTCGCTGCCCAACGTGTGTCTGAGGTGAACGACTCCAAACCATCAACCTGGTTCTTATTTAAACTCTGTGACCAGTTCTTGTCTAAACCACGGTTTCAGCTTTTACTTTGTGATTTTAACCATTTCTGAAAATTTCTCTTTAAACATGTTACGAAATTCATGTTCTCCCCAGGATGAACCAAACAACTCTGAGCAATTTCTGACATTTTAAACACAATTATTTTTAACTCAAATAAAATGAAAATTTTTACCTGTGACGACCAGTTCAGTTCCAGAACCAAAGATTAGATCCCACAGTGACAGAGAGTGAAACAAAAACCCATCACTGCTCAACGTGTGTCTGAGGTGAACGACTCCAAACCATCAACCTGGTTCTTATTTCAGATCAGTTTATCTGTTTGTGTCTAAACCACTGTTTTAGCTTTTACTTTGTGGTTTGAACCATTTGTGATAAATTGTTTAAATTGTTTAAAAGGTCAAACAGTTTTAGATGTTCATATTCTCTCCCATGAACCAAACAACATTTTAAACACAAATACTTTTAACTTAAATTTTTACCTGTGACGACCAGTTCAGTTCCAGAACCAAATATGTAGTACCAATATCCTCCCACAGTGACAGAGAGTGAAACAAAAACCCGTCGCTGCTCAACGTGTGTCTGAGGTGAACGACTCAAACCTGGTTTTAATTTCAGCTCTGTCATCAGTTTTTCTACTGTTTGTTTCTAAACCACTGTGTGATTTCAAACATTTCTGATAAATTATCTTTAAACATGTTCAGAAGTTTATGTTCTCCCCAGAATGAACCAGGTAACTGTGATCAACTTCATACATTTTAAACACAAATACTTTTAACTCAGAATAAAAGGAAATGATTTTTTTTACCTGTGACGACCAGTTCAGTTCCAGAACCAAAGATCAAGTAACACAGTGACAGAGAGTGAAACAAAAACCCGTCTCTGCTCAACGTGTGTCTGAGGTGAACGACTCCAAACCATCAACCTGGTTGATGTTTATCTCCATGTTTGTCTCTGATCGTCTCATTAACAGAATCCTCACAGTGCTGTCAGGCTTCCCAAGGTGGGCCAGTGAACGATGGAGCAGGAAGATGATGGCGTCCTTTACTCCGATGCCAGACTGGTAGGCAAACTGCAGCAGATCCATTGCTGAGCTCACCATGCAGCGCAGTTGATGTAGAACCAGTCTCTCTAGTGTCTTCATGAGGTGTGGTGTCAGAGCCACCGGCCTGAAGTTGTTGAGGTCTTTAGGGTGCGTTGTCTTGGGCACTGGTACCACACAGGAAGTCTTCCAGAGCCGTGGTACCACCCTCAGCTTGAGGCTCTGGTTGAAGACTTGCTCCATAGCCACACAGTTCATCTGCACAGGACTTAAGGAGCCTGGAGCTGATGCCGTCTGGCCCTTCCTGGTTTTTATCCTCAGCTCACGTCTCACCTGAGCTGCTGTGAGGGACAGAGGGGGCAGGGGGCTGGTGTCCACTGCGTCGGACAGTGATCAGCTGCTTCGGAGGCCAGCTCTTCCTGTAACTCAGGGAACCGGCCAATCATCTCCAGAGCTGCGAGCAACTGTGGCGCGTCCCAAAAAGCCTCGCAGCTCGGCTGTCACGTGACAAGTAAACGAACGAACGATCCATATGAACGAATCAGGAAGGAGCTGTAGCACTTGGTGCTGCCACCGATCCTGAGCTGTGAACGATGAACTGAGCCCGAGCTGCCTTTTACGTGAAGGCTGGTAGTGGAGACATGAAATTAATTCAACATATGTGTTATCACCAGCACCAGCTACTGTCAGCAGGACTGAAGAACTAGAGGTTCTACTTGGACAGCACTTTGTTGGTCATTTATTTCATTTATAATATGGCCCCTGTTTAATATTCCACACGTTGTAAAACAGTTTTTATTGACCTGGGTTGCGTTGGGTGGGTTATGAAGCACACCCTCTTAACTAACGCAGGACCTGTAAAACAGAGCATTCAACCCTCTCCCTGATCCTCCAGCTTCAAACACTCCTCAAACACACATCTTTCCCCTCTGCTTCCCTCACGCTCCTCACCATCACCTCCCTGTCCCTCCTACGTCTCACCACAGAACTCACATCACCATCGGTATGTCGGCCCATCATATGTAAAGTGCTGTTCAGATAAGTGTGACCAATCCTTAACCTACTTAGAATAACTTGCTCTCTTCTCCTTCTCCTGAACACCATGAAGCTTCCATTCTTCCACTCCTCCTGCAGCTCTTTCACAGTATTCTGTCCAGCAGCAGAGTTGCAGCCTCCTGGACGAGGTCTTTAGAGAGAGAGAGAGAGAGAGAGAGAGAGAGAGAGAGAGAGAGAGAGAGAGAGGACCAGGGCACATCACAGTAAGATTTACCGGTTCAATAAGTAAAAGGTAACTCCTTTAGGCTTTATGCCGTCAGAGGTCACCACAGTGCATGTTTTGTGTGACAGATTTGGTGAGTTTTTACGCCGGATGTCCGTGCTAACCACTGCACTAACACGGCCAGGGGCTCAATAAGGATTCTGTATTATTCACACTGAGGAGTGTAAATTCAGCCTTCCTAAAACAAACTGTCACTTGCACTGTACTGTATGAACATCTCATACCAGCGGAGAACTGATGAATATGTGGATCTTCATGCACTAATGATGTTGTGTGTCGAATATAATATATGTGTAGTTGTTTTTATGTAATGGCTGGACAAACATTTAATCTTTGATTCTTGTTGTCAAAGTCAAATAACAGAAATGAACCGAACATGAAGAGTCCAACTGAAGCTTGAATGGACCAAATGTGTGACGTGATCTGTGTGAAGCTGTGCTGAGGTTTCACTGTCTCCTCCTGTCTGACGTCTGTTCAGCTGCTGCTTTTTGTTCAGGCTTCATGAATCATGTCTCACTGTGGGAACCAGACTTCCAACAGGTGCAGTAGTAGGAGGCAGCGTGATCCACTTTAACCTGTTTGAGCTCCAGCTCCCAATCTTTTCCTTTATTTACTGATGAGAAATCATTTTCCTGAGGATGATTGTAACCTTTAGCTATGTTTCCATTATTCTTATTAATACCAAGAATCACTCTGAACGTTCCTCCTTGTTTCTTCTGGTACCAGTAGATGTAGCTGCCACACTGGTGAGTGTCTCGACAGCTGAAGGAGATGCTTCCTCCCGACCTCCTGGTCAAGGTTAAGTCCTCCTGATGCAGCTGTGCTGCCATGGCAACCAGTGCTGCAGAGAAACAGCAGACAGATGAAGGTCAGTGTGACGGCTCCAGGTGGAGTTTGCTGGAAACACTCACCTGAACACAGGCAGCACAGAGCAGCAGCTGGGAGGAAAAGCATTTTGTGCAGCGCTGTTTCCTCTGGTGAACCTGAGGAGAAGTGGCGTCTGATGCAGCTGAGGACCAACCAGGACGAGGCCACGTGGTCTCTGACGCACAGCTGCCGTCATTCAGCGTCTCTGCTGCTCAGAAGCTCAGTAAAAGCAGTGAAACAGTCAGATGGATGTGAAGCGTCAGCTTCAAAGCTCAGCCGTCTCTGATGAACGCTTCCTTCTGGACTCTGCTTCAACCTGAAGCACAGATCAGCTCCATGAGCTGCAGCAGCGACGTGTTCAGAGTCAGACTGGAGCTGAGAGCAGCTTCCTGTCTGCTCCTCATCGTCAGCTCCAGCTCCGTGTCGTCTCCACACGTGTTCTGGTCACATCACTAGTGAGCTGTGATCATAGTGTGAGTCCTGAACACCTCACATTAACAACAAACCACCTGAATAAAACAGACTCACATTGAACCAATCGTGTGTTTGTCTCTGTACGATTTGACCAATGGGACGCGTCAGCGTTTGACTCGAGGCTGTGAAGAGCTGCACACGTCGCTGTGACGCAGCTCTTGGTCACAGACTCTGCAGAACGCTGGGTTTGGTTGGGTCTGGTTCTGGTCCAGACGCTGCAGCCGTCACTGCAGCGGAGACGCGGCGGCAGCTCAGAGTCTGGACGTTTCCCTGTGTGACGGGTCCAGATGAACCCAGTGAACGTGGGACGAGTCCACGAGGACGGAACATTTACAGCAACAGGCAGCAAACGATCAACGACCACAAGCTGAGCACAGCTTCCTCAGTGTTTCTGGTCCAGGATCAGATCGGCCTCACGTCACAGCGGCTCGTTTTCACCAGCACCGGTTCCTGAAGGAGCGGGTCCAGTTCAGCTTCATCCTGGTGTCTCTGAGCTCCTACAGACCTGAAGACAGACACTCAGGGTCACATGAGGTGACGGCAGCTGCCGTCTCAGTCCTGACAGTTGTTGTGGTCGCTGCAATAGTTTCTGCTGGTACGCTGACTTTGAGCACAGGATATGTTGATTTGTGGCTCTACTGTAGATTAAACCAAGAGGCTTCATCATGTGAGCCTCAGACACGAAGTCAAACCTTCACACCATCGAGGAGAGAGAAAAACACTTATTCACATCAAATTTACTGCAAAGTCGACTTTATTTGGCAAAATGCAAAATCTGACAGCAGGTAATGAAATGATTCAAAGGTCCACACGTCTGTTCTGACCCAAATCTACTCACAACCAGGAGCAGAATTTAAGTACGACCTGAACCCGACTCCTGCTCAGTAACACTCAGCTCCACGTCACCACGATCAAAGATCACAGAATGTAGAACATGTTGAAAAATGATGGAACTCATAATTACACATTTGGTAAAAATCATAGAAATCATCAAACAAATAAGTCAATTAATAAAACAACATAAAAACATTACACTATTAAAGTAAAATCTTATCACTAATTAAAAAGTCATGTGACTATTAAATCATTATGGTTCTTTTTTTTTTGCCTGCGTTGAAATTTATCATGTTCTTCAACTCTAAACTAAAAATGTAAAAGTCTCCACAGAACGTTGGTGAGGTTTTTGTTTTGGAGCTGCTCAGAGCAGGTGAGGCTCGGTCCTGAGGATCCTCAGCACAGAGAGTCCACAGCAGTAAACCAGACTCTTGACTATCAGCACCGTGGAGCACACGCACAGCAGCTTGACCCGCTGCTGGACAGACGTGAGAAGAGAAGGAACCACTGAAACACAAGAGGCGTCGTTGATTCCTGCGTCTAAGACGACAACAAAGCAATGAAACAGCCGTTACCTTGCTCTGTCTGGGCCTTCACCATCCCCCCTTCATGCCGCACGTAGCAGCGGTAGTTATACGTGTGAACAACATCTGGATCAATTGTCTTTATGGCAGCGGTTCGTCCCGGCGCCGTCAGCTCCAGCTGCTCTTCATTCAGTGGAGGCTCCTCCTCAAGAAAACCCTCCCTTCGTCTTTTCCAGAAGATCTGGACTCGAGGAGGAAACATGTGCGAGGCCACGCACAGCAGGGAGCCGCTCGCCTCCAGGCCTCTGGACGCTGCTGGGTACACGCTCACCACGGGCTTCAGCACCGGCTCGTCTGGACCGGCAGAACCCAGCAGAGACACACGGAGCAGCATTTAGACAACGAGCCGTGGAACTCTACAGCTTCAGCCTTTGTCTCATGCACATCACTAAATACTGTGGCTTCCCCCGAGTCGTCTCCTCCTGTTTCTGGGTTTCAGACATCAGAACCATCACATGAAACCTTTAAGCCTGTTTAAAGGTGGTTTTCTGTGGTCACAAACACGGATCTGAACCTTTATTTAACCTGACAGTCACTTAATAAATCTACAGATGAAACACAAGCAAACGAGCTGAAAACGCAGCATCCTTCATTTATGTGACGTTAAACACTTCATGTTATTTGGGATCGTTTCTATAATGATACAAATAAAATGTTCAACCTTTTTTGACGTATTCAATTCTATTGACGACACTAATGTTGAAGAGAAACGCGTGAATGTGCTCAGTCAAAGTCATTTCATCATTTACTGATCAACAATGTGATTTATCGTGTGAAGCAGCAGATGATGAGAATCAGAACCAGAGACTGTTGGACTCTGACACACGCTTTCAGCTGCTGCACAAAGAAACAAAGTCTGAGCAGCACAAAGTCAAGTTCAACACCATTCAACTGGTGAAAGAAAAGTTCAGTCTCACCTGTAACGACTAGTTCAGTTCCAGAACCAAAGATCCAGTAGTACCATCCTCCCACAGTGACAGAGAGTGAAACAAAAACCCGTCTCTGCTCAACGTGTGTCTGAGGTGAACGACTCCAAACCATCAACCTGGTTGATGTTTATCTCCATGTTTGTCTCTGATCGTCTCATTAACTGCAGACTGAAGGTTTTACTGATGATTCCTCATTCATTCATGCTCTCCTCAGGATGAACCAAACATTTCAGCTGCTTGTTGTGTAGCTGTGGTTTCTACATGTTACAGACAAACAGTGTTGGTTTGGATCCAACACTTTTCTGCTCTGCTGTGTGCTGAACCAAGGCAGAAAACACACACATAGATTAACAAAGCAGTTTAATAAATGAACTAATCATAAACAAAAAGTAGTACATAAAAGTACACTATTTGTATACTTGTTTTAAACTAAAAAGGAAAAAGTATCTTTTAAGTTCACTTTTATGCACATATATTCTAAGATATATACGAAACTGAAGTATATTTAAGTGATCAAGTATACTTTCTATTTACAAGTATAAAAAAAGAGTTGAATTATACTCTAAGTAAATAAGTATACTTAAGACTTATACTCACAAATATACAGAACAGTCCAAATATGTTACTGTGGGTGAATGAGTTATGAGTAGTAATGTATGAGTCACTAATACTATCATGGAAGATGCATAGTGTACTACGTGCACAGTGTGCAGATGTTTAGAAAGAAATAGAAAATTCTTGATTAAACCCAATGAACCATCTTTTAAGACTTTTCACACTGTTGTATCTTTTAGTGTCTCGTATTTTCACTGTGATATAGAGCTCCATCAATTAAAAAGTGTATGTAAGACCAGAGGCAGTTACTGCACTAAGACGTCCGCACAGCTTGGATGTCGTAGACCTATGTAGTATATTTATGTATCGTATTATATATGATTATATATACATGTAATCAACTATCTGGTTCTGGTCATGTTAAGGTGCAGTGACTGTTCCTCAACCCTTGTAGTTTGGCAGGGTCATTGTCTGGGAAGCGCCTGGGATAGACTCCAGGAAACAGACATTTACAATTACTTTTAGCAGTAAAGTTGATCATTACTTATGGGAGAAATACAGAGAGTAGATGGGTTCATGTGTGTCCTCAGTTACTGGGGTTAAAGAGTTAGCTTAAACTGGGTTCGCAGAGTCTGATGTTGCCTAATGATGTTTGGCCGAGCTCCTAAGGAACATTCAAAATGTCACGCCGACCTGGGAAAGGAGCTGGGAGGTTGATGGTGGTCCAGAAGGATCCGGGAACTGAACAGATAACACGGCCCAGCGCCAGGACTTTTCTGAGTAGCCACGTAGGCTCTTTCTCCCACGGAGTAAACATCTACACGTCCTTATCTAGACATGAGGAAGTGTTTAGGTAGTGGTTAAAAGCAGGCCTTCTCAAGCCGGGGGGGGGCGGAGCCCCACGGACCGATGGACGACTTGCTGTCTGGGACGTTGGGGTTCTCAGGCTGATGCTCCTGCAGGAGACCAGGCCACTTCTTGTCATGTTTCAAGCCATGTCTTGTTGTCACGCCATGTCTTGTTGTCACGCCACATCCTGTTTTATTTTGTAAACTTCCTGTTTCAGTCAGTCGTTTCACTAACCGGTTCTCAGTATCCACACCTGTCCGTAATTAGCAATCACTCATCAGTATATAACCTCCAGCTCTCACAGACTCAAGCTGCCAGATTGTCGAGTTTCATTAGTGTCCCGTGTTTCTTGAGAGTTCCGAGTTTCTTGTGTCTCCTGAGTTTCGTGAGTTTCCTGAGCGTCTTGAAGTTTCCCGTGTTTCGTGTTCCTCGTGTTTTGTTCCTGTTTTGCCTTGCACCGTTTCCTGCCTGACCCTGGACTGACTATCTGACCGCGAGTTTGCCTTATCCCTGCCTGTACTTTTGCCGTGACCCTTTGTGTATGACCTGGACCGTCTGACCTTGCCTTGGAAAATAAACCTCTGTTTGATCATAATCCTGCCTCCGTGCTGTGCATGTGGGTCCGCCGCCTGCCCGAGCCCTGACAGAACAATCTGGCCAAACTTGGACCCAGCCAGCACTCAGCCTCCGGTCAGGTCAGTGACTGTTTTTTCTTGTTTTTTTTTTACGGCGAATATTATTCAGCCGAGGGAGTATGGAGTTTACCTGCGCCGAGTTACCTACCGACCTCCAAGTCTATTTTAAGATCCTCGCGGAGGATTACCGACGGGCGATTAACTCGGAGAATCAGCGCAGCGCCGTGGAGGTGGCGATATTGACGCTGGAGGACGATGACAGCGTGTTAGAGCGTCCCAGCGTTCGTCACCTCTATGAGCGACTGTGCGCGAGGTTCGATGAGCTAAGCGACGCGCTCCGCACCACACCAGCGCCGGTCGCACCGCCGATGGTTTCGGTTTCCTCCTCCCAGCCCCGTCGCACCGTCGTGTCTGCACCAACCTGCCCAGCTCCATGTTTGTTCCGCTGGGAGGATTTCCTGCACTCATGCGGTCCCCCGTCTCCAGCCCAGCCGCGCGCTGTTCAGTCTCCAGCCCAGCCGCGCGCTGTTCAGTCTCCAGCTCAGTCGTGTTTTGCCCAGTCTCCAGCTCAGTCGTGTGTTGCCCAGTCCCCAGTTCAGCCGTGTTTTGCCCAGTCCCCAGGTCAGCAATGCCCCGCTCAGGCTCCAGTCGCCGTTCAGCCTCGCCACGCTCATGCTCTAGTGCAGCCCTGTTACGCTCAGGTTCCAGCCCCAGTCCAGTCGAGCCTAGTCCAGTCGAGCCTAGTCCAGTCGAGCCTAGTCCAGTCGAGCCCAGTCCGGGCTCTAGCCCCGCTCCAGGTTTCAGTCCAGTCGAGCCCAGTCCAGTCGAGCCCAGTCCAGTCGAGCCCAGTCCAGTCGAGCCCAGTCCCAGTCCAGCCGAGCCCAGTCCAGATCCCAGTTCAGTTGAGTCACGTCCAGGCCCCCGTTCAGTCCGGTCACGCTCAGGTCCAGCCGAGTCTAGCCCATGTTCCAGTCCAGTCAAGTCACGCTCAGTCCTTGTCCCAGTCAGAGGGCACCGTCCGTCTGACAACTGTTAGTTCCACCCAATCAGGCCCGACGTCTCCTCCGTCGAGCTCGGCAGCTGTAAGCAGTCATGCCGGCTCCGGAGGGGACGTCGTCCCAGTTCCTGTCGGCCATGTTGCGGCCGTTCCTGTTCCTGTCGGCCATGTTGCGGCCGTTCCTGTTCCTGTCGGCCATGTTGCGGCCGTTCCTGTTCCTGTCGGCCATGTTGCGGCCGTTCCTGTTCCTGTCGGCCATGTTGCGGCCGTTCCTGTTCCTGTCGGCCATGTTGCGGCCGTTCCTGTTCCTGTCGGCCATGTTGCGGCCGTTCCTGTTCCTGTCGGCCATGTTGCGGCCGTTCCTGTTCCTGTCGGCCATGTTGCGGCCGTTCCCGTCCCTGTCGGCCATGTTGAGGGCGTTCCCGTCCCTGTCGGCCATGTTGAGGGCGTTCCCGTCCCTGTCGGCCATGTTGAGGGCGTTCCCGTCCCTGTCGGCCAAGTTGAGGGCGTTCCCGTCCCTGTCGGCCAAGTTGAGGGCGTTCCCGTCCCTGTCGGCCAAGTTGAGGGCGTTCCAGTCCCCGTTCCTGTCGGCCCTGTAGCGGTCGTTCCAGTCCCCGTTCCTGTCGACCCGAGAGAGGTCGTTCCAGTCCCTGTCACCCTCGGAGCCGCAGCGCCCGCCAGCCTCCAGGAGGAGGCAGCGCCTGCTGCAGCGCCTCCAGGGGGAGGCAGCGCCGGCTGCAGCTCCTGCGCGCCTCCAGGAGGAGGCAGCGCCTGCTGCAGCTCCTGCGCGCCTCCAGGAGGAGGCAGCGCCTGCTGCAGCTCCTGCGCGCCCCCAGGAGGAGGCCGCGCCTGCCGCAGCCCCTGCGCGCCCCCAGGAGGGGGCCGCGCCTGCCGCAGCCCCTGCGCGCCTCCAGGAGGGGGTCGCGCCCGCCGCAGTCCCGGCGGACCTCCAGGGGGGGGTCGCGCCCGCCGCAGTCCCGGCGGACCTCCAGGGGGGGGTCGCGCCCGTCGCAGTCCCAGCGGACCTCCAGGGGGGGGTCGCGCCCGTCGCAGTCCCGGCGGACCTCCAGGAGGGGGTCGCGCCCGCCGCAGTCCTGGCGGACCTCCAGGAGGGGGTCGCGCCCGTCGCAGTTCCCGCTGCACCTGCATCGGTTCCTGGCGGCTCGGCTCCGGCCGCACCTGCATCGGTTCCTGGCGGCTCGGCTCCGGCCGCACCTGCATCGGTTCCTGGCGGCTCGGCTCCGGCCGCACCTGCATCGGTTCCTGGCGGCTCGGCTCCGGCCGCACCTGCATCGGTTCCTGGCGGCCCGGCTCCGGCCGCACCTGCATCGGTTCCTGGCGGCCCGGCTCCGGCCGCACCTGCACCTGTCTCTCGTGGTCCTGTCGCGGTGGTCCAAGGAGGACGCCGCTGGTTCCTGTCTCTCGTCGCGGTGGTCCAAGGAGGACGCAGCTGGTTCCGGCCTCGTCCTTGGCTCGGCTGCCGGACTGGTGGCCTCGCCCTCGGCGCCTCCTGCTGCGTGGATGGCGCTGCCTCCTGCGGCGACCTCCACCTCGACTCCTCAGCCCCTCGGATCAGCGTCCGCCTGGAGGACGTTGCCATTCGGGGTGGCCCCCGGGGACATCGGCCCAGCTCAAGGACCCTAAGAGTGCCACCCTGGCTCAGCGGCTGCTGAGCAGGATCTCGCCACGCCGTCACCCTCCGTGAGGGAATCCCTGGACTTCGTGTTTTTCCCGTTCATGGACTTTGGTTTTGCCGTGTGGACTCGTGTTTTGGCCCTCCCCCGGTCCTCCCTCCACCCACCCTGCTCGTGTGCCTTGAGGGGTGGGGATTCGGTCCCTCCGCCTGGGACCACCCTCCGCCCGCCCTGGTTCGGGGGGGGGGCTTCCGTGGGCGCCATGGAAGGCGCCATAGGGGGGGGGTACTGTCATGTTTCACGCCATGTCTTGTTGTCACGCCATGTCTTGTTGTCACGCCACATCCTGTTTTATTTTGTAAACTTCCTGTTTCAGTCAGTCGTTTCACTAACCGGTTCTCAGTATCCACACCTGTCCGTAATTAGCAATCACTCATCAGTATATAACCTCCAGCTCTCACAGACTCAAGCTGCCAGATTGTCGAGTTTCATTAGTGTCCCGTGTTTCTTGAGAGTTCCGAGTCTCCTGAGTTTCGTGAGTTTCCTGAGCGTCTTGAAGTTTCCCGTGTTTCGTGTTCCTCGTGTTTTGTTCCTGTTTTGCCTTGCACCGTTTCCTGCCTGACCCTGGACTGACTATCTGACCGCGAGTTTGCCTTATCCCTGCCTGTACTTTTGCCGTGACCACTTGTGTATGACCTGGACCGTCTGACCTTGCCTTGGAAAATAAACCTCTGTTTGATCATAATCCTGCCTCCGTGCTGTGCATGTGGGTCCGCCGCCTGCCCGAGCCCTGACACTTCTCACCACTGCTCTGTTTTTTCTTCCTTGCTGATAATATGTCACCACTTGTCACCTATTTGAGATGTATCTGTTTGAACTTTAATGTAGTGGTGGTTTGAGTTTGTCCATTTCAATCTGGCAGCTGTAAATTTACTACACCTACACACACTTCTGACGATGACCGAAAACCTTGAAGTTAGAATAAAATTCCTCTATAAATAACTGAACTCTTGAAGTTGATAGCGCTCTTGGCATTTTCTGGCTATTTGTGTTGGGGCACACTTTGTTCCATGAAAATACTTTAATAGAATACAATAGAGTGCCCATATTAGATGCAAATACAAACGTAGATTTAGCCCCCAGTGTTTCACACTTTATGTGTGTAATCAAGTGTACAAAGACTCAAACAATTAGTTCACTGAGAGTAAAGTAAAAAATGTACCTTAATATGTAAAGGTTTGCTTAAAGTGTACTAATAATACATGAGTTATCAAAAGTATACTACAATAAACTACATGTACATAGCCTGTATGTAGTACACTAATAGTTTAGTTGTTTGCGTTGCGTACTGTAGCTTAAATGATGCAACTTGATCTCCAAGTATAGTGACATTATTATCTCCCCTCTGCCCCAGAGTGTGGAAGAACAGCAGGAGGAGGTCCATCACATTCTGCTGCACAGATGCACACAGTCAGTGATGTTCAGTAAACGCCAGAGTTCAATTCTGTAAGAGTAATGAGGACCTATGTCTTGTAACTCTAAATCTTCTGTATTTTAAGTTACCGGTTACGGAGTTGTATAAACTTAATCTTATCAAGAAAATAAAAAAAAATAACAAGTAAATGTTTTACTTGGACCGCCAGATTGAAAAGACAGATCTAGAAATTGAAATTCTCAAACAAAAGCTGGAGGTGAGTGCATAGTTAAAGGTGAATTGTATGAATTATTGGAAGAATCATAAAATCTAACAACTGCCTTTGTATTTGTAGGAAATGAAGAAAACCAAATAAATTATGATTTGCATTTATTCAGTTTCTTTTATTGGTGGTGGTGATGGCTGATTGAGACATTACAGCATATCACATCTGACTGTCCATCCACTCTGCAGATCACTGTGATGGAAGGAGTCTCCTCAGGTCTTTGTATTTGTAGGGCAGGCTGTTGCTCCTGTGGAAAATTTTGTGTTTGTCTTGAGATGCTGTGCCTCTGACTGAGGGTTGTTCCTGGGGGGTCATCAAGCATTTGGTTAAAGTTAAAGAAGGTAAAGGGGTTTTTTACTGCACTCATGTATATCAAAGAATAGTCACCAGCTGATGTGGGGGTTTGTAACAGGGTATAAATACAGGTCTTGTGTCCTCAGGCCTTCAGTGGATACTTTGTACATAGTGAGATGTGCCTTACGTCTTAGAGGTATTATGATTGTGATCCACTCCGTGTCGACATGAGAGTAAACTTTGAGATGGTTCATCACACTGACATTGTCCTGTAGATTTCTTATAAACAAAGATTTCCACAACACTCCCCTCTAATAATTGCAATAATGTGAAGAACAACACATGCCACATTAATGTCACAGGCCTCTCAGGTGTTTCCCTGAGGTGACGTAGACACTGCAGATGTGCTTTCAACAGGCCTATGGTCATTTCCACCCGGGCTCTTGTTCTGCAGGGCCACATTAAAGCGCTGCTGGGGTTCTGCTTCAGGTTCTGGGTGAGGGGTCAGTAGTGTGGGCTGCCATTAACCCCTATCTCCAGCAGAAAGCCGTCAATCTCTCCTAGAAGAAAGTTCACATTACTTTAGTGCTGCATAGAAGTGTTCCTGTGAGTGTGAGTGCATGCATTGAAATAAGTGTATAGGACATACATGTACTTACCACAGTGCAGCCTGTTACTTAGGGTTGAATCACGATATATTCATGAGTCACGACCAGAGTCAGACTTTGCCTCCACGTTTGTGTTAATATGTGCAGCATCACATATGATCTTGGTGATGTAAACAATGTAATGTCAGTTACAGTGACCATTAGAAAGAGTAGTCAGTGCACCTGCACATTTATCAATCTATTTCAGATCACAGCAAGATGTTATTAACTGCTCATCATTTTTCAGATTAGCCTCAATGAAACAAATTAAATACCACATAACTGCAATCCTGTGAAACTCCTCTTTAATGGCTTTAAGGAGTTTGTGTCAAGGAAAGCGCTTAAGATCGAACTATTCTAACACAGAGGCTTCACTAATGTGCTCAGCATCTGCAATGTTATAAAGAAAACTACCGTTTGCAAAAAAAAGTGACACAACACAAAGAATCTGCTCGGATGTAAAAGCACGACCACGATGGGTGACGTGTCTGATGAATGGGTGGATAAGTGTCACGATATTGGTTTTTGTTTTGTTTTATTTTGAAGGACTTTTCTGTTTCACCTTAGTTGTCAGGTTTTGGTTCCAATTTCCTGTTTTATTTTTAGTACGTCCGTTTCTGGTCACGTTGTGTTAGTTCCCGGTCCTAGTTACGCACCTGCCTCATATCAGTCATTACTCACCTGTGTATATATTTCCAGCAGTCACATCAGTCGTTGCCAGATCGTCGTATGTCATCCATCCCGTTTCTGTGTCTAGCCTACCTTGTGTTGATCCTGTTTCGTGTCCCTGACCACCGATTATACGTTATGGAGAAAAACGGTACCGCTCAAATAAATATGCACGGCGATATGACAGAAAATTAACTCGTGGCGTTAAAATCCTCTCGCGGCGTAAATTCAACGTCGTGTGAATTAATACAGCGTCCTCATCTACAGGATCCTCTAGAAACGGACATTTTGGTCTCTGCGCGAAGGAAACAGGTGAAATCTATGAATGAACTGAACGATTAAATGAGGTATTTAAACACTGTTCACTTTAAAAAGGGGCGGAGACCGAAGGAAACTCTGGGTTTCCCGAATAAAACCTGCTCGTGACCAGGTTTGGTTCAGAGTCAGTTGCCATAGTAACTGACTCTGAGTTTCGATTACCTCGCTTCTTGAAACGGGCTTAAACTTACCCCGCTTTACGGGTTTAAGTAACCCCGCTTTCTGAAACCGAAAACTCAGAGTTTTCCTCATTTCGGGGTTAAAAACTCAGAGTTTCCACAAAACCTCCTTCTTGAAACGGGCCCCAGTCCTCACCACACTCTGCCAGATTGTTAGTTCATGTTTGCGTGTCTCTCTCCAGCATTCAGCTGTGAGTCCGTTTGTGCGTCTGTTTCTTGTTTTGACCGTGTCCTGCTCCCACTCGGTGCCTTTTGACTCTGCCTTGTGTATTGAACCCAGTCTGGATCTCCACTGCCTTTGCTCACTCCCTGTCTGTTGTCATTATCACTGTTGACCACGAGCCTGATTAAACCTTCACAAGCCTGAGTTTATGCAAGCTGCGTGTGGGTCCTTCACCTTGTTGATGTGTGACAGGAAGTACATTATTTTATGCAAGCATTTTATGCTGCAGCTCTGTCCTGGGCTGCACTGTGTCCATGGAGGAGGTGGAGGACAGAAGGATGCTGGTGAACTAGCATCCATCATGGAGAACACCTCCACCCCTGCACCACACGGAGGCTCTGAGCAGCTCCTTCAGCACCACACTGTTACAGCCACAGGCAGGAAGGAGCTGCTGCAGGTCACTGCTCCCACAGACATCACACAACACAGCACTGCAGTGACACAATGTGTTGTTGTGCAGTGTCTCAGGTCTCCACCATTCATATCGTTTGCCACTGTCAATATGTAAATACGCCTGATGCCTCGTTCTTTTGCACAAATATCACTGTTTGTTTTTCCTCTGTTTTGTCCTGTAAATTCTCAATTGCTGCTAAAACCCCCAGAATTTCCCTATTGTGGTATTAATAAAGTCTGTTTCCTACATTAGACATGTCACCTCTCTGTTCCCTCAGTAGCTCTGGACCAAAGCCTCTCATCCCTCTCTCCCACGGTCCAGTTTGTTATTTTCTATTTAATGTCTCTTTATTTTATTTGTCATTAGTTTTATAGGAGTGTCTTAGTTTCTTCTTTAGGTTTTGTTCAGTTACATTTCGAATGTCTGATTAAATGACACCATTTTCATTTAAATCTTGGTTCTCTGGTTCTGACTCGGTCCAAATGAACTGAACAAACAGACTATAGAATGAACAGAACGTGAAGAGTCGAACTGAAGCTTGAATCTGTGTGAAGCTGTGCTGAGGTTTCACTGTCTCCTCCTGTCTGACGTCTGTTCAGCTGCTGCTTTTTGTTCAGGCTTCATGAATCATGTCTCACTGTGGAACCAGACTTCCTACAGAAGCAGTAGTAGGAGGCAGCGTGATCCACTTTAACCTGTTTGATCTGTAACTCACAGCCGTTTTGTATGTTTGCAGCTGAGAAATCATCTTTCTGAGGATGATTGTAACGTTTATCTATGTTTCCAGTATCCTTACTAATACCAAGAATTACTCTGAACGTTCCTGCTGGTTTCTTCTGGTACCAGTAGACCCAGTTGTAATCACACTGACGAGTTCCTCGACAGCTGAAGGAGACGCTTCCTCCCGGCCTCCTGGTCAACGTTAAGTCCTCCTGACGCAGCTGTGCTGCCATGGCAACCAGTGCTGCAGAGAAACAGCAGACAGATGAAGGTCAGTGTGACGGCTCCAGGTGGAGTTTGCTGGAAACACTCACCTGAACACAGGCAGCACAGAGCAGCAGCTGGGAGGAAAAGCATTTTGTGCAGCGCTGTTTCCTCTGGTGAACCTGAGGAGAAGTGGCGTCTGATGCAGCTGAGGACCAACCAGGACGAGGCCACGTGGTCTCTGACGCACGGCTGCCGTCACTCATGCCGTCATGATCAACATAGAGATGGTTGCAATATATTTATATATTTAATATTTGTATTGTAGTACTTGATAATTTCTTTGTTGTACTGATGCTGTATCTATTAGTCCATTTATGAACTATTTGTTTTAGTTCTGGTTCAGTGGAACCAGTGACTCAGCTGAAATATGACCTGTATAAAACTAAACCACTGCTGCTCTCTGCTGTCTATCGTTACACACTGTACTGACCCACCAACGTCCGTCCTCTGAGATACTTTGAGGAAGTGACAGCAGCCGTGTTGGTAGCTTGTTGGAGCATAGAGCATTGACTTGGGAAGTGAAAGTAAACCACTTTGCACTAGTGTGGTGGAAATTTTCCATAAAGAAGTAGATGAGAGAGAGTTGTCCTTTTGTGCGATTTATTGAAATAATAAAGAAAATAAAAATAATGGGGAAAGCAAATAAAAAGCATGGATGTTGATCGTGCACATCAACAAACCAAAAACCAGCTGGGGAGATCAGTGCACACACCACGAAGGTGTGATGCAAAGAGCCCACGATCCTCAAGTTGCTTCTGCCTTTTAGCTTCTCTGTCCGACTAGGGTGGAATGTCTTTCTAACCCAATCAAATTACATGCACCATCTCCTCCCTGTCGCAGTGTGTGTGAAGATTTTTACTTTCTCACACCTGCATCGCTGACGTCCAACTATCTGTGAGAAAGGAGCACCAAGTCTCAACAGACAGAGACACAACTCCCCGACCTTGGGTTTAGAGCTAGAGTTGAGAGTCTATCAGGCAGAGACAACCATTGAACAATCTAGGTGAAATGTCAAATGCATACAGTAAGACAAAACATAAGATATTAATTGCAGAACATAAGTCATAAATCATATAATAACTGCATAGAAGAACGGAAGACACATAGAAATAAGGAAGAGACAATTTTTCCCATAACACTCCCCCCTTTTGATTACACATTAATCAACCACTAAAAGAATAAAAATTGTCAACATCACATTCTGTAATCCATGCAAATGAAACAATAAGGGTATTAACTCATCAAGATTCAAAATACACCTCCATATAAAATGCAAGTAACTTAGGGACAAAAGGTTGGGAGCTGTTTTGGTGGGTAGTTATACAAGAATAACCTCTGTATCGGCATGTGAAGAAAATGAGCCCATACCATCGTCAAAGTCATTAAGTGAATTAGAGTTGGGGTTTTTGAACATAGTGCATTGTGTCATTTGATACGAGAGTGTTGCTGAGGTCGCACGCATGATGAGACCTTTAACCAGTGGGATAACGCAAAAACCAAACAAGAGAATCACAGCCATCTCAATGATAAAGGAAACAGCTGCGGACATGAGAACAGATTTCCATTTTCCAGACATTTCGTCTAGCCAATTCCAAGAGGAAGAATCTATACCAGAGTTAGCTGAGATTCTGAAGGCCGTGGAGCGCCTTCGCCACAATACCATTAGAATCAGTGTTATTCAGGATGTAAGTACAACATGCGTTTCCAAACATAACACAAAGGCCTCTTGTCTCTGCTAACAACATGTCTACGGCCATTCGATTGTAATGTAATAAAGACAATTAATGTATGATAGCCATAGGTTTCCGATGGGGTTCTGTATCATATAATCTTAAGATAGATTTCATGCTTTCTAATCTTTAATTGTACATTTGCGTCTAGAGCGAATAGGAGATTCAGGGATTTAACCAGAATGATGATGCATATTGCCGCTTGTGTTGTCTTTCATCTGTAGATGAAGGATAAAAATTTTTGTAGCAGTGAATAAGTGATTGTGAGCAAATTAAACACCAAGTCAACTTCAGGATATTTAAACTCAGTGTTGTTGTTGTTGTGAATTTTCTCATTCAAAAGTAGTGTGTAAAGTTACATAGAAACATCATATGATAAAGGCAATAATATATGTAACATAAAATGAAGTTTAACAAAGCATGGTTACAATTGATGTCTGTAACAATCTGGTTCTTCCTGTTGAACAGTAGTGTTAGATTGTTTCCAACCTGTGTGTTGATGTATTGCCAGTTCGTTGGGGTTCTTCAGGTTGTGATCAGCTGATCACAGACACACTTGGGATTCGTTATCACCGCCAGGTTTCCTCCCAATGTCGTCTGAGTCACTGTCACTCCTGTGATGTGAAGAGTCTACACGTCGTCCAGCGTCGGCAACTCAAGGCTGCTCGTGTGTGTGTTTTCTCAGGAGCGTGTGTGTAGATGTATGGTCTGATAGTGCAGCTTCAGGCGGCGCTTGGCTCACACCTTTAGCTGAACGGTCAACGCAGCCTCGCCTCAGTGCGTGTGTGAGCACAGCGAGGGTCGTCCTTCTTAATTCTTTTCTTTAGTGGTGGTTTTCTCTGTGGGATGTAGATGGAGGGTCGTCTGTCGGATCCGGGACCTTCCTGGATGGAGTGGATCCAAGTCACTCTCTCTGCGATCTTTACAGCCGTGTGGGTCGTCAGAAGGACCTGGAAGGGGCCTCGCCACCGTTTGGAGTCCCAGCGCTTCCTCCTGAACTCCTTAACGATCGCCCAGTGCCCTGGTTGGATGGTGTAATGGTTCTGTCGACTGCTTTCACCTGTTGGGAAATCTGAATTATGGGGAAAAGGTGTTTGGGCGGCACGGCTGCCGTCAGGCCCAAACCAGACTCCATGGCTACAGGTGGAACCATGCGTCAGCCAGAGTCTGCGTTCCTGTGAGGTAGAAAATGTTTAAAGCACAGGGAGATGAGGAAGGAAAGGATAGAGAGAGTTAGAGAGGGAACAAGGATCAGGAGAGGGAGGGGTTGTTGGGCAGCGACCTTCGCAGCAGCGTCTGCAGCTGCATGTCGGCACAAACAAAATCGTCACTGATGATGTGAGTCGGACGGTTACAAACAGCATTAGCTGTAGGTACTGTAGCAGGACAGCGTCCAGCAAAGCAGAACCTAATCATGATGTGAGATAGGTTTGCAATCAGACTTCAAAAGCTTCCTATGCTTCCACAGAGCGTCTGTGGAGTCTGTAGATGGTAACAGACTCTCCTTCTGCTAGTTTACTAGCTTCAGTCAATACGATCAACTCTGCAGCCTGAGCAGAGTAGTGTCTTAGCAAAGCACTAGACTTCAAGACGACCTCTTGATAGTAACGTTCAGCATGTTGAGCAAGGTGGTGTCGCATCTAAGCCATCAGGCTGTAGAAAGATGTGATCTATTCCAAAAGAATCAAAGTATGAGGACAAAAGAACAGAAGTCGTACAACCTGATTTCTCATCCACTGTTTGAGTGAAAGGTCGCGTAGGGTCAGATCAGGAAGACCCAAAGTAGGAGTCGACTGAAGAGCAAGCATGAGGTCGGTGAACGTTGTTCAGCCTCAGACGTCCACGTGAGACAAGAAGTGGACGATGAAGACGTCTGCATCAGAACCCTGAGTGGGGCCTCAAAGACAGTAAAATTAGGAATGAAGTTCCTACAATAAGAACAAAAACCTAGAAAAGACATCAGCTGTTTATACGTGCAGGGTTTAGGCAGGTTTCAAATTGCTTTAACTCTGTTGGGTGAGATGGATTTGCCATCAGCTGTAATTACAATGACCCAGAAAATAACCTTAGTCTGAACAAACTGTAATTTAGACAGGCTCTCTTTGTGGCCTGTAGCATCCAATGATTCAGTAGCTTAGTGGTGTCTGCAGTAACGCCATCTATGGCTTCTTTCAGAGGGTGTTGTTGTTTACATGGTCTGTGGTCAGATTTAGGTGTGATGACCACTGGTTCACATCCTCTGATCAAACCTACATCATGTCTGTGTGTGAGCCACAGGGAAGCAGGGCTTCCTGTAAGGCTGAGTGTTGGGTCAGAGTGTCCTCTGAAAAATAAAAATAAAAACAAAAGCATGTAGTGTGTCATTAGAATGTGGAGGTACCCAGTTCACTGTTTGCTGCACATGACGGGCAGAATAAAAAAGAAAGGTTTTCTAAAAGTATGTAAAGTAGGTGAATACGTCACATGGGGTCAGAAGTCGTTCACCAGTCTCCACCCCGTTGACATCTGTTCACGAAAGGACCCACGTCCTGTCATCTGTCTCCATCATGTTTTCACAGAGGGACGTGTGGAGCTGTAGAATAAACATCAAAATCTTTTTGTTCGTTAGTAAAAGAAATCACAAGCGCAGACCTGTGTTCTTCCCAAAAGAGGGAAGTTGAGGTTAGTTTGTCAGTGTGTGTGTGTGAAATCATAAACAAGCTGTGATGCAGCCTGTGTGAGGGCCTCAGTTACAGCCCCCCCTCAGCAGCCAATGATAAGAGCACAGCTGAGCTGAAGTTAACACCAACAAAAGAGGGATTATTTAGAATGTCTGTAGATGTAACCTGGAGTGGAGTAGTCTGGAGTGGAAATCAATCAAATACCTAAACTACACATGAGATCTCTTCTTAAGAATTTAACTGGGCATAAGTTTGAAAGCAACAATGAATGTTAAGGTGTCTTGCTGTCAGATGTTGCACATGACAGTGAAAGAATAAGTTTTTCTTTAATAATCTGGTACGTACAGTAATTATTATTATTTCTCTCTAATAGTCATCTTCCCTTTAATAGTCATTGATAGTCTGTTTCAGTCAGTTTCAGTCTTCCTATAGTCTGTTTTGTTTTTCTACAGTCTGGTTTTGTTTTGTTTTCCTACAGTCTGGCCAGACAAACCTATATTGTGCACAAATCGTTTTAGAAACATGGAGGATTTTATTACTGAAATTGTTGCAAATTGAAATAGTTTAAACCCATCAGACTGTAAAGTCATGCAGCAGTTTTCATTTAGCTGTTTGTCATCATTTTAAAATCACTCTGTGGGATTCTTTTTGAGCAAAAAGCAATTCTTCATTGCGAGCAGATAAGCATGAACATGAATTTGAGCGTGTATCAGCTGTAAGCGTGTTTCTTCATTGCGTGTATGAATGTGTGTGTATGTTTGCGGTACCGTCTTGTACGTCACGTGAAAAGGAACCATCACCTTCCTCCTTCCCCAACCATCAGTCTGATGTGAGCGCCAGTGGGTGAAGCCTTTCAATGGGACAGTTGTTCCTCGATGACAGACCTTTCCTGGATCCTCAGATGCAGCTCTATTGGGCCGATCACGTCTGAAGCCTCTCCTGTTGTTTCAACCAGTGTCTGTGTCAGAGCACGTCTTCTCTGCTGTTGCTCTGTCCTTGTTTTCCTTTGCTGATTGTCATAAGCAGGTGTCTGTGTCAGACACACACGCTTGTAGTAGCTGGTTCATCTGATGAGCCCAGAACGTGATGGCTGCAGACGTTGTGGGAGTCTGTGAGGCGTCCATGCTGTGGTCTGTGTCCTCCAGCTGCTGTGGTGTCAGAGCTTCCACCCTGTTCTGGTTGTTGGTCGGCGCTTCTTCTCCTTCGGTTCTTCTGCTGATGGTGGGAAAGGAGTCCAGATCCGGATTTACCCTCATCGCGCTCAGTTCTGCATTAGAATAGAGAGCAGAAACAATGGGAGCATTTGCTCTTGACATGATATGTGTGTGTGGCAGAGTGCAAACAATTCTTCCCCAGAGTTGTTATCTCCTTTTTTTTTTTTTTCTGTTACTCTCATCTCTCTTTTGTTTCTTTTAGGGCTTTAGTTTTGATAGTTTTGCTTTTTCAGATCTTTTCTTTTGTATCTAATTTTTCTTTTAAGGTGCGTATGTCCTTTTACACTAAGCGATTCTCCTTTTGAACCCATAACCAGTTTCCCACTCATGGAAACATGAAATGCACTAATAACCATATTTACTTTAATTACGTTTAGTTTTGTACGGTTGCTGTCTGGTGGTGAAGACTCAAATTGCCCCGAACCCGTCTTTCAGAGTCCGGCGGTTTCCTGCCTTAGATTTTTTTGTGTGTTCCGGCCGGAACCTTCCCAAAATGCCTTTTTATCGGACGTCTCCGTAAAAAGGGAACCAACCTGATCTGGCGACAGAGCCTTTCCCGAAGTATTTCCTCAACGTTAGGCCCCTCTAGGCCCGGGTCCCTCGTATCTTGAAAATACTTCACTCTGCGAACGCGCTCCCTCTTTCAGAAGCCGTCTTTTATACTCAGTCCCCCACGTGTGGACCACGCACAGATCAAAAAAACATGTCTGTATCCTCAGTACAGACGGAAGCTCGGTTCCACGAGCCAACCCTTAGCAACCGACGTCTCACCACCCAGAGCAGACTTTCACCTAATTAAGAACATGTATTATTGGAATTTTTTTTTTCTGGATCTAATTAATTTTTCCTTTTTCAAATTTAGTGTTTCAACCAAATAGAAGATTTCTTTTCTTTTTCTTTTTTTTTTTTCAACCAATTGAAATGTTTCAGATAAATTAAAAATAAAAGTTCCAATCTTTTTGTTTTTTCCCGAATCAAAAGGAATCTCTCTCACCGAGCCGAGCCAAATTAGGATTTGAGTTTGAATCTGAGTTCGTGGATCTCGTCAGAGGCGATCCAGACGGGTGAGCAGTCCTCCCAGCTCTGAATGTCTGTAGAGGTTTGGAGGCTGAGCGACCCTAGTCCTCAGGACTATCGTCCCTGGTCACACCGTCCAGACGACCTGCAGCGGGATCCTGTTCGTAGACGCCAATTTCTGTGGTGGAAATTTTCCATAAAGAAGTAGATGAGAGAGAGTTGTCCTTTTGTGCGATTTATTGAAATAATAAAGAAAATAAAAATAATGGGGAAAGCAAATAAAAAGCATGGATGTTGATCGTGCACATCAACAAACCAAAAACCAGCTGGGGAGATCAGTGCACACACCACGAAGGTGTGATGCAAAGAGCCCACGATCCTCAAGTTGCTTCTGCCTTTTAGCTTCTCTGTCCGACTAGGGTGGAATGTCTTTCCAACCCAATCAAATTACATGCACCATCTCCTCCCTGTCGCAGTGTGTGTGAAGATTTTTACTTTCTCACACCTGCATCGCTGACGTCCAACTATCTGTGAGAAAGGAGCACCAAGTCTCAACAGACAGAGACACAACTCCCCGACCTTGGGTTTAGAGCTAGAGTTGAGAGTCTATCAGGCAGAGACAACCATTGAACAATGTAGGTGAAATGTCAAATGCATACAGTAAGACAAAACATAAGATATTAATTGCAGAACATAAGTCATAAATCATATAATAACTGCATAGAAGAACGGAAGACACATAGAAATAAGGAAGAGACAATTTTTCCCATAACAACTAGCTCCCCCGCTTATTATTATCCATCCATCCATCCATCCATTTTCTTGTCCGCTCACTCCCTAGTGCGGGGTCACGGGGTGCTGGAGCCTATCCCAGCTGGCTATGGGCGAGAGGCAGGGTACACCCTGGACAGGTCGCCAGTCCATCGCATTATTATTATTATTATTATTATTATTATTATTATTATTATTATTATTATTATTATTATTATTATTATTATTATTATTATTATTATTATTATTATTATTTACTATTATCTCAGAATTGTTTTTATTCGCCAGATTTGCACAAGACAAACAAGGAATTGCATCCCGTCTGTCTTTTCATACGCTCATACTGAACAGAAATTATTTACATATCAATTTCACACAGTTATATACACATATACATTATTACATTTTTTGCATAAAGGAAATAAAGAATAGAATAGAATAAGTTAAAATTGCATCACATTTTTTACTGAGTCCTCTCTATGTGATGGAGTTCAGCTCAGACACAGCCTAGGAAAAGAAGCTGACTCTGTGTCTGCTGGTTCTGCTGGTTTTGCTGGTTCTGGTGTCTATGGCTCTGTGACGCCTGCCAGAGGAAATTAGTTCAAACTCTTTATGTATGGGGTGTGATGCTGACTGCCCGTTCTCTGAGTCTGGTCCGGTACAGGTGTTCAATAGAAGGAAGCTCAGTCCCAATGATCTTCTCTGCTGACCGGACCACCCGCTGCAGTCTGTGTCTGTCCTGCCTGGTGGCTGAACCAACCCACACAGTGATGGAGGTGGAGGACAGACTGGATGATGGCAGTATAGAAGTAGAGCAGCTCCTGGGGCAGGTTGAGCTCCCTGAGCTGAGAAGGTACAAGGCAGTTCTTCCTGAAGTCCACTGTCATCCCACATCTGAGGGAAACAGAAGAGCGACAGTGACCCAGTTTTATTCTCATCATCCAGACAGATTCATGGAGAAGTGTCAGGTTCTGAGCAGGAGTCTGACTGCACGTAGCTACTGGGAGGTGGAGCTGAGAGGGACAGAGGTGTATGTGGCGGTGTCCTACAGGAACATCAGCACAACAGGCAGCTACAGCAAACGTGCCTTTGGAGGAAACCCCACATCGTGGGCTTTAAGATGCAGCAGCAGCAGTTCTACGTACTGGTACAACAACGTCAGACGTCCTCTCCGCTCCCGTGTCCTCCACAGTAGGAGTCTACCTGGACCGCACAGCAGGGGGTCTGTGCTTCTACAGCGTCTCTGGGACCATGACTCTGCTCCACAGAGTCCACACCTCGTTCACTCAGCCTCTGTCTGAAAATGACTGAAAGAGTAAAACTCATTGATTAATAGTAAAAATCGTTTGATCCGAGTGAAACTAAACAACAAACTACAGTTGAATAACTAAAAGCATCACGCCACATGAACAACTGACCTGTTTAACTCCATTTATGTTGGGTTGTTGTATTTTCATCCCGTTGGTCACATTATTTCAGGTCAATCTAGCCACAGGGGTTTTAAGACAGTGACGTCTGTGTCGGTGCCACCTGATAAATAGAGAGGGTTGCGTCAGGAAGGGCATCGGACGTAAAACATGCCAAGAACAAACATGAAGAAGAAGAAGAAGGGTTCATGGACAGAGAGAGGAAGAAAGACAGGAGCAGAGATCTGAGAACAGGGACTCTTAACGTTGACACAATGACAGGCAGACATGATGGAGAGAAGGAAGCTGGATGCACTGTGTGCAGGAGACGAGGTGGAACAGCAGCAAAGGACAGGAGGAGGATTCACACTGTTCTACCAAGGTGTCGATAGGAAGAGAACGGGGTGGAAGTGATCCTGGAGGGGAGTTTGTGAACAATGTTCTACAGGTGAAAAGAGTCTCACACAGAGTGATGAGCTCAAAGCTAGAAATGGAAGAGGTGATGGTGAATGTAGTCAGTGGGTCTGTTCCACATGTAGCTGTGAGTCAGAAGAGAAGGAGCGATTCTGGAGTGGGTTTGATGAGGTCATAGAGAGAATCCCCAGAGGAGAGAGGGTGGTGGTTGGAGCAGACTTTTAATGAGCAGGTTGGTGTAAAGGAAAGGAACCTAGAAGCTCAGATGGTGGTGGACTTTGCTAAGAGGATGGAAATGACTGTAGTCAACACTTACTTCTAGAAGAGAGAGGAACACAGACACATACAAAGGTGGAGGTAGGAGCAGGTGGACTACATCCTATAGACGAGGTCATTTGAGGGAGGTCAGTGACTGCACAGTGGTGGTGGGAGAGAGCGTAGCCAGACAGCAGCATGGTGGTGATTAAGATGACTCTGATGGAATAGGAAGAAGAAGAGAGGAAAGACAGAAAAGAAGACCAAGTGGTGGAAGCTAAAGAATGAAGAAACCTGACTTGTACAGAGTAGCCAGACAGAGACTGAGATGGAAAGGATGTGCAGCAGATAAGGCTGATTAAAGACAGTGATGAAAGGTGCTACGAACCCAGGAGAGAGTGCAGAGAAGACGGAAGGAGGATCCTCTGATGAATGAGGAGAGTGACAGGGAAAGAAGGGAGGAAGATGTGGATGTTGTGGAGCAGGAAATAACAGAGATCAGAAAGAATGAGGTGAGGAAGACTCTGAAAAGGATGAAGGCTGTTGGTCCTGATGACCTGTGGTGTAGAAGTGTCTAGAAGAGACAGCAGTGGAGTTTCTAACTAGTTCAACAGGATCCTAGAGAGCGAGAAGATGCCTGAGGAGAAGGAGAAGCGTTCTGGTGCCGATCTTTAAGAAAAGGGCGACACTCAGAACTACAGCAGCTACAGAGGAATAAAGCTGATGAGTCACACAATGAAGCCATGGAAAAGAGCAGTGGAAGCCAGGCTCAGGAAGAAGGTGGAGGTTTGTGAGCAGCAGTGTGGTTTCCTGCCTCATAAGAGCTCCACTGATGTCATGTCTGCTCTGAGAATGTTGGTGGAAAAGTACAGAGATGATCAGAAGGAGCTGCATTGTGTCTGTGGATGTAGAGAAGGTGAGGACAGGGTGGAGCTGTGGTTCTGGATGAGGCTGTGGGGGTGACAGAGAAGTCAGAGTGGTCCAGGACGTGTATGAGAGGAGTGTGACGGTGGTGAGATGAGCTGTAGGTCAGACAGAGGAGTTCAAGGTGGAGGTGAGTGCAGGCGGGTTGGAGCGGGTGGAGGAAAGTGTCAGGAGTGTTGTGTTTCAGAGTGTCAGTGAGACTCAAAGGACAGGTGTAAAGACAGAGGTGAGAGCTGTGCTCTGTGGGTTAGAGACGGTAGCGGTGAGGAAGAGGTGGAGCAGCAGAGATGAAGATGCTGAGCTTCTCCTTAGTGACGAGGTTGGACAGAGCCAGGAACCAGCTCATCAGAGGACGGTTCACGGTTTGGACGTGTGCAGAGGAGGGAGAGTGAACATACTGGTAGAAGGATGTTGGAGATGGAGCTGCCAGGAAATAGGACGACATGAGAACATGTGTAGAAGATGCCAATATAGAGGTAGATGGAGAAGGATGTTGAGAAGAGTTGGAAGTGTAGAAGTAGATCTGTGTGAAGCTGTGCTGAGGTTTCACTGTCTCCTCCTGTCTGACGTCTGTTCAGCTGCTGCTTTTTGTTCAGGCTTCATGAATCATGTCTCACTGTGGGAAACAACCAAACAGGAGCAGTAGTAGGAGGCAGCGTGATCCACTTTAACCTGTTTGATCTGTAACTCACAGCCGTTTTGTATGTTTGCAGCTGAGAAATCATCTTTCTGAGGATGATTGTAACCTTTATATATGTTTCCATTATTCTTATCAATGTAGAGAATCACTCTGAACGTTCCTGCTTGTTTCTTCTGGTACCAGAAGACCCAGTCTCTATCACACTGGTCAGTGTCTCGACAGCTGAAGGAGACGCTTCCTCCCAGCCTCCTGGTCAACGTTAAGTCCTCCTGACGCAGCTGTGCTGCCATGGCAACCAGTGCTGCAGAGAAACAGCAGACAGATGAAGGTCAGTGTGACGGCTCCAGGTGGAGTTTGCTGGAAACACTCACCTGAACACAGGCAGCACAGAGCAGCAGCTGGGAGGAAAAGCATTTTGTGCAGCGCTGTTTCCTCTGGTGAACCTGAGGAGAAGTGGCGTCTGATGCAGCTGAGGACCAACCAGGACGAGGCCACGTGGTCTCTGACGCACGGCTGCCGTCACTCACAGCTCCATGTCATCATATGAACTTGGTTCTATTAAATCATCAGTATTATTGAACATGTAAAAAGCTTGGTTTTACTTTATTATCACACAAACAACTCAGCTTTTTTAAAACTGTTTTACATTTTAATGATGATCAACATAAGCTTGGTTGCAATTTATACTTAGTATTATTATTTTTTACCTATTGTATAAGTTATTGTAGTACTTGATAATTTGCTGTACTGATGCTGTATCTACTTATGCTATTAGTCCATTTATGAACTACTTGTTTTAGTTCTGGTTCAGTGGAACCAGTGACTCAGCTGAAATATCTGCTGTATAAAACTAAACCACTGCTGCTCCCTGCTGTCTATAGTTACACACTGCACTGACCCACTACTGCTACTACTGGACCAGCGACCCATCACTGTCAGCGCCGAGTGGACCCACACACTCCTCCAGAACCAACATCCGTCCTCTCAGATACTTTGAGGACGTGACAGCAGCCGTGTCAAAGCTCAGAGAGCGACTGCAGGAGGTTCTGAGGACGACGTGGACAGACGTCTCAGTGGCAGTGACTGAGGTGGAACCAGAACCAGAACCACAGACCAGAGCTGAGTTCCTAAAACACGCCTGTGAAATCACTCTGGATCCAAACACAGCAAATGAGTGTTCGCTGTTATCTGAGGGAAACAGAAGAGCGACAGTGACTCAGTTTTATTCTCATCATCCAGACAGATTCATGCAGAAGTGTCAGGTTCTGAGCAGGAGTCTGACTGCACGTAGCTACTGGGAGGTGGAGCTGAGAGGGACAGAGGTGTATGTGGCGGTGTCCTACAGGAACATCAGCACAACAGGCAGCTACAGCAAACGTGCCTTTGGAGGAAACCCCACATCGTGGGCTTTAAGATGCAGCAGCAGCAGTTCTACGTACTGGTACAACAACGTCAGACGTCCTCTCCGCTCCCGTGTCCTCCACAGTAGGAGTCTACCTGGACCGCACAGCAGGGGGCCTGTGCTTCTACAGCGTCTCTGGGACCATGACTCTGCTCCACAGAGTCCACACCTCGTTCACTCAGCCTCTCTACGCTGGACTCTGGCTCATCTACTGTGCACAGTCTGCTCAGATCTGTGAGCTCAGGTAGTCATTTTATGTCCAGCAGGTTAAATTCTATGTTTAACTAAATCCCAGAGTTATTTGTATGTTTTTTTTTGTTTTTAGGAGCCACAAAAACAAATGTATGCTTTTTATTAGTGATTGATGTTCACATTTTTAGATACAACATGACTACAAGCAAAAACAGTGACGAATGAATGAGTAAGACTCATTGAATAATAGTAAAAATCGTTTAATCCGAGTCAAACTAAGTAACAAACTACAGTTGAATAACTAAAAGCACCACGCCACATAAACAGCTGACCTGTTTGACTCCATTTATTTCCGGTTGTATTTTAATCCCGTTGGACACATTTTTGCAGTTGCTGATCTTCACACTGACCACCAGGGGGCGCACGGACCGCTGCGTCACACGAGTTTATCCACAGACTCCAAATCCCAGAAGACTTAGCGGCAGACTTTTAAATATTGCGGCTACTTCCGTCCTGTCTGAGCAGTGGATGCGTCGTCTGCAGCGGTGAGGTCAACATCTGTCCGACTGAAACCATTCCAGGATTTATTCACAAACGAACCGCCTGAAGCAACCAGTTCTAGAGGTGAGACGGTTTCAATGCTGGCAGTACGTTAGCCCGCCTGCTAGCTAGCTACTAGCTAAACTAGCTGCTGAACACCTGCGCTGTTGGTTTCGTTTCAGCCCGAGCTTGTTGTTCACCAGCTGACGGACGCGTCTTCCTGTCGGTGTTTGTCTCGTGCGTCACGCGCCTCTTGGTACCAGCTGCTGTGGCTCGTGTTCGGAGCAGGTGTCGGGCCTCCAGGCGGACGATGAGCGGTTCTGTCTGGCTGACCGGGTTTGGGTTCGGAGCCCAGTGTAGGTTCGGTTCACGGAGGCTTCTGGGTTCATCGGCACAGTTTGCTGAATGGATCGAGCTCCTCCATTGGAGTAAATCTGGTCTGAACGTTCGTCGTCTGTTTCCGTGTAAAGCTCCACCTTTGGCTCGACTGCTGCAAATTCTGCCTGTTCAGCTGTAAAAAGCTTCAATGTGCTGGAATTTACAGTCTATGAAGCCAAATATCCTCAACGGAAACGAAGAAATCAAAAGTAATGAGTAAATGTTGGACATAAATATAAAGACGGCAAATGTTTGTTCAGTTTCAAAGCGCTTCTTTTAAATCGAGTGACGTGAGATGATTAAACATTGAGTCCGTAGTATCAGGAACACGAGTCCAGTTTAATGCGTGTTAGCGGGTCTCTGGGTCAGAAGGTGGTGGTTCCAACACGTGTCCTTTACTGATCCGGAGCTGGTACATTTAAAATGACAAATGGACCTAAACATCAGAACCAGTCGTTCATTTGATCCACTCCAGGACGTTGTTGTCGCCTCTCCTAAACGTGTTTAACTGCACTGATCTGTAAAAGTCCCTGAAACCGGCTGAGATCCAAACACAGCAAAATGTTCTGACGAGAAAACAGAACCTCCTTCACCCAGAGACACCGTTTCCCTTCATCGGCTCTGAACCTCCTAGGATGTAATCACTTGTTTTTCTGTCAGTTCTGATCATGAATTAAATAGCTTTTTATTTAAATCCATCATGTGATGACTTACTCAGTTCACGGCTTTATGCAAATGCAGCCAAACCAATGAGAAGATAAAACCAGCAACGATCCTTTAGCTGCTGATGTGACTGATCTAATCCCAGCTCATTGTCTGACTCCCTTTTATTCTCTGTCCCAGTTGACTTCAGTAGATTCCAGCTCCTGCGCTCTGGAACCAGTCAGACCTGCGCTGTGATTGCGTCAGGTGGCTTCTGGGTAAAGATCACGTTACCTCTGCCTCCAAACAGTCGAGGTTCTGTCTCTGCGCGCGTCTTTTAGTTTCCACGGTAACCGCTGGTTCTGCTGGAGTTGGTTGCTGCTCGTCCTCGGGCGTCTCTCTTGTGTCCGACCCGTGAGGCACCGGCCGTTTGGACCCAGATGAACAGCATGGTTTATCCTATTCAATGACATCACACTCTGTTTATCACAGCATAAACCCTCGTGATGAGACAGACGCTCTTCAGAGCTGTCAGCCTGCCCTCAGCAGAACCGAACCCGTTTAAGGGGCTGGAGAAGCTGAGGAGCTGTGGGTTTGGTGTCGGGTACAATATTAAAACCAAGCTTTGACCTGGAGCTCATTCACTGGCTGCTCTGTATCTTCAGTTGCTCTGTCAGTGACTTACAGTTAATCTGCTAGTTTCACTTCCTCAAACATGTTGTAAACAAGTGATGGAACGTAGAAACACAGGTTAATGATCAGTGGCATCAGGATGAGTTGGTTCTGTACTGGTTCTGTTCATCAGGTGAAACAAACTAAACTAGAGTCTGTAGGTTGAATCTGAGGTAAACAACTGGACCCAGAGAAGAACGCTCCTGTGACCCGACACCAACGGTGCCTTCTCTCTGTGCAGATGCAGGCTTCAGCCACAGACTGAGTCCAGAACCTCTGACCCGGCTCCTGAAGGCCGACGTGGGCGATGGACAGCCGCGGCAGCAGCGTGTCCGAGTCGTGGCTGGCGGGTCGAGGGAGGGGCTCCGTCAACACGGCGTCCAACTCCCTGAGGGGCGACTCGTACGAAGCGGGGCAGAAGAAGTGCATCTCTGACGTGAGGAGGACCTTCTGCCTCTTCGTCACCTTCGACCTCTTATTCATCACCCTGCTCTGGATCATAGAGCTCAATGTGAGTCTCAGCCTTTAAATGTGTAGAAGTTGGATCAACACCTGATGTTCAGCGTCCGACACGTCAGCTGCTAAAACACTTATGCAGTTTAACTGCCTGAACCGCGTCAGCTGTAGTTAATGCGAGTTAGTGGTTGAATGGTCAAACGGAAGCAGTGCTGGTTCGGTGCCTGAGCTCTGAAACGTCTCCCATGAGGAAGTGGAGTCAGTAAAAGCTGAATGCAGGGATGGAGTCTCAGCCCAGAAGTGATCCAGCGCCTCATTCCTCTCAGCAGCCGAGCCGCTGCCACAGAACCAGCGCTGGCCTGTCATGACTCCACAGGTTAATACATCTGTCAGAACCCATAAATGACCAGTGGGAACGTGCGGTTACCGGCCTGAATTATTTCATGCGGTCGTCTTTAGTTTATAGGGAACTAGGACGAGTTTTATCCAGAGGAACACTTGTCTTTGTGTCCAGTAGATGTTTTGGCTGAATGAACTCTGGGCTGAGAAGCTCCAATCCCTGGAGAAGAATCAGCTACAGATTAAAACTTCCTGAGCACAAACTGAGATCGTTGTTGGGAAATTCCAGCGTCGACCCGGGTCCCATTCCTGTCGTTGTGAAGATGCCAGCAGCTGATTGGACTAAAGCTGAGGGAACGGCCCTCGCTGGGCGCCTCATACTGATGCTCTATCAAGGCAACGACGTAGGAAACGCTGCAGCAGAAGGACTCGTGTTTATGTCTGATGACTGATGAGGTCACGTTGGAGCCTCGGCTCAGATCTGTGTTTGAGGCAGGGCTTCAGGTCTCAGCTGTGCTGCTCTTTCAGGTGAACGGGGGCATTCAGAAGCAGCTGCAGCAGGAGGTCCTGCACTACGACTACCACGCGTCCTTCTTCGACATCTTCGTAAGCGGTGACCTTTGACCTGCCGTGACCGCGGTCCGGCTCCGCCTCCTCGCTCACTCTTTTCTCTCCTCCTGCAGCTCCTGGCCGTCTTCAGGTTCGCCGCTCTCATCCTGGCCTACGCCGTCTGCAGGCTGCGCCACTGGTGGGCCATCGCGGTGAGTGACAACGGTTTCCTGTTGTTGATGCGATGACGTCGCTAACGGCTCCCGTGTCTCAGGTCACCACTGCGGTCTGCTGCGCCTTCCTCATCGTCAAGGTGATCCTGTCCAAGGTAAGCGCGCTGCTGCACTGCCCCCGCTGGTCGCTGTGGGAACTTCAGCTCTGTCTGTGCCGCAGCTGCTCAGCCAGGGCGCCTTCGGATACCTGCTGCCCATCATCTCCTTCGTGCTGGCCTGGATCGAAACATGGCTGCTCGACTTCAAAGTTCTGCCTCAGGAGGCCGAGGAAGAAAACCGTGAGTGGCACAAACTGAAAGCAGGCTGTTTAACAGCTGATGAGGCGCATCAGGACCTGTCGTCACTTTCAGGGTATCGGCCGCTCGGGGAGGCTGTGCAGAGACCTCCCCTCCTGCACCCGGGTCCAGTGTCTGAGGGTCAGTTCTACTCCCCTCCAGAGTCGTTGGCAGGTCTGTTTACGCAGCGATGGCGAAGTTAAGCTAGAAACAAAGCTCCGTCAAACCCACTGAGTGTTTAACGTTTGCTCGTTTTCTTCCTCCTCTTTTTCTGGGTTTTCAGACTCTGACGAGGATCTGGACGATAAACAGGACCCAGAAAAAGGCCTCCTTCCTCGTCTGGCCTGACAGGTACCGCTGAGCTGTAACCGGCTTCCGCGCGTTGATGCGCTCTAACATCTGGTCCTGTTCTCAGGTCGTCCCCCCTCTTCCACGGCCGCCATCTTGGTTTTACCCGTCTTTCAGGGCTTTCCTGAGATCAGCCTCCTGCTGCATGTACAGTTTTTGTTTAAACGCCTGTGTAAGTGAATGACTTTGCTTTGCCGCATTAAAGAACCTGGACTTTAAGGAGAACTCCGTTTGTACAGGAACCTGCACATCGCTCCAATAAAAATAAATGCTTTTCTACACACTCAAACCTTTACTTGGGGTAAATCAGCGACGCCAGCATCTCGTCCTGTAACTGGTTTATTGGGTTTCACATTGTATTGACAGGTGTCAAGTATCCGAGGCGCCTGTAAACAGCGTGTCCTCTGCTCAGTGCAGCCCGTCAACGCTTCAATAATTACAACACTGATAAAAACAGGTCGACTCCAAACAGACGAGTCTGAAGGAGCTCGTTCAGATCCAGAGTCAGTTTCTGTGTCCAACCTGGAAACGATACGGAGGAAAGTGAGGTGAAGATGAAAACTGAAACTAACACTGGGGCCTAAAACACCAAACTAATCACTACTGGATCAAAGGCAACAGAACCAACGGGTCACGAGTAGAAAGAGCAGCATCAGCTCAGAGCTGCTGGTTCGACCGTTTCCTCCACTGACTCAAACAGCTGCTGCCGAGTCAGCACATCTGGAGACGACTGTACATGAACAGATAAAGGAGCTCGTGGGTCCCACGCTCGTTCTGTTTGCAACCACCAAACCCACAGTGTCTAAAAGCTAATGAACAGAGCTCCTTCAGCGCCACCAACGCATCTACACTCAGCTTCAGTGAGTTCGTTTGGTCTGAATTTTCCCTCTGGATCAAATCTACCAGCGTGAAACACATCAACCTGATCCTGTGACATGTGACAGTGGCTGAGGAGAAACTACAGCTAAACGTGGGTGCTCTGACTGAAACAGAAACATTCACTTGTTCCTGTTTCTCACTTTTCTTCGTGTTTTTTTCTGTCATTTTCTTTCTCAGTTGTTAAATATCTTCAAGCAACCAACAAAACGTTTTAATATTAAACAAACTAAACGGTTTGATTCTCATTTAAGTTTTTACACTGGAGACATTTGAGACGCAGACGACGTCAAACACCTGCAGAAAAGATGGAAACGTGATTTATCATCACTGTTTTTTAAGAGTCAAATTTAGTCTGAAGAGAAATTAAAGATTAAAATGTCAACACACAAATGAAAAATCTACTTATTGCTGGGTTCATAGATGCAAATATCACAATTCAAGTATGTGTGGCACTTTATTAATGAATGATCAGCTAAACACAGCTCTGTCAAGCTTCAAATTAAATAACAACAAATAGCAAATTAATGATTGTGAACATCTCCAGTGTAAAACACATTTCATGAATCTCGCCATCGTCTGATACGGTGCTGTTCCACATCTGGCCAGCAGGCGTCCCCAGAGGACACAGCGTGTGTGTGTGTGTGTGTGTGTGTGTGTGTGTGTGTGTGTGTGTGTGTGTAACCTTACAGCAGCTCAGCAGATACAAATGATTGAAAATTTAAAAATACAGAACAAGGAGTGTGTGAGGAGTCCAAGCGGTCGTCATCAGGCTGTCGGCGCAGAGGACGCTGCCTGTTAACACTGTGTATTTATAAATGTCTTTACTCCACTGAAGAACCACTACCTCAAAAACACTAAACATTCTGGGTTTTGTTTTATTAATGTTACTCTAAAATTGAGGAAATTTCAGGTTGAGGGAATCTAGTTTCTAAAGCTAAAAAATTACATCAAGCTTCTTCAGCTTGAAATACTTTAATTCAGCCTCATCCATTCGTTCAGTCAGTAGCTGCAGCTCCACCGTCACCAGCAGCTTCTTTCTGCCTTTTCTAATTGCATACGTTCCAACCCCCGCGTGCATGTGAAGGAGCGAAGGCTCCACTCGTCTCCGGTCCGAGCTTGGTTCGTAGCCAGAGCCGGCGTTTCCTGTAACGCTCAGTTTGTCCTTGTGGGGACGTGTCCAGGGGCGCTGAGAACCAGGAGCCAGTGGTGCCGATGGACGCGTTGTGTGGAGCAGGGGAAGCTCCGCCCCCTGTACTGTATGTCTGCGACTCTAAAACAAGTAAAAACAAAACACTGGACGCTAAACCTTTCACATAGCACCATGCCATCGGTTTCCAGTTCTGAACACTGAACTAGTGGATCACGTTTCCCGGATCGTAGAGATGCTGATAGAGGAACAGAATGAGGAGGAAGCACAGAAGCTGAGGTATCTGTTCACATGTACTATACAGGACAGAAGGCACATGTCGCCCAGGAGATGAAGCTGGAGCCCAGCCTGTGCTCGCGCCGCCCGGCACTGGATCAGAGGAACCGGTCCAGTTGCTCAGACCCGGACTGAGACGTGTTCCAGCGACTGGGTGGAGTCCGGGCTCGGCGCCGCGGGGGCGGGGGGTCCTGCCTTCAGCTCGTTGCCGGGGCAGCTCTGGGTGCTGACGCCGCGGTTGAGGGCTCCGGCGCCGGCGCGGGCCGGGCCGCCCGCCGACCCGTTGGCGTCGCTGCGCGGGATGTTGACAGGGCAGGAGCGCGTGCGCGCGTGGCCCTTGTGGCCGCCCGGGTGGCAGACGAGGCTGCCCACGGTGTCGACGGGCGACAGGTGGCGCTTGAGCCAGCGCTCCACCCGCTCCTCCTTGTACTTGATGGAGTACCAGGTGAGGAAGATGAACAGGAAGCCCAGGAACTTGAGGCTGGCAGCGAGGCCGAAGTAGACGAAGCGCAGGGAGGTGACGTCGTACTCCCAGCAGGAGCCGTGGACGCCGCAGTCCTGCTGCCACAGCATGCAGGTGGTGTCTATGACGGCGCCGAAGTAAATGGGTGTGGGGATGTAGGCTGGAGGAAGAACGGGAGGAGATTAGGAAGCGAAAGGTTACGAGAAGCTGCCGACGGCTCCTTGGTCCTGACTCAGACGTTCAATCACAGCAGCTCATCAGTCAGCAACAATCAGCCGCGTCTACTCACCGAGGGTCCTGAGCAGCACGAACTGCATCCCCAGAGCGAACGGCCGCTCCTGCTCCGCCACAGACCTGCAGCACAGCAAGGAAACACAGCGGAGCCGGAGGTCAGCAGGTCCGGCCCATAATGTGAGCGGCCAGGAGGAGCAGCACCGTACCGGAGGGTGACGATGATGGCCGAGGGCTGGGCGCAGGCCGTGATGAGCGTGACGATGAAGAGGAAGATGAGGAAGGGGATGAGGGTGCTGCAGGTGCGGTCGCACTTCCCTGACACGGCGTGTCCGTTCTCGTTCAGGTAGGTCTTCACGATGACCAGCTGCAGCTGGTTGCTGCCCGGACCGCTGGACGACGGCGTGATGACCTGCCGGCTCTGGACGCAGGCGCAGTCCGAGTAGTTCCGAAGCTGTGGGACAGAAGGGACATGAACCCTGGCCTCCGCCTCCTGACCTGGACCCAGACCTGGACCCAGACCCGGATCCTAGAGCTGGACCCAGACCTGGACCCAGACCTGGCCTCTAGACCTGGACCCAGACCTGGACCCAGAGCTGGACCCAGACCTGGACCCAGACCCTAGAGCTGGACCCAGACCTGGACCCAGACCTGGCCTCTAGACCTGGACCCAGACCCGGATCCTAGAGCTGGACCCAGACCTGGACCCAGACCTGGACCCAGACCTGGACCCAGACCTGGACCCAGAGCCTGACCCCTGACCAGAGCCGGATCCTAGAGCCAGGACCTGGACCCAGACCTGGACTCAGACCTGGCCTCTAGACCTGGACCCAGAGCTGGCCTCCGCCCCCAGAGCCGGACCCCCTAGAGCTGGACCCAGAGTCGGACCCAGAGCCGGCCTCCACCTTCTGACCTGGACCCAGAGCCGGACCCAGAGCCGGACCCAGAGCTGGACCCAGAGCTGGACCCAGAGCCGGACCCAGAGCCGGACCCAGAGCCGGATCCTAGAGCTGGACCCAGAGCTGGATCCTAGAGCTGGACCCAGAGCCGGACCCAGAGCCGGACCACAGAGCCAGACCACAGAGCTGGACCCAGAGCCGGACCCAGAGCCGGCCTCCACCTTCTGACCTGGACCCAGACCTGGACCCAGAGCCGGACCCCTGACCCAGAGCCGGATCCCAGAGCCGGACCCAGAGCCGGACCCAGAGCCGGACCCAGAGCCTAGTCTGATGGCTCACCCCGCTGCTGTCGTTGGCCACGCTGCTGCAGCCGGCCAGGCACGGGTTGAAGTAGGTGATGCCGTCGGAACCACACACCGGAGCGTACTCGTGGATCTTACAGCCGCAGTTCACGTTACAACCACCAGTCAGGTTTCTCTGAGTCATGGTGAGAGTCGGTCTGGACAGAAAGACGGAACAGACGAGCGTGATGAAGGCAGAGCAGAACAAGCAGAAAAAGAAACAGATGCTACATAAATGACAAAAAGTAGTGATGAAGATACGACAGGAAAGAAAGACGAGCAGGAGAGCAGCTCTGACTCATCCTGTGACCAGAACCGTTCGTTGGCCCTACATTTATCTGAACCCTTCCTGTCTGATCAGTCACAGATGGGCTGAGAAAAACCACCAGAGTCAGAAACCAGAGTCAGCTTCACACAGACGGACACAGATCGACACCGGTGCCACCGGTACCATCACAGCCTGCTCACCCGGTGGTGTACGGGATGTTGATCCCTCCCAGGTTGATGCTCTCGCAGCCCACGATGAACAGCGTGGAGAAGCAGAGCAGCGACACCCCGCTGCAGATCATGGCCAGCTTGGCCGACTCGCGGGCGCCCAGCTTCAGCTTCTTGATGATGTAGCCTCCGAGGACGATGCCCACACCGGCGCTGGGCACGATGATCACACCTGGAGGACGACAACCCGCTTATTAGACCCGTAGTGTCACGGATTTCTATTTTCAGTTTAAACTGTGAATCAAACAGGTTTTATGTCAGATTAGAGTCCAGAGCAAACAGGGAGGACGTCAAACAGCTGATCTGAGTGAACGTTACATTATCCAATGTCGCTGTGTCTGATCCACGCAATGCAACATAGCATGACAGCTCATCTGTAGTCACCCAGTTACTGACTCCAGGTACAGAATACGTCCTGCAGTCAGAAACCCAAACAAGTCGCAACCTCTGGAAAACTGAGCCTTCAGAAGGTGAAAAAGTAAACATGGCCGACGCTGCTTCCAAACAAAGAGGCAGCTCTAACCAGAGCCCACTCCACCTCCAGCAGACGTCTCCATAACACAAAGCGCTTCACAGCCCAACAGCAGATTCTCTGGATCCTCCAGATGCAACTCAGACCAACGTGTTTCCAAATAGAACTGATCCTGGATCAGCTGTGTGACCCATGTTAGACTAGGCAGTAAGGATGGAGCCTCCCAGCGTCCGTCGGCCCCGGTGTCTGCTTCATCTGAAGACCCCGTCTCCATCATCAGCGTGCGCTGGCCTGCAGCTCTGCTGGTGAGCCAATCGAGTGCGGCTGAAGCGGCAGGCGTTTGTTCAGTGTGACGGGTCTCCTTTCAGAGGACAGGAGCCGCTGCTGCTACGGTAACGCATGCTGAGGCGGCTGCGGGAGCTCACCCGTGTAGATGCTGGCGCTGGAGGCCGGGATGCCGAACTGAGACTCGATGAACTTGGGGATGAAGGTGATGAAAGCGGTGACGATGGCGCTTTCTGCCGTGTAGGACAGACTGACGAAGAGGAAGGTCACGTTGCTGAGAATCCTCAACGCAGCTTTGGGCAGGTCTGCAGCAGGAAACAAGGAAGCTGCTCAGTGGCCTTCACAAACCACACATCACACAACCTCAGCGGGTCTGTGTGGACCTCAGTCACAGCCCACAGTGGTACCCAACAGAACCCCAGTCCAGTACCTTTGATGTCTTTGCCAAAGCCCATGGAGGAGGTGACCGTCTGGCTCTTGTTGTTGCTCTTCTCCTTGAGGACGTCGTCGTCGCTCGACAGGTCGTCCATGCTCAGCTTCTTCCTCCTCTTCTTCTTCTTCTTGTGTCGAGGTGGCAGCTTCTTGGGGAAGGTAAACATGGGGAAGATGACCAGCACCATGGCCACGGCGCACAGCAGGAACCCGCTCCACCTGCACAGGAGAGACGTGGAGGAAGCCTGTGGCTGTGGACGCTGAGTCAGCGCTTCTGCCGCCAGCGCTCAGAGCTGGAAATAGATGAGTAACTGCACTCCCACTCCAACACTCAGACAGACGTGCACACGAGGACTCACCAGTTGCCGATGAAGCGCGGGTCGCTCTGGTCGATGCTGACCACGGTCTTGGGGTCCACGTAGAAGCCGATGAGGACTCCTCCCAGCAGATATCCAGCCGCTGGTCCCAGTGCTCCCATCACATACATGATGGCTGAAACAAAGAGCCCAGCTTTAGTTCTGATCGGCTCCATCACACTGATGGTTCTGATCCTCCGTGAACGGTGATTTAAGGAACAGAGAGGAGTCAGAGTTTATCTTTGATTAGAGTTTTTTTTTATTCTGCTTTTCTTTCAGTCACTTCTTTTAACAGAAGACCTGAAATAACTGCAGCCTCTTTAACCACCGGACGGTTTTAGAAGAGCTTCCTTCCTTTTATTTCCTAAAACCTGACTTTGTGCAGTCGCGTCCTTTAATCAAACGCTGGCCACTACTCTGAGGCCTTGAGTTATGTGAACTCTGTGATACCTGCCAACTTCAAACTTTACATAACTCAAATCAGGACGCATCGAGCGTAAAGAGCAGGGTACAAAGGCTGGTGTGTGTGGGTCATCTGACCCTTCAACAATGGGCCACTGAGGCCGGGAACTGGATTTCTCCAATTAGAGGGAATTAGCACCCTACATTCTTTGGAGTGGGTTAAAAGAACAAAACGGATCAGGTGGTGCGATTTAACAGCTCTAATCTGGGCCAGGCACCGGACCGGACCGGACCGGACCTCATGGAGCTGCTGTGACCTGGCCGAGGTCTCCGGGTTCATGTCAGCTGTTGGCTCCATATTGTTCTGTGGTTTAGCGCAGCGCCCTCACATGACACAGCTGCGTTAGTCACTCATCTGCTGCAGCATCTTCACAAACGTCATCTCATCACTATTACATCATGTGTCTGGAACGACAGCAGGGATGGGCTGAGGGGAACCAGCGCTGATGAGCATAATCCTATGTCCAGCTCCAGCGGAGGGAAAGCCCTCGCTGGCAGCACACCACGTTACACAACGAGGGGCGAGAGACGAGCAGCTGGTCGGAGGCAGGTGACCAGACCAGACAGGAAGTGGAACAAGAAGACGGGGAGGAGGACGTCTAGCTGAGCTGTCAGCTGCTTCAACACCTTAAAACGTGTTAAACATATTATTTAAGCACCGGCTCAGGCTCAGTTCTGTGCAGGTGCTGATGCGCTGGACGTGATCAAACCTCTGACCTGAGGCCTCACTGTCCCCTCTGCTTATTAAGGAGCCGTCTATGCAGTCAGTGATGTGACTTCTCCACACATATCTGGACCCGTTGGACCCGATGGACCAGCGCCACTCACATCACACAGCTAAACCAGATTTATGTCGACTGTAAATTACAGCTCTAATAAATGTGAAATGTAATTCTGTAATGACAAGAGAACGACTGTAGCCTTCAATCACATTAACTTAGATCAAGACGTAGGTCAGGAAAACGCTGCAGCGTTTTATTACAGCTTTAATGTTTGAGTGGAGTCTGTGACAACAGCAGCAGCTTTAACGCAGCAGCTGAACGCTGAGCGAGCAGCCACATGATGTGTTCATGGCGAGAGAGAAGCAAGGGGCACAACATGAAGCGGGATTACGGCGTTGCCACGGCAACGAGCTGACACAGCACCGGCCGGACTCTCTGCTTTCTGCACTTCTCACATCAGATTTTATTTGTGCTCAACATCCTGAAACTGACAAACAAGGCAGCTTTTAATCTACAGTGTAACCATGGCAACCGCTCCAACCTCCCAGGATCAAGAGGGCTGTCCAGAGGTTTTGGAGGGCGCAGATAAAAATAAAAGTCGCAGCTCATCCTGACTTTATCACTAGCATGTGGTAACTATGCCCTTCTCCACACAACAAACACGAACAGTAGAGCAGCTTTGAGTCACTGCGTCATCACATAATCATCATCATTTCAGGACAAAAGCATGAAATGTTCAGCGTTCCTGCTTTTTAATTGGCTCTGACCATCAATTACACAAACAAGTGCTGATCAATGCAGACTGTTGCATGGATTGTTTCACTACTTAAATAAAGATAATGATAAGTGGATTTAATAACAAGCAGGTTCATTGCACTGTGGGTTTAATCTCAAAACGATGGAGCTTCTCCAAAATCACATCATTTCATTTTTCTACTTGTTTCACCACTTGGATTCACTGTGGTTCCGTCTGTTGTTGTGTGTTCAGTGCTAAACCTCCACAGATATCCATGATCTCCTTTCACATCAACTATTATATTGATATTTATGGTGGAGGCCTGTCTTCCTTCCTCTGTGCCTCATTGTTTCCCATAAGTCACCACCATAACCAACATCTGCTTTCAGAACCAGCACACAGCGACGTGCTGCATGCGGCGCGGTCCGAGTCGACGCTGCTTCGCATGCACGCGAACAGAGCGCCTCTCATCGGGGTCACAAAGCAATATTGTGCTGAGTTATTCTAATGGCTGCCTGTTGTGCCTCTGGGCATGAGCTCATGTGGAGGGTTCATCTGCTGCAGTCCTGGCTCGTTGTCTTCATGCTTCCATTAACAGCCCATAGGAACCGGATTTGCTTTGCGTTTGGACCTCAACAACTGTGCCAGGAAGTCTGCCTTTCGCAAGCTCTCGATCAATCTGCGCTTCAAAGGCTGAGAGGATGCAGTGGTGCGTTTGGATGCGTTCCTGCTGAATCCACAGTCCGGCTGCAGATTTACTTCAGACATTTGCCTCCACTCATCTGATGTTCTGGCTCTAACACAATAAGCTAAGTAGGCTAAGCAGCATAAGAGGCCTCTGTGCACCGCTCAGGGTCGATGGTGGACACGACGCACCTACACAATAACAGAGCTGCTGATCCCAGGTCAGCCTGTGGCCACATCAACACCATTCACAACTTAAATGACAAAAATGCTGAGGACTGGGTTGATTTTTAACAGACCATGTCCTCAATACAGGAAATGGAGACGCCGTCAGCTTCCATTAAATCGAATCAAACACTCAGCTTCAACTTCAAGCAGCTTTTGTTTAAAATGGGCTATAAAATAAAAGCTCAGTGTCAGAATGGTTGAGAACATCTGCTGACGTTTGGATTTGGTCACGCACATTAAAAGATGCTGTGATGATTCCGCTTCTCATTTATTTATTTTATAACTGTGAGGTGAAACGCATCATATTAATCCATTTTGTTTGTCATTTAACTGATGGTGTTGATGTGGCCACAGGCTGACCTGGGATCAGCGGCTCTGTTTGCTGGACGGTCACTTGGTGCAGGACAAGGTGAGGCTCCCTCCTCCAGACCTGTGCAGGTCTCGGACTCCTTACGTCCTCTGCTCGTCTGGGATGGAGCCGAGGCCGGAGCTGTTGCTCCGCTCCAACGACAGAAACATGAGACCTTCGTGACGCAGCTCTAATTGGGCTTCAGCTTTGAGGCCACTGGGGCGAGAACTTCTGGGGACACGAATTCTTTCAACTGCAGGGAGCTGAGGCTGCGCTTCAGCCACAGACTGGTGGTTCCTTCAATTATGAAACCCAAAGAAGGGTACAAATACGCTGGGCCTCAAATATACGATGAGCATCGAGACCTTAGCCCCAGAACTAGTGAAGCAAAGCCTGGAAACTGGGCCCTGGGCTGTTTGATGTGTTGGAGCTGTGTGTATGTCGCACTCACCTTGTCATGTTGTATGTTGTACTGTTTGTACTTTTTTTTATGTGAGATGCACCACCTGCCAGCACCAAGTCAAAATCCTGGTTCTGCAGAGTGCGCTCTACAGAACCTGGCAATAAAGCTTTTCTGATTCTGATTCTGACAGTTACACCTGGTACATGTCATGTACCGGGTCACGATGGAGGTCATGGTGACGCGTGCAGCCGAAGCCGGCGGCGTCTCCACTCACCTAGGTACAGCGAGGCGTTCTCCTTCTTCACGTTGTCGTCCAGGTAGGTGGGTCCCAGCGTGTAGATGGGTGTGGAGCCCATGCCCACCAGAACCTGAGCGATGATGAACAGCGCCACGTACAGGTTGTGCTCGTTGCCCTCCTGGTCTCTGGGACAGGACGCGACGTCAACGCGGTCCCTGCCGCTGGAGTTGCTGTTCAGGCACAAGCCCTCGTTGGCCGAGGACGCGTTGACCTCCTGGATCTGATAGGCCGGCGAGATGAAGTGGGGTAACGAGAAGAGGGCGGCGCCCACGGCGATGAGCACCCCGCCGACCGCCAGCCAGCGCGGCCTCTGGCCCCGGCCCCCGAAGTAGCTGATGAAGACCACCACCAGGAGGCTGCCGATGTCGAAACAGCTGACGAGCAGGCCCGACTCGGAGCTCCTCAGGCTGTAGCGCTTCTCGATGGTGGTGATGACGCTGCTGAGGTAGCCCGACACCATGAGCGACTGGATGAACGTCAGGTAGCACATGCAGAACAGGAAGCAGCGGGAGTCCTGCAAGACCCGGCCCAGGTACCCCCTGCTGGGCAGGCGGACCCGGGCCAGCCGGGACGCCAGGCGGCCGGGGGGCGGCCTCCGGGCCGGGTTCTTGCTCCTCCGGACCTGGGTGCCGTCCGTGCAGGAGCCGGGCCGGTCCAGCGCAGACTTTGGCGGGGGCCCGGTTCTTGTGGGGGACTCTGGGCTGGACTCCGCGTGTGCTGGGGAGCTGGGTGTCCTCCGCCGTCGAGCTCTCGCGCACAGAACCAGCCAGCGGCGTCTCCTCCTGAGGCGCGGCTTCATTCAACACGGGCAAACTTGTAGATCTGCAGGAGGTCGACGGCTCCTCCTGCTCAGCCATGACGCCGGCAGTGACCTTCTGCTAGTGTAGGTGACAGCCTGGTTCCGAGCCTCCACGCGTTCACTACGTGTGTTACTGATGGCGGCATCCGCAGTCAGAGCGGCAACACAAAGCGGGCGGCAGCTGCGGCTTATCTGCTGCGCACACTCGCCTTAATCCGGACTCAGGCCTGCGCGGCTCGCGGGCTCCAGGCTCGCGGGCTCCAGGCTCGCGGGCCACGGCTTCCTGCTGATGCTCAACACGTCGCCTCGGAGCCGCTCCGCCACCAGCCGCATCCCTCCCGGCCCTGCGAAGGACAGCGCACCGCTACAGCGTCACTTCAACAGGGGTCGAGTCGGACGCACGAGCCTTCTCCCCCAAACTCCTCCCCCCACGTCAAGGGCACCCCCCACCCCGTCACCGCGCCAGCTGCGCCCCGGCGGCCGCTCATCCAGCGGCGCCGCACAGCGACACAAGCGCCGACGGAAACGTTCGTTTAGCAGCGAGTTCGAAGCGGAGCCGCGAGGACGACGAGCGCGAGCAGCGAGGAGTGCGGCGACGCGCAGCTCGCAAACACCGCAGTCCTCGACCAGCCCGAGCTACGCGCGGCACTCACACCGGAAGCCGGGCGGCAGCTACAAAATAAGGCTTTAACCTGCACCCCAGTGGAGTGTTACACTCGGCGGACGCCTGCAAAGAGTTCGAATCACACATAGAATCAAGCTGCACCAATAAGGCCGCGCGTCCTTTGTTTTTTCTTTGCTTAAACGATTCAAAGCCGCATGTAATACATTACTTTGAAAAGTAGACTTCCGCCGTTAGCGTCGCAGCTAGCCGCGCAGCTACCTATACCGTTACCCGATGAACAAATAGCTGCAGCCGCGGCGACGCTGCGCTGCACTAACCTGTCGCCGTGGGTCCGTAACACGGTGTCAGTCCGTGCAGTGCGCGTCACTCCGCCTGCTCTGAGCGGACACACAACGGAAACGTGACAAAGCCCCGCTGTTGTTGCGTCTTAGCTCATATCTTGTGTAGATGCGGGTAGTTAATGTCCTACTAGTCACCACGTTAATACCGGAAACGTGCCTTCAAAGTAAGAGCGTAGTGCGCGTCCAGAACGGAATACATAGCTGTCTGGAAATGTGGAGGGAATAGTTCACATGCTGCAAAGGTTCTGAACGTTCTTTTTACAATCTGGACCCTTTTAGTAGAGGTAGGTGGCTCCTGGTTCCTGCGGGTCGTTCTAAAAGACGTGTACATTTAATGAGTCTAAACGTTGCCTGTACGATGCAGGTGTTTGTTGTTTCTAATGTGATTGTATGAATATATCAACTTTATTAGTTAGATTCCACACAAAACAAAGAACCACCATCAATCACTGAATTCATGCTTCATCACTCATATTACATAGTTTCAGATATTCAGATTAAGAAAACTCTATATTTTTTTACATACGGTTGAACGTTCTAGCATGGAATGTTTATTAATCACAAAAGAATTACAATGTGAACAATCAAAAAACTTACAAACAGGCTATAAAAGATCAAATCAATTGGTTTCAACAAATTGGTGACTAATTGTATTTACAAAGCTTTATACCCACGTCACACAGCAGCGAACACAATGATCTATTAACGTATGAATATTACATTTCTGTTTATCTAACATGTATTCTAATTGTTACGTCAGAAATAGTTCATATTTTACTATTAATACGTGTTTTTGTTAGATTGAGAAAAACGAGGAACCTGTCCTCCAACACAGCAACATCACACATATTTTGGATTAGCTAAATAAACCATTTAATAAACCATAAATCAAGGAGAGTATATATATTCTATATATACGGTCTGTTCAAAGAGTCCCTCTAGTGGACAGACTAAGAACTGCATACGGCAGAAAGAAATTTGATTGACTTTATATGTTGGCTATGCGTATGATAAACTGCGGCATTCAATCAATAATAGCATTTTAAATGTTAACTAACTAAAGTAATTAAATCAAAGAAAACATCGACTTGTCCAATTTTAGAACAGCCACAGTTTGTGGGGCCATCAACCTGTAGGACTGGTTTATCTGTTGCAGACAGCTCAGATCTCAGCCGTGTTTCCCGTAGGTCCATAAAGACGTAGTCCAGCGTAGAGAGGCTGAGTGAACGAGGTGTGGACTCTGTGGAGCAGAGTCATGGTCCCAGAGACGCTGTAGAAGCACAGACCCCCTGCTGTGTGGTCCAGGTAGACTCCTACTGTGGAGGAATCGGGACCTGAGACGAAGGTCGTGGTGTTGTTGTGTCTGAACGCACAACTTTTTTTGTAAAAATCAAAGACCCAAGAACTCTCATTGTTTCCAAATGCTTCATTTGCAGTGTTGCTGTGTTTGTATGAGACCGCGACTGAAACTCCTCCCATTCCCTTCTTCACCTCCCAGTAACAGCATCCCATCAGACTCTCTCGACTCAGGACTTGGTTTGTGACAGTGAATCTGTCTGGGTGATGAGGATAACATTGTGTTGTCGCCATGAATGTTACTTTTCTGTTTTCTTCTGACAATACAAGACGTGTGTTTGCTGTGTTTGGATCCAGTGTGATTTGCTGTGAGCACTGAAGGAATTCAGATCTGGTCTTGGGCTCTCATGACAGTAACACGTCTACGTTTGACACCTCCGCTAGGATATTTGTGCATTCCACATTCAGCACGCGCTGCATTTTATCTCTTGCATTCAACACAGCTGTTTCCACTACATTAAAGTGCTGCAGAGAATCTTGGTCGATCATTAGAAAGTATGCAGATGTATTAAGACGTGCCAGTGAGAAATAGCTGTTTAGAAACTGGACGTGATCCTGTGTGTGTGAGAGCTGCTCCAGCTCAGCCTCCTTTGATCTCCTGCTCCAGCTTCTCCTGCAGCTCTTTGACTCGACCCACTTCAGTTTCCTGCTGGGATCTGATCCGCTGCTTCACCTCACACCTTTTCTGCTCCAGGAGACGGATGAGCTCAGTGAAGAGCTTCTGGCTGTTCTCCACCGTCTGATCAGCAGAGCGGCCGATGGCCTCCACCTCCTGCTGGAGCAGCTCCACCTCCTCGTGTCTGTCCTGGAGCCTCTGCTGGAGCCTCTGCCGACTCCCCTCCAGCTCTCGCTGCCTCTCAGTCCTCTCTGCTGCCGCTGACACCGCGTCGTGGCCTCTGTGTTCGTCCACGGGGCAGAGGTAACAGATGCACTGCCGATCGGTCCGACAGAACATCTTCATGGCCTCGCTGTGACGGGAGCAGATGTTCTCCTGCAGCTTGGTGGACGCCTCCACCAGCCTGTGTTTGATGTAAGCAGGTAATTCATAGTGAGGCTGAAGATGTTGGTGGCAGAATGAGACCAGACAAACTGAACAGGACTTGGCAGCTTTGAGTTTGGAGCCAGTGCAGACGTCACAGGCCACGTCTTCAGGTCCAGCAGGGCAGAGATCAGCAGCAGCAGCAGCAGCTTGGAGTCCAGTCTTCTTCAGCTCCTCCACTAAATCAGCCAACATGGTGTTTTTCACCAGCGCAGGTCTGGGAGTGAAGCTGTGTCTGCACTGAGGACAGCTGAGCAGCTTCTTCCCCTCCTCTTCATCCCAGTGGCTTTTAATGCAGGTCATACAGTAACTGTGTCCACAGGGAATAGTCACTGGCTCCTTCAGTAGATCCAAACAGATGGAACAGGAGAACATTTCCTGGTCCAGATGAGGTCCTGGCTGCGCCATTTCAGCCGCCGTTGGTCGATGACTGACTTTCTCTTTCTGAGAAATGAAACTAGTTCTACAGGTGTTTCTGTTGTGGGCGGAGTCTGTCAGCAGTAATGTCTGCCACCTGCTCAGACTGTAGATCTGAGGATTCCAGAAGCACAGGAGGAGGAGGAGTCTCAGGGTGACACACTTTCAATCGTTTCTTTTGCATCTGACAGTGTGTCTGTTAAACAGAGTGATCAGAGAGTGTGAAATTAAAAGGTATTTAGGATAAAAGAAATAAAAATGGTGACAACAACTGAGATAACCTCTTTCCCAGCGGACTGCAAAACAAATGAGCTGTACATGTAGTGAAAGACAAGAGTTCAGCTTCCTGCTGTTTCCTCCTGCTGCCACGTGGAGGCGCTGCTGCTTCGCGTTTCCTGCGCTTCTTCATCTGAACAAAAGAACATTAAAAGCGTGTAATTCAGTGAATGATGAGCTGATGATCAACAGACAGTAGTTCATAAAGTCTGCTTCACGTCTTAATGATCATGTTTATTATGGTTCACTCAGTTGAAGCTGATTGCATCAAACTTCACGCTGCCTCTCAGACTCGCAGACAATGAGACGTTTTCAGATTTCCTGGGATGATAAACATCCACAAACAGTCAGAGGACATTTATAACACTGGTTCCTAAAGAACCCAGTGGACGCTCCGGTTCTGCTATGAACAGTCAGTATGAATGTAATGTATAAATCTGTTCATCAGTCAGTGGATCATTGTTTATCTAAACTTCTGCTTCCTCAGAACAGCATTAACATATTATTATCAAATTTTATTTTTACCATGTGACTAAAAATATACCTCATTAGCATATTGTAGCTCTGAGCTACAGCACAGGCCTGATATCATCTCCCAGTCTGTCAGGAAGGAAACCACCAGTAAATATTTAATCAACGATTTGATTCGCATTTCAAATATTCATGAAATCTAATCAACTTAATCACAGTGTGATCGTTAGTCACAGCGTAATGAAACACTTTCACTGGAGCGTGACCACGGAGCCTTTACAGAAAACACAATGCAGCACACACATGGCGCCAAGGTGGAGTAAACGCATTTACTCCCCTTTAAAGACCCTCAGTGAATAGAAACACACAGGAAACACGAAAAAGAAGAAGTAGAGAAGAAGAAAAGAAAGAAAAACGAAAAAGAAGATGATGATGATGATGATGATGGCTGAGAATCAGCTGCACTTAAACCAGACAGTCAAGTACAGAACACTCAATGCAGACTTCACACTGTTGTGTTCAGGAACAGGGGCTTCGTTCGCTCAGAGCTTCCATTAAAGCAGATGTGGGACAGATGTGGCGCCCCTCACAGAGTTGATGGGTCCAGACATTTACACATCAGGATCTGGCAACCGTCAGCACTCAAATGTAAAGCCATGAGCCTCACAATGAGCAGTAGCCACTCTATTATTATTATGGCCTGCTTCTGTCCCCCACACATGTTCATGTCTGTAGCCAGTAAAGGCCAGTGTGTGTTAAACTCTCCTTCACGTCATGAACTGCTTGAATCTTCAGCTTGGATCCCACACAGGTTAATGTGTGGCCCGAGGAGCCGGGCTCATGGTGGCGCCACTCCACCGGTGCCGCCCGTGGGCTCGCAGCCATCAGAGCAGTAATAGCTCTCCTCTGCCCGGCGCCCGCCTCACACAGAACCAGTGCCCACAAACAGTTATGATTTTTAGCCCACTATTGCACCAATAAAAACTGCAATAAAAGTGTTTTGTAAACATCTTATGGTCAAATGTTCAGGCCTCTTAGACGTTATGGACGAAAACAGTAAAATCTCATCAAAGCTGCTTTAACTGAGTGTTTGACCATTCGAGGGCAAAACTAAAGCAGAGGAAGGACTTCTGGAGCCACAGACTGAGACGAGGCCGGTTTTTGAGTGACTGCACAAACACACGAAAGACAAATGATACCGATCAGCAGTTTGACAAAGGGATTAACTCATTACCTGCAAACAAAGAGGGGAAGATTATGCAAAGAGGGAAAGAGCTCAAATAACATTAAAGCAGTGACGACGACAACCATCATGACAACACGATTCACAAGTAAAAGTCTAGAACGCAAACGCAGATGGTGTTTGTGTGTCTGTCTGTGAAGCAGAAAACCTGGATCGTGGAGGAACCGCTCTGGACTCGGTGAGACGTTACCAGCTGATGCCACCTGACGCGCAGCCTGAAGCTCGTCCTCCCCCGTGATGTCACCGCTCAGCGGGGGGCGGAGGGGGGGGGGGGTCCGTCTGTGAGAGCCGGCGCCGCAGAGCAGAGCTGCTGTCGGTGCCAGAGAGAGAAGCCGAAGCATGGAGAGGTCGGCTCAGCGGGAGGCCAAGGGGACGTGGAGGAGGAGGAAGAGGAGGAGGAGGAGCAGCAGAGGTGGGTCGCTGGTTCTGATGGATCATGTGTCCGGTCCGGGCTCAGATGTTTCATAGCTTTATTCATGGCAGTGCAATGAGTACGTGTGTGTAGAAGTTACTGGAAGTTATTGTGTTGGTACCGAACCTCTGAAGTCCAGTTGGGGAGACGGTCAGTGGCTCAGTGTAGAGTCGGTTCTGGTTCTGCTGGTCCGAGTCACGGACACTCACATTGTTCTCCGCTGGCTGATCCGGCTCCTCCTCAGTTACTCAAAGCTCACTAATCCGGATCCACTCTCGTTAATGACCCACTGGCCTTTTTTGTCCATGAATCATTAACAAATGGAGATCGTCAAATCCCAGCGCTCTTAACTACAGCGTCCAACAATGAGCTGCTCCCGGTGCCAGCTGTCGCGCTGTCAGACGTTCCGCTCAACTGAACCGACACGCGTTCTTCATAATTCACGTGGAACCGAAGCTCAGGAACAACGTGATGTGGAGCTGATGAAATAGTCGCAGGTGATGAGCAGCAAACAGCTGAGGAACAGACCGTTTGGGTCAAGAACCTGCTGGTTCTGGTCATGAAGGCCCAGAGGAGCCGGTGGCGTTCCTAATAAAGTGGTGCTCACACGTCAGCACCGGCAAACAGAGCTTATTCTGTTGAGAGTTTGATGGAATTACTGGTTAATGAGGCTTTTCCACTGGTTTCAGTCAAATTAGCAAACTGTGATTTTTTGGCTGCGACACGAGTCAGAACGACGTGACCGTCGTGCTTTCAGCGGATTATCGTGATCCGACAGGAGCAAACAGCTGCTGTCGGTCCGAGCCGCTCGGGACGGCGCAGTAGAACTTATGGGCCGTGTCGCTGTGTAATCTCACTGATGGATCCTCAGTCTTCACGGAAACATTAACAATATGCTTTGTGGCCATTTGCCCTGATTGCAGCGACGCTCAGCGACGCTCGGCTCTGACGGGTCAGGATCCAGTTCCTGAGGCCAAAGTCTCAGGTCTGATGTTTCAAACGTCCGGCAGATCAATTATAATTCCCATGATGCCTGGCGGCAGGAAACAGGAAGTGTGTCCTCCACCTGAGAGGAGTTTGAAAACTATTTGGTTATTTGTTTTTCTCTATTGTTCAGCTTTAGTTCATAAATTGCGTCTGAATGAAAGCAGCCTCGTCGTCTGTCAGAACACTGCATTTAAAGCCCGTCTGATCTCAGACACCTCCAGCGCCGGCGCTGCCTCAGGAACCAGACGGAAACAAATGTGAATGTTCTAAAGACAAAGATCCGTCTGACTGAACCTGAGCCACAGTCCTCGTTGGGTTGAGCATGATGCCCAGAACCAGGCTGCCCTGAACACAACACCAGGACAGAACATGGTCAGAACCGAACCTCGGCATCTGCTGTGAAGGCGGAGAAACGGTTCCTAATGTTTGCAGCAGCTGGTTGTAGAGCGTTGTGGACCTGCCCTGGTTTCAGTGGCTCTGAATCGGTGGTTCTGAATCAGTGGCTCTGAATCGGTGGTTCTGAATCATTGGCTCTAAATCAGTGGTTCTAAATCAGTGGTTCTGAATCGGTGGTTCTGAATCGGTGGCTCTAAATCGGTGGTTCTGAATCAGTGGCTCTGAATCGGTGGTTCTGAATCAGTGGCTCTAAATCAGTGGTTCTGAATTGGTGGTTCTGAATCAGTGGCAATAAATCAGTGGTTCTGAATCAGTGGCTCTAAATCGGTGGCTCTGAATCGGTGGTTCTAAATCGGTGGTTCTGAATCGGTGGTTCTAAATCAGTGGTTCTGAATCGGTGGCTCTGAATCGGTGGTTCTGAATCAGTGGCTCTAAATCAGTGGTTCTAAATCAGTGGTTCTGAATCGGTGGCTCTGAATCGGTGGTTCTGAATCGGTGGTTCTGAATCAGTGGCTCTAAATCGGTGGTTCTAAATCGGTGGTTCTGAATCAGTGGCTCTGAATCGGTGGTTCTGAATCGGTGGCTCGGTTCTAGGTTCCCTGATCATGAGTCACCAGGTGTGAGAGGAGGGAGGTTAAAGGTTAAAGGTCAACCTGCGTCTGCATCGGCTCCTTTTGCTGAAGGTTACGGAGAGATTAAGCAAATCATTTGTTCTGATGCGACCCGGTTAACCTGCACTTAAATCAAGTGCCAGTCTATAACTGGGTGTGAGTAAATGGAGAGAGAGCGTCGAGCAGCGAGGGGCGATCAAGCCAGGGATGAATGAACCAGAAGATCGGAGGGTTTAACTGAGACAAACTCACTCGCTCTCTTTGTTCAGGCTAAAACAGACGGCCCCATTAGCAGCGAGCCATTAAAGCACCTGCCACTGCCTCAGCATCATCACATCCGAACCCACATCCACGTCCACACCCACGTCCACGTCAACATCCACGTCCACACCCACGTCCACGTCCACACCCACACCCACGTCCACTCCCACGCCCACGTCCACGTCCACACCCACACCCACGTCCACGTCAACATCCACGTCCACAGCCACACCCACGTCCACACCCACACCCACGTCCACGTCCACTCCCACACCCACGTCAACATCCACGTCCACACCCACGTCCACGTCCACTCCCACACCCACGTCCTCGTCCACACCCACACCCACGTCCACACCCACACCCACGTCCACGTCAACACCCACGTCCACGTCCTCATCCACGTCCACGTCAACATCCACGTCAACATCCACGTCCACACCCACGTCCACATCCACGTCCATGTCCACGTCCACATCGACAGCCACACCCACATGCGAACCCACGTCCACGTACACGCCCACGTCCACGTCCAAGTCAACATTCACGTCCACGTCCACACCCACTCACAGTACCACAGCTCAGCAGCCTCAGTGGAGGTGGAAGTTAATGCAGGCATCCTTATGTGTAAAACAAGCAGAACAGCTTCAGAACCAGCGTGAAGCTGCAGGTGGTTTCACCGTAGAACTACCACGTCGCAGGTGAACCCCATCAGACGCGATCAGAACCTTTGGCTCTGGGTCGACTGGCTGCTCTCTGGTGCTTTTCTGTGGGCTGTTAACGAGAAGCTCCCAGCGTTTCCCTGCGTCTGCTCTTAAACGTGAAGCGAGAAGGCGCCGAGTCCAGCTGTGAAGCTGTTCCTGTGTGTGTTTCAGACCAGGTCCACACGTCCCCACCCTTCCTCCGTCCCAGCAGACACTGGGGCAGCGGCGCCTCGTTGGCCGAGGACGCAGACGCTTCCAGTAAGTTCTGGTGGTGGGCCGTGACCCGTCACCTTCCTGTCCTCTGCCTACAGGTACCAGCAGTTTGGAGGTGAAGGAGAATCAGGGCGAGAGGATCCCGTCGGGCCGCGACCCGCTGCAGAAACGACACCCTCCATCCTTGTTCCCCCGAAACGGGCCGAGACCCAAGGAGCCGCCGGTGGGCCCGGCCGAGCAGCGCCGCTGCCGGCGCCGAGCAGCCTGGAGCCAGAAAAACGCGCTGGTGCAGCTCCACGAGCTGCTTCCCGGGCTGCGCTTCGACTCTGCGGCGGCGCCGGAACCGCTGCACGGGTCGGCGTTCTCCGTGTCCGTGGAGGTCAACGGGCGGCGCTTCGAGGCCCGGGGGCCCACAAAGAAGCGGGCCAAGCTGAGGGCTGCCGAGCTGGTTCTCCGCTCGCTCCAGGTCCCTGGGGTCTCCCAGGCCTCCAGGACTCTGGACGGAACCCACCCCCCAGAACCCGCCCTGCGCTGCGGCACCGCTGAACAGCGCCACTGGTACCAGCGCAGGCAGCTCGTCCGACTCGCCCTGGACTGGGTCTCCCCGGGTCCAAACGCAGCCTCACTCGTGGAGCAGCTCGGTCCAGTGGCGCTGCTTGACCAGCTGTGCCCAGGGCTGCGGTACCTGTGCCTGAGCGAGCGGGTTCCTGGCCGGCCCGTCAGGAGGTTCGTCATGGTGGTCCGGGTGGACGGACGCGTGTTCGAGGGCTGCGCCCACAGTAAAAGACGGGCCAAAGCGCTGGCGGCGGCGGCGGCTCTGAGGGCTCTGCACGGCCGCAGTCTGGGTCCGGAGAACGGGCTGCTCCAGGACGGCAGAAGCGGACATCAGCTGCCTCAGGTCGGTGGGAGCCGGCGCCTGGACTCCTCCAGGCCCAAACAGCCCAGTGAATGTTTGTACGGTAGCTTGATCAGACGTGCGCTGCGGGCGCTGAGTTCATCTCCTGCTTCTCTAAATGCGGCGCTGCCAAATGGGCCGCGCCGCATCAGCGAGGCCATCGAGCCCCGAGGCCTCTGGCTGCTGCCCTGCTCTGGCTGTGGCATCCAAACGCCTCCGCCGTGTCTTTATGGACACAAGCAGATCCGTCTGAACATCTGACAAGCAAAGGACCATCAGAGTCAGACAAACAGATGCAGCATTAAACGCTGGGAGACGAGTCTGCAAAGGCTGAAAACCAGGTTTTTCAGCTTTTCAGGGCCCATCTGTCTGCCTGTCTGTCTGTCTGTCTGTCTGTCTGTCTGCCTTTATGTCTGTCTGTCTGCCTTTCTGTCTGTCTGCCTATATGTCCGTCTGTTTGCCTGTCTGCCTTTCTTTATGTCTGTCTATCTGCCTGTCTGTCTGTCTGTCTGTCTGTCTGTCTTCCTGTCTGTCTGTGCCTTTCTGTCTGTCTGCCTATATGTCCGTCTGTTTGCCTGTCTGCCTTTCTTTATGTCTGTCTATCTGCCTGTCTGTCTGTCTGTCTGTCTGTCTTCCTGTCTGTCTGTGCCTTTCTGTCTGTCTGCCTATATGTCCGTCTGTTTGCCTGTCTGCCTTTCTTTATGTCTGTCTATCTGCCTGTCTGTCTGTCTGTCTGTCTTCCTGTCTGTCTGTGCCTTTCTGTCTGTCTGCCTATATGTCCGTCTGTTTGCCTGTCTGCCTTTCTTTATGTCTGTCTATCTGCCTGTCTGTCTGTCTGTCTTCCTGTCTGTCTGTGCCTTTCTGTCTGTCTGCCTATATGTCCGTCTGTTTGCCTGTCTGCCTTTCTTTATGTCTGTCTATCTGCCTGTCTGCCTGTCTTTCAGCCGCTGTGATGCATTTATGAACGTTACAGCACATTAGGGCAGGTGGACTGAACCAAGGAGGCGGCGTGAAGAGCATAATAATGTTTAACACACTCATTACACACGACCTTGTGCCACAGTTGCCCAGAAAACGCTGCAGAGACTTTCCCTCAAAGCAAGTTTTAATGAAGTACAACATGAGAAACACTCTGACCTCTGACCTCTGCCCATCTGCGTCCAGCTTCCTCTCATCAGCTGATTATCTGTTTCCTCTTCAGGTTTTCTCTGAGGCCATTTTCCACCTGGTGAGAGACAAATACTCAGACCTGACACACGGCGGCTTTTCCCACAAGGTTCTGGCAGGGATCGTTCTGACCCAAGGTGAGTGGTCCAAAGCCGGTCAGAACCGTTCAGAAAACACCTGAACAACGAGGCAGGAAAGGCCTCGTTGTTCCGGTGTCTGTGGAGGAGACCAAAGCTGGAGCTAAAAGCAGCTGAAGGTTTTATAGAAGTTGACTCCTGAGCTGAGCCACGTGTTGACAGACTCCAACAGGACGACGGCTGATGCTCCTCCAGCCTCAGCTCCTCCATCTTTACACTCCTCCACCCTGTGGCTCCTCCATCTCATTGCTCCTCCACCCTGCAGCTCCTTCTTCCCATCGCTCCTCCATCCGGTTGCTCCTCCAATTCATTGCTCCTCCAGCCTGTCGCCCCTTTAGCCTTTCGCTCCTCCATCTTATTGCTCCTCTATCCGGTTGTTCCTCCATCCCGTTGCTCCTCCACCCTGCAGCTCCTTCTTCCCATTGCTCCTCCATCCGGTTGCTCCTCCATCTCATTGCTCCTCCAGCCTGTCGCTCCTCCACATATCCTTCCACTAGACGTCAGAGCCGGTTAACGTTTAACGTTGAAGGAGTCACACCAGCTTCGGTCTGTGCTCCTCTAATGTGGCTCCTTCTCCTCCTCTCTACGATAGGACTGGACCTCGCATCGGCCCGGGTCGTGTCTCTGGCCACCGGCACCAAGTGTCTGGACCCGGACAGCGCGGGCGAGCGCGGGTCGACTCTGAGCGACTGCCACGCTGAGGTGATCTGCAGGAGGGCTCTGCTGCGGTTCCTGTACGCTCAGCTGGAACTGCTGCTCTGGTACCGACACGCACAACATTAGAACCTCTATGGTCCAAATCTGAGACTTCACCTAAAGCATCAAGTGCTTATTTATCTCTTAATGATGATGGATCCATTCAGTTAACGTCGTCTTTATTGCTTCATTTCATCTTGTTTTTATTTATTTTATGGTTCCGTCTCCTGTCTCTCTCTGGTTCCGACTCTGGTTCCGTCCGCTGCCTGAAGTCCATCTGCTGACTCTGAGGAGGGTTCTGTCTTCGCCCCAGATGAAGCTTCTGGACGCTTCCGCCTGCGGAGCCACGTGCGCTTCCACATGTTTGTCAGCTCGTCGCCGTGTGGAGACGCCCGGCTCAGCTGTCCCTACGAGACCTCGGCCCGGCCCAAAACTCCTCAGTGTAAACATTCATTGTTATTGAAGGCGATAGATCCGGTTAGACCTTACACATTTGACTGAACTGGAGCAAATGTGGCCAGTTGAAGTGAGAGAGGCGGAATCAGCGTCACTATAATGAGCAGTCAGCTGATGAATTAGCAGCAGGTTCTGCTCCGGGTTCAGTTTGATCCAGATGAACAGGAAGCTGCAGGTTGAAGCCACTGAAGACCAGAGATTGACTGCTCTTCCTCCAGACTGGACCACGAGGTAACGGCGTGTCTGTTCTGTCAGGTCCCAGCAGGTTCCGCTGGCACCTCAGAGTCAAGGCCAGCGGCGGCGAGGGCACGCGCCGGGCGCCGGGCCGGGACGGCCCGTCCAGCATGTCCTGCACCGACAAGATGGCAAAGTGAGTTGTGACGGGACCCCACAGAAGCGTATGTGTGGTTCTGTTTGTAGCAAAGTGGACGTCCTTGTTCCTTTTAGGACCATTACATTCAACAGAGCCGTGGGTGTGAAGCCCAAACGTACTGAACCCGTGTCCACAGGTGGAGCGTGGTCGGCCTGCAGGGGGCGCTGCTGTCTCGCCTGGTGGAACCCGTTTACCTGCACAGCCTCACGGTGGCCACTCTGAGCCACACGGGTCACCTGGGCCGGGCCATGGCCCGTCGTCTGGCACCGGTCAGGCACCTGCCCTTCCCGTACCGACGCCAGCAGCTGATGCTCGGCAGTGAGTCCAGTTCCTTTACCAAAGCCGGTGGTTCGGAACCTTTATGCCACTCACCAGTGGATCTGTGTGTGTCTGCACAGGTCTGAGCAGCACCGAGGCCCGGCCCACAGGGAAGGCCCCAAACGTCAGCGTGAACTGGACCCTAGGTGATGCAGGACTGGAGGAGATCAGCACCTTGACCGGAAGGAGGACCGGGTCAGGAGGACCGTCCCGGCTCTGCAGGCGCTCCCTGATGGCCCGCTGGCAGAGGCTCCAGCAGCAGGTGGGTCAGAACCCAACTCACCAGGCCTGCACCTCAGGACCAGACAGGCAGGTCTGCCCGGTTTAAGGTTCACATGGAAAAATTGGGTTCTGAGCTCATTTGAGCTGCGTCTTGAGCATCAGCTGCGTTATACTATTTTAATTAGCAGTGGATTAGTTTTCACTATGAGGATAAAACATTAATATTATGGGATGTTGAGAGCAGCTTTGAAAGTTTGATGGATGCGTAATTATTTACAGAACAACTGGGATCAGTGTTAGAGACAAACAGAGTCTGAGCCGAACCCTCAGCTGACAGTCCGAACCCGCGCCATCAGTCGACTCTGGCTTTAATTTCAGGTGTGATGGTGTCCCTGAACGCATCACAGACGACCGGCTCTGTGCGTCACGTTGCGGTTCTGATCAACCCGACTGTCTGTTCCTTTCAGCTCAGCGTTCCAGCCGCAGAAGCTCCAGCTGTGACGTACGCTGCGTCCAAGGCGGCTGCTGGACGGTACCAGACGGCGGTGCAGCGGTTCGGTTCTGGGCTGCAGAGTGCAGGTCTGGGAACGTGGCTCAGGAAAGCTCCAGAACCGACTTACCTTAGTGTCGCTGGGCAGTAGTGTGTCCAGCTGGTCTCCCACACCTCAGGAGCTCGGTTCCGCCCACCTCTGTTCAAAGCTTTTCCTGTTTTACTTAATAAACGTAGAGAACATGGCCCTCTTCCTCAGACTCGGGTTGTTAGAATAAACCAAACCCGTGACGTACCTTTAAACCTATCGTGAGAGTCTCTGACCCGACAACCAGCTGCTGGTTCTGGTGTCTCGTTCTGGTCCATGCAGTAAAACATGAAGATGTGGCGCCACCTACAGGTAAACAGAGCCTGGAGACGCCAGGGACCTTTACTGTCACCGCCCTTTGACTCTGTCACTACGTAGGCAAGACTATTTTTCCACAGCAAATAAACCCTTTGTGTAGATTTGTGCTTCTTTCTTCTAAGTTTGAACTGTGAAACCAACACAAACATGAGATCATCAGGAACACGTGGGAACAGCACAGGTTTATTGTGGTTTTACATTACGGTTTCATGGACACCTCACATGGAGCCACATCTCTGAAGGGGGCCGCGGCTTAAACGGTGAAGACGTTGACCTCATCCACCTCACAGGTCAAAGGTCACAGGAGAGCGGCTGACGGCCTCGTCACACCTTCCTCCAACCCGTCAGGTTCTGAGACGTAACTAAAGCTACACCTACAACCGTTTTGTACAGGACTGTGCTCATGCAGCAGCTACACAGCCATCAACAGTCACGCTTTGTATCCTAGCAACAACACTGATTGACATGAAGCAGACGTTATGCTAAGACACTAAATATTAATAAACCTCAGTTCATGGAACCACTGTTACTAGAGCCACAGCGCATTGTGGGTAAAATCATGTGGCAAGAAATGATCTATGTTGTATGACAACTACTGATTTTAAATTTGAGCCACGTGAACCTTTACCCAGAATGCACTGCAACGCATAGAACAATGACCAAGGAATAACAGACATGTTCCTGACAGCTGGAACCGCTGCACAGGAGACGCAGCTCCATGAAATCCTACCGGCATCTAATTTCTCTGCTCAGACTATTTACATAAAGGCAAAAACAAACGATGTAACAGCTGTTGGTTCCATTTTAACGAGGTGTGTTTTTAGCTCAGACACTGAAAAGGTTTCATTCCACAATACGATCGTTGGTCATCTGACAATAACAGAATGAACGTCTGGGCTCACGTTCGTTAGCTCTGACTAGGTTCTAAAACACGAATGGCCTACAGTCTGTACTGTCCCTGAATGCAGCACAAGTCAATTACTTTACACAGCTGATCGATGTTTATTAATGATTAATGAGCGAGGCTCCAGAGACGTGGGACTAATGATCAGCTGATCAGGTGCCAAACAAACCTTGTGGAATGAAAACCACTCAAAGAGCGACGCTTGAATCAAAGACGACGTCTACCTGATTAAACGTAACATTAAAACAAGATTTAGTTCCACAAAATGGTTTCTCCTGGATTGTTTTACAGAGACCAGGAACCAGAAGTGGAGGAATGAGTGTGTTGGGAGAAGCAGAAGGTAAATGGCAGATTGTGCACCTACATGAGCATGGAGCAGGAACCTGCAGCGCCTCACGCCAGCCGTTCTGCCTCCAGCTTTTTACGCTTGGGTTTGATCATTTTAAAGAAGCCACATCTCTGTTTGAGATGTAGAGACAGACAGAACCAGTGTGAAGCCCTGAGCTCCTGTAGGCTCATTTCTCCTGCAGCAGAGCGGGGATGTTGATGTTCCAGCCGATGGCCTGCCGGTCGAAGCCGCAGGTGAACAGGTTGCAGGAGGTGTTGTCTTCACACCAGGCGGAGCAGCAAACCATGCGCCGGTGACCCTACACACGACAAGGAGAGCTGCTGAACTCCGAGGACCCCCACGACGAGCAACAGGCCGGTAACGCTGACCGTCGAAACGGACCTGGTCCGACACATCGGGTCCTCCACTCACTCACCTGCCTGTTGCTTCGTGGGAGCCGGGCCAGTCGCACCCCAGACATGTCGAACAGCCGGACCTGACGATTGTCGTGAGGAAGAGCGATGATCTTCTGGTTCACAGACACGCTGATCCTGAAGGAAGAACGAGGGACACACTGAACACTGAGGAGAGGCCAAATACTGTGCTGGACTCAAAGGACCTGTGTCACCGTGGGGTTAATGGAGGTCACCCATATATTAATACTTAACTCCTGCCTCACTCTCATACCTGTTGACAGCAGAGTCTGTGCGGATGGTTGCTATGGGCGACCTCATGTTCTTCAGGTCCCACACTTTGACGGTGCGGTCGTCGCTCCCAGACACCACGTTGTCTCCCACCGTGAAGACGGCAGACGTCACCGTGCTGTGAAACAGATCACATGAGCTGAATACGAAGACGCTTCATACAGACAGAGTCTGAGCAAACGGGTGTCAGACGGACTCGGTGTGTCCCTGGAACACGTTGACGGAGTGGATGGACGGGTCTCTGAAGTCCCACAGTCTGAAGGTGGTGTCTCTGGAGGAGGTGACCACCAGGCGCTGGGTGGGGTGAGTGCAGCAGTGGGTGAGCTCCTGGTCATGGCCTGAACACACACACACACACACACACACACACACACAGAGTGACGTGCGGTCAGGCCTGGGCAGGGTTCTTCTATCAGAACCGGTCCTCCGTCCTCCTACCCGTCAGCGAGTGGACCAGCTCTGACGTCTCCACGTCGTACAGGTTGGCAGCCCGGTCCCAGGAGGCCGTCACCACCTGCTTGCCCCCCACCAGCCAGTCCGCGGCGATCACCACACCCTGGTGGCTGCGCAGCGTGGTAACGGGCAGACGGACACACGGACAGTCGTTGGGACCCTCCAGCTCACCGTCTGCCTCGTCTTTGTCAGAGAAGTCCACGTCGTCTTCACAGGCCGGCTGCTGCTGTCGTGGAGGGTCATGGTGAGGAATCGGGCCACAGAGAGTTCACGCAGTGACACAAGCAGCTGGAAGTGGGTAAAACTTACACTGACGTCAGCGACAGGCTGAGGCGTCGGCAGCTGCACCATGTACCTCCAGATGTGAGCCGTCTGGTCTCCAGAGGCTGAGGAGGAGAAACAGAGTCCAGTGAGACAGGGCTACAGTCTGTCTGTTAGCTCCTGGGTATTTTGTTCCAGCTACCTGTCAGAGCCATCTGGTCAGTGGGATGGAACTTGATGGAGTTGACTGTGAACACATTAGGAGACATTAGGATGTTAACGGTCTGACTGCAGCCACTTCAGTGAACACTTGATGTCACGTTACCTGATCCCTGATGTCCCGTATATTTGAGGAGGCACTTTCCAGTCTCGATGCTCCACAGCATGGCAGTGTGGTCTGTTGGCAAAGCAGAGCTCAGCCTGTTACCACTGTTCCTGCAGCAGTGGAAGCTTGAGGGGACGCGTGACGTACCTGCAGACGCCGTTCCCAGCACCACCGGCTGGCTCCTGGTGGCGCTGAGGTCCCAGATGCCGTCTCGGTGGCCCACATACTCCCGGACCAGCTGACACACCGCTCTGGACGTGGTCGCTTTGAAACTGGACACAATCTGACAGACGCAAACACAAGTTATGATGGAGCAGGAGGCCGGCTGCGTCCCTCACAGGGTCCCCACACAACCTGAATCACAATTACAGCCTCGAGGCAAATCTATGATCTTTTAATGCAGGTCAATAAAACTCCATCACTTCACTGCTAGTCTTTGAGAATGGCCTGGAAATGATGTGTCCACAACTATGTAGGGACCCTGGAGACGAGGGGAACCAGGTCAGAGCTGAGGGTCAGCAGGGTCTGAGTGGTTTGGCAGGAAGAAGCAGCAGCATTATTTATATCAGCTCTGGGTTCAAAGGAGGAATTAACACAAGCGTCACTGTTACTTGTTTTAAGCGCAGGTGCAGAACAACAGACCAGTCAACCCAGATCTGCCATCAACACAAGTATCAGTGCTTCAGACCCCATTTACCAGGATTACTGTCAGCGCAAAACTGCATAAAAAAGGGGGGGCTCAACATAAGAAGAAAGCAATCAGTACTTAGTAGGAGCTGCTCAGAGTTTGGTCAAAGTGTTTACATTAAAGATGGGAATGACACAAACTGGACTCGTGGTTCGTTTTGGGCACAGACCACTAAGCAAGTTCCAGCTGAAAGGAAGAGCACAGAGGCAGCGTCAGTCATCAGAACAAGAACTCATCAGATATTAAGTCAACATGACGAGCATCCGGGGAACCAAGCAGGGAACATACTTCACTCTGCTGAGTCAGGTGTGTTAAGTTGTTACAGATGATGATCCAGAACATAACTGAACAGGGGCAGCAAGGATGAACAACAAGCTGCTTAATGTGGCTGAAGCAACAGCGTCAGTGTGCAGTCTGCCAGAGTCCGTCCATGAGCATGTCAAGAAACGTGTCAAATGTGTCGGGTCACTTCTTCCAGAAAAGCAGCTTGGACCTGGTATCTGGGAAACACCAGTGGTGGCTCACATCATAAATAACTGGACGAGACCTTTAAACATAATCCCATCTGTTAACAGGCACCATTACGACCAGGCTCTGCAGACCACACACTCCGGCTTCACTGAGCACTGATCTAAAGCAGCTGAGCCTCAGGTGAAGGATTCCTCCAGCACCAGTACGTAGAAGCCAACAAGTGCCTAAAGTAAAACTAATGAGGAGCAATTGAAGAAGCCGTTAGTGAGATAATGAAGACTGGGTTTATCTCACACAGACACTCGGGGAAAAGCTCAGACTCCTACATTTGAAGGACCAAGTCTCTGGGGGAGGGAGTGTCGACCCCCCGGCTGGGCTGCTCATGCATATGGACACACAAGGGGGAGAAATCAGCAAGTTACCCATGAGTCTCCTCCCCACAACTCCCAGCTGGCTACGCTGAAGTTGCGGGATCCACCTACTCTGGCATGGCAAGAATTTGAACGTGGCTACAAGTGAAAGGGTGAAAAAGACAGCAGTTCTTCACAGGTCACATGATGGCGACGACATGATTCAGTCACCAAATCCGTGGTTCTCACAGATCTGAGCCCACGCTCATGCTGGCTAATAACCCACTGCTTACCTTGCTTGTGGAAGCCTTGTAGGTGGTCTTCAGCTTCTGTGACAGCTGGCTGGTGCTGTGACTCGCTGTCAATATGCGTCAGAGCGTGTGAACAACAGGTCAAACTACAATCATAGAATCTCATTTGTAGCATTGAATTAGGTGACATTTTGCCTCACCTTTCGTTTTGAGAGCTCCTTTGGCCAAATCTGCTCCTTCCACAGTCTGTCCCTCTGCAGCCAAGCGATCGTTGAGCGTTTCAATTTCTCTGCGTACTGAGACCAAGAGATGCTGCATTTAATGCCGGACGGCAACAACCCCGCACTGACCATGAATCATTCATTCGCCACTTCTTTGGCATCAGCACAGATTATATTACTTAACAGCAATTCCACCTACTGAAGTGATGCAGAATGAATGAATACTTCCTGTTTTTTAGGACATACATTCCAGGTTTTCTATGTAGAGGTTTTCAAATTCCCTCTCGATCTGACTGAACAGGTCCAGCAGGTTGCTCCTCAGAGACAAAGGCAGTTTGGAATCCTGCAGCCAGAGAAGAAGAGAAGGATCATCACTGAGGAGAGGTGTGTGGAGGCAGCAGAGCACGTAACAGCAGGAGGGTCAGATATGAAGAGGAAACCAGTGAGTACAGGCATGTAGCATCACAGCTGCAATGAAGACGCCTTGGCACTCGTATGAGACCAAGGTCGGATGTCTGAGCAGGACAATAAAATAATAAGAAAGCAACAACAATACCAACCACATTCTACTAAAAGAGGGAGGACATACGTGGGAAGGACCAGTGACACCAAGACGGAACAGAACCACAGCTCATGGGTTACAACATAACGTTATGACGCTTGTTCCAGCAGTAACGCATGACTTAAAGCTCCCTGTAGCTATAAGTATAGGGGGGGGGGGGGTCCACAGCGAACGTGGACGTTTGATCCTTTACTCCTCATGTGACCTGCGGATTGTAACATGAGGACATAGAGGACAGACAGACTGAGGTCACTGCGTCGGTAACTCTCATACTTATATCATTAGCAGCAGCTTCATAAAAATACGATGAAATTATTTACACAATAAGATTTGCCTTATTGCGTAGATAATTTCGTCGTTAGTGTCATTTGCTGTCAGTCTCAGAACTATCGGTTCCTAAACTGTCCGGTGGTACCTGCTTTGGAACTAGTTCCTGTGGATGTAACCATGTCTAGCAATAATCTAGCAAAACAAGATCCTGGAAAACACAGCTCATCATCTAGAACCTTATTGGTCCTAAGCTACGACCAGACCCGGCTCTAAAAGCTACTGTACAAAGGCACCTGCACCTGAAACTTACCTCCATTCTCATGAAAGACTCCAGATTTTCAGACGACTGAGACCAAGTGGGTCCAAAGTGAAAAAACAAAAGGTCATGAGGAAAGGATTACACTGCATGCAGCACCTCACCACATCCACAACACCTCTTTTCACCCGGACCCGCATGCACAACAACAAATCTGTCCACACGAGGGGTTCTCTGATGAGGCCCGGGTTCACAGCGCTATCAGATCCACAGCAGCACATCAAAAAGCAGTGAATTTGGAGAAAGTGGCTGCGTGACTGAGATGGAGCTAAAGGGTGTGGACAGAGTAATGACATCTCTGCCAGAAAGACAGAATCACAGAGGATGTTCTCCTGTACTATGCAGTACCTGGTGTCTGGGGAGGAACATGAGCTACCCACATTAACAGCAACATGTAGCTTTAACTGCTTAATGCCGCAACAACAGAAACCACCTAATTGGATTAGGCCAATTACAGACTTTGTGGACTGGTGCGAGCTTAAACACCAGTAAGACTAAGGCGATGGTCATTGACTTCTGGAGGAGAACAACACACCGGTGAACATCCAGGGCTCAGACATAGAGACTGTGGACAGTTTTAAATACCTGGGTGTTCACTTCAACCATAAACCGGACTAAGAACACTGATGTCCTGTACAAGAAGGGCCAAAGTGGCCTCCACCTGCTGAGGAGACTGAGGTCCTGGAGTGTGCAGGCCCACGTTAAGGACCTTCTATGACTCTGTGGTGGCCTCTGTGATCAACTACGCTGTGGTCTGATGGGAGCAGGCAGGAAAAGCCCGAAGAAGCCGGTGAGGAAGACGAGCTCTGTCCTGGGATGTCCACTGGACTCGGTGGAGGAGGTGGGTGAGAGGAAGATGGCCAGGCTGACATCCATCATGGACCGTTCCTCTCACCCACTGCACCCAACTGTGGGAGCTCTGAGCTCCTTCAGTGGCAGACTGATCCACTCTGTAGGAAGGAGCGCTACCGCAGGTCCTTTATCCCCACCGCTGTCAGACTGTACAATGCAGAGGTCTGACAGGCGCAAATCTGCACTCAGTTGTTTGATCACTTTATCCTGGACACTCTTTTTATTCGAAATATGTTTATTATTTTATTTTTATGCTCTTTTTTCTTGCAATCCTGCACAATTTCTTTGCTGCCTTTCTCTGGCTTCTCCAGCAATTGAATTTCCCCACTATGGGATCAATAAACTTCATGTATCTATCTAGGCTTAAGACTAGAGCACGCGAGTGCCGACAGCAGGACAGCACGACTCCTTTGTTGAAGCTGGAGATCCCCTGTGTCTGCTTGTGACCTCACCTGAGCCTCGATCATGTCTCTCTGCAGCCCAGAGCGTTCCTGCTCCGTGCTGTTGGTCCTGCGGATGGACAAGCTGTGGGACTTCCTCTTCTGCTTGGCCTGGCGAGAGGCCGCGCTGCTCCCGCTCTCCACTGGCATCCCTCCTCCAGAACCCCACGCAACCACAGTCTGAAGTACAGAAGAGCACAAAGGGTCAGAAAAAACCACAAACCCGGGTTCAAGTCCCTCACGCTGCAGCTCCGCTCCTCCTCAGATGCCGGCGCCGGACTTGGCCGCCTCCATGTGCGAATGTGTGAAGAGAAAGTAAATGAGTGCGAACCAGAGTGTTGCTGCGTGTGGAGGCTCAAAGCCTCAGCGGGACCTGAAGCTGCAACAAGTGACACAGAAACTGAGAAGTCTGCAACAATAGGAGCAGCTTTTCTTCCTGTTGCAGGACAAACTGAGAAGTACGTTTGTAAGGAGGAACAGAAAACCATCTGCCATTTACAGATCACTCGATTAGAGGACAACAGAAATCTCAGATTTAAAGGAGCAATTCATTCAAATACACAAATATTGGCTGAATGAACCAACTTACACATGAACGACCAAGCTTCAACGTACCTTCCAAATAACAAAACGCTGGACGACGTATTTTGCATAGACTAACGGCTGTTTTATTTGAGACTCCCCGCTGGGTGTTTGATTCATAACATGTCATCGTCCCACTGCAGGTCGCAGGACTCCATCTGTGAGCAGCATCTGACTCCGACGTAGGAACCTGAAGCTCGTCTGGCGACTGTCACAGTGAGGAGTGTGTGGATGACCTTCAGTGGTTTGTTTTCAGCGCCCGCGCGTCAAACAACCGTGATATTTGCCCTTGAACTTAAACGAAATGTCTGTGAGCAAGGACGTCATCTAATATTAAAATATAGTCTTTAGTCAAGACGTTAATAAAAAACAGCCTCGTTTAGACCCGCGTCCACCGACGATGCAGGATTTGAGAAAATGGGTCTAAGCGGGGTTGTGTTAAATTAAGAGGCCAGCACGAACCATCTGAAAGCACTAGTTATACCCAAATGATTAGATAGAGCTAATTAGTGACAGCGACCCTTAACCCGTGTTAGCCGACACACACCTAGCGGAGCTAGCGGTTACCGTTAGCAAACATGCTAACGCTAACGACCTTCCCAACTCACATCAAATTCTACGAAAACGGGCTTTGGTTCCGGGACATTGCAGGACTCGTCTCTGGTTCCATCGTCTGCTTGGGTGTCGGATAAGGCTGAGCTGGTTCGGTCCGGATTTAGCGTTGACAGCGGACGGGCTCTGCTGCGTGAGAGAAGATAACGAAGCTGCTTCCGGTCCGAGATTTTCGCAATAAAAGGCAACGCAGGCGGAAAACATAGTTTCATGGTTTCACGATAACCAAACCCCAAGAGCTGAAACAAACAGGAATTAATGGAAAGGCAGAACTAAAAAAAACAATCAAACTGAAGGCAATGTTGAGTTAGGATTGAGGTTTATTTAGCTCTTTGTTAAGCATTCTTTCAAATCAGGAAAAAATCTGTGCTTCATCAGAGGAACGCAGCACCTTCTGTGTCATGATAAGGCAAAAAGGTTCCCACCTCACAGCTGCCAATCACCCACTAATCAGATCCACTAGCAATCAGGGTGTCCCATAGCTGGAGTCTCTGCTTTCACATACAGTTCTGTTTTTTGACATCTTTCCACTCTGAGTTTGACATGAGACTTTATTAGAAGTAATCCTTTGAATGGGTTTCTGCATTTCTCCAGCAGCGTTACAGGCTGCGATGCCACAGAACCAGTTGTAACATACTGTGATCAATATTTTCTTAAGTACAGGGAAAGGTTTATAGTTTTACTGCACAGAAGAAAGACAAAAACAGACTTTGCTACACAGGAGTCCAGAAAGAGCAGCTTTATCTGTGGTCTGTGGAACCTGACTTCCTCTTCCCAGCCAGAAGATGTTTGGGTTTGAGGTCAAACACGTGTCTGTCGGACTCTCCCTTCCTGCCTTGGCGGTTCATGTCTTTCTGGGAGTTCTTCATCATCGTCTTTGCCTTCTTTACCATCTGAATAACACAGACGCATTAGTTAAACAGTAATAAATACACTCGTCAAACGGCAGCCTAATCTAATCGTTAAGAGTAAAGACCTTCGGATCTCGTAGGCCGGACTGGTCCCGTGGCGGACGGGAGGCGCTCTGGCTGCGGGTCCTGGAGGTTGGAGTTGCCGAAGCTTCACGCTTGCGTTTCTTAGCGACGCTGCGGGACCGCCGGGCCTGTTGCACGTAGTGGCTCTGAAATTGCAAAAAGGAAGATACTGATGAGCATCTGACCTCTTTCTGTACACAGCATCTGACCCAGCTTCCATCTGAAGGAAGAACTTACGTCATCCTTGTTGTTCATGTCCAGACCGAGGTCGGACATTTCCTTCTCCAGCCTCTTCCTTTCAACCTACACACATCAAACACAAGAAGCACCATCACTGCCAAGGTCAATGGAACATAGAAGCATTGCCAGGTGTGCCACTATGTCCGGTTCCTAGCGACCCGACCCGTCTGACCTTAGTGGCGGTTCTGGGCATGCGAGGCCCGTGCACATCTTTCTCTCTCGACTCCATTATCTTGAGGTTCCTCTTCTGACGGATCTGTCGGGCCAGAGCACGAATCTCCTGCATCTCTTCATCCTCGCTCTCGTCGTCGGAGTCATACTCCCCAGCTCGCTCCTTCAGCTCCTCCTCCTTCTCCAGATCCTCCAATTTCTGAGGGAGAGTCGAGTCATTTTTACAGGAGTAAATGCCGCACCTCACTAAACAGAGACCTGAGACACGACCAACCACTAGTCCTCTGATGTGAGAAGCCTAGTGTTCACTCTAACTCACCTTCATGATGTCAGGGTCAATGTAATCTGCAATGTTGTGACCCTCCCACACCTCAGGGATCTTATCGTGCTTCTCATCATCGTTCATCAGGTCCCAGTATTCTTAACACAACCAATCAAACACTGTCAGCTTTAGTTCTCACGCATGCACATTCACTACTTGAACCAAAACCTTCTTACTCTGCAGGTCTAGAACGTAGTCATCACCAAGCTCCATTTCCAGATCTCTCTCCTGTAAGAACAACAGTCAGAAAGCATCTGAGTATGTTTCTCCTGGTGTATGTTTACTTCAGTTTACTTAAGTCCTTGTAAACCAGCCGTCACCGGTTAACGTCACATTCAACATGTCGAGGAAAGCCTTTCGTACCAGTTTGCGTTTAGGTGCATCCACCTCCATGGCCTTCTTGCGCATCAAGGCTCCCTCTGGGATGAACGGAGGCCTCTCCTGACCACCACAAACATACAGTTAAACAAACACGCAATGGAGATGATGACGATGTTAAACAGCTGAAACCACGACGAAAGATGAAGCCACCTTCTCATCTCGCTTTGTGGGCATGGCCAGGTGGAGCCGGTTCAGAACATCGTGGACCTTCTTGCCCTTCATCTTGGCATCAACGCGATGAGCCAGGAGCCGGTCACAGGCCTGAGAACACAAGACCAGGAAAGAATTACAACCACTAAAGCAGTGCAGGAGACAAAGACAGAAGGAGCCCGACAGCACCGCACCTCACCTCAGTTTTAACCTGCATGACTCCCTCCTCAGTCAGAGTGCTCGTCTCAATCACAGGGACGCCCTCAGCAGCCAGGTCTGCAAAGATTTTCTGGAAACAACCATCCAAGAATGAGCCATGAGGTGAAGTAAATCCCACTGATAATAAACATTTGTGTGATGTCCTCATAACCCACCTGGTTCTCCTCGGTTAGCTCGATGATCTTCTTCACGTCGCATTTGTTGGCCACAATGATGAGCGGCTGCAGGAAATAACAAAGCTGCGTCATGTCAACTGCAATGTTTGACATTGTTAAACCAAGTATTTTATTTTAAACTGAGCCTGAACCTGAAAAATATGCAAATTTCAATCAATTACTTTAAATCAGGTGCTGTGGGTTATGTAATCAGCTTCCAGTATTTTTGCCACATGTGTCACCATAGTAATAGTCAACAGTTATTTATGAAATGTTAAAGTCAACATTTAGATGGCGGTGGCCTGGTGGCTCAGTAGGTCTTTCAAGCCCCAATGTGGGATCAACACACTTCAATTATTATAGATTAAGTTACCATTTATAAAGTCAGTACTGAAACTAGATTGCATGATAAAAATCTGTTTTCCCTGTGACCTTGTTGGTGAAGAGGGGCCTGATGCTGCTGAAGAGCTCCAGCTGCTCCTGCAGGGTATGGCCGCACTGCTCAGATACATCCATGACGTAGAGAACGGCGGCTCGCAGGTGAGCCAGAGCTGTGATGGCCTGCATCTCGATGGTGTTCCTCTCCTCCAAGGGGTGGTCCAGGATGCCAGGGGTGTCCACCACCTGGGTGCACACAGACCCAAGTCAACATCATCACAATCAAATCACGGCCAGTGACTTCATCTCAGGTCTCCGCCTCCAGGCAATAATTAACTAAAGACTGTGGTGTAAGCTTTTAGCAGCAAATTAACTTAAAAACGGACTTAAAAAGCCCCTCCAAAACAGGTCACTGCCTCCACTTCAGCTCATCACTAAAACCGTAATTAAATCAAGATAAAAATAAGAACTGAAAGTCTCCACACAAGAGAAATTACCTTCAAAATCATGCTCCATAAACATGTTGTAGGTTAAATTTTGCTACACTCATTAACGCAGCATTTTACCTGCCAGCGGAGATATCTATAGTCCATGTGACCCACAAACAGAGATTTGGTGGTGAAAGCGTAAGGTTGTACGTCAACATCTGCTCTGGTCACCTGGAAAAAGTAAGTTACACCAAATCAGAGCAATAAAGCAATAACATTTAAAACATCACAACACAAAGTTTCGGCACAGAAGAGTTTGAGAAGTTCCATCTACCTTGTTGATGAAACTGGATTTGCCAACGTTGGGGTACCCACACAGAAGCAGGGTCCTCGTGTTGGGGTCGATGGTCGGCAGCCGGGACAAATGCTGACGCACTAACAAAGATGAACAGGGCCATTAGTTAATTTAACCCACTCGTGTGGGACTGACCATCATTTGGTCAGTCACTAATAATGTACAAGCCCCCAGAACGCTCTCTTACCCTGCTCCAGATACTCCAGACTGGACTTCTGTCGTTTCAGGATGGTGCACATACGACCCAGAGCAGCTCTCTTCAGCTGTTTACACCGGTACAGAGAATCTCCATACTTCATCAGACGCACGTAGTCTTTGGCAACACTGAAAGGTTCAGAAAGACAAGACGTTTGTTTAGTTCTTTGGTTTGTAAAACGGTTACGTGACTCCGTCAACACATCAATAGGCAACCTACTTATCGATGAGGTTCTTGGCGATGTTTATTTGCCCTAAGGCCAACTTGTAATGGTCTTTGTCATACAACACATTCATGAGGTCAGCATAGAAGGGATGGATGTCCTGAGGAGGTGAAAAACAAGCACAGTTTACCAGCTTTTCTTGAAGCAACACGTTTTTTGGTTATGGTGCTTGTGTTTGCAGAGGGAGCTTCTTACATCGAGCTTGGGGAAGTCAGTGAGGATCTGCGAGAGGCGATCGTGGTAGTTCTGCTGGGTGAACTTCACCTTTCGCATGTAAAAGTGTCGGATACGGTGGATCTGGTAATGTTTGTGGACCACCGTGGGCGTCTTCCTTTGAGTTTTGGATAAAGTGATGTCAATGAATTCCTGCAGGAAGAGGAACAGTTCACAGGTCAGACTTCTTGTGAAGCTGGGACAGAAGAAAAGCACTACATGCAGTTTATTTAAGGTGAAGTACTTAATAATTGTAAATATCATTTGTGCAGAATTAAACAATAAGAACACAACTAAAATGTAAAGAAATTAGACCGTTTAAACTGTGTCTGGGTGATGATGATCCTTATGTTCACATGTTTAGTAAATCCATCGCTAGAGCCGTAAGTCTAGTTGAGTTTCAGGTATCGTTGACTTTCTAGACTGCAGACTTAAAATTCGTCTGTTTAAAGTAATCGCAGTGGCCAAAAGACAGAAACATTGTAAAGATTCGCAGCACTTTTTATCGAGATATCTCTGTTGTTTGACCCCAGCGTGGTATTTAAATAAACAGACGTCACTAGATTAAGAGAAAACAGGAGCATTTTTGTGCCTTGGTACAATCCAGAATCCTGAATAAATAAGCTTGCATCATTAGCGGTGTATTACACTTCAACGTTTATACCTTCTATATTCACGTCAAACAGTCATTGGTCTGTCTCCTGTCACCAAGGACTTACAACACAATAAAAACCTTTATAGATCTTTATTTCTCGGCCATCAGAGACCAGCTGGCTGTTTCTGTTTGCCCATCTTGAGAACCAGCCGTGACACGCTGCAGTGCCGTCAGAGCAGCTAGCACGTGTTTTCCTTCCCAGCAGAAACCACCGTGTTCTGTCTCTTCTTCGTCTCTCACAGCTGAGTAACAACGCGGCTAACACAACACCGGTTTAACGCATTGAAAACATGCCGTTGACCTCACCTTGGCGGTGGGAACCACCATAATCTTCTTGAAATTATAAAGTGCCATTTTGTTCGGACGCGTCGTGGTCCGTGAGGGCACGGGGAAAGGAAAGCTCGCTGTTCCGCTGGAACCGGAAGAGACGCAGAAAACACTTGAGTGAGCTTTTTGCACATCGCCCCCTGGTGTGATACTAGAGACACAGCAAAAACAAAAATTAAACCACAGCAACCATAAATATCTGCAGCAAATTGTGATCAAATTGTATAATATATTACCATTATGTGTGTGTGTGTGTGTGTGTGTGTGTGTGTGTGTGTGTGTGTGTGTGTGTGTGTGTGTGTGTGTATACACACACACACACACACATATATGTACATACACACACACATACATACATATACATATATGTGTACAAGTCGTCGAATACATTTAACCATATGAGTTGTGAATTCCATCAGCGAGACTGAGAAGTTCCTGGTGGTCAATGGTTCACTTGTATTCCATGTTACAAATACAGAGGTCCACTGAGCTCTAGGACGCTTTTCAGAAAAGATGTGGTGGTATTATGTTTTAACTATGTAGTCATTATATTATAGTATTTTAAACACTTGATTATTTGTTAACTTGTGCAAGAAGTAAGAAATAGTCTAATTGGGTGTTAAGAATTCTGTTACATCTGCCGCCACTGTTTCCGCCATGTTTGTTGTGATCCTCGGCGATATGGAAGCAGCCAATCAGCGGACGCAATTGCTCTCGACCACGCCTATTATCAGTGAACACAAGCGCGACAGCTTTCGCCCACTGCCAATATTGACCAATCAGGACGGCCTGTTGAGGACATGAGGGTGAAGTGAATAAGAAGGGGCGGGACCGCGAGACCTGGCCGACAGCTCCAGGTTCACTACTGCACCAAAGAGGGGACAATCTCAAAGGACATCTCACTCTGAAAGCAGAGCGCGTCAGTTTCTATTCAGTTTTGGTATCTACGCAGAAAAAAAAAAATAGCAACTCTACTCAGACTCAGTTTTTAAACATCTGACAAGCACTGTGAAGAATTTATTCTTCGTTTTATAATTTCTAAATAAGGGCATTAAAACATCAACAAATATACAATAAAAAAATAAACAGACACGACCAAACTGAGATGAGAAATTACAAAAAACAACACATTAACACCCAAATAAAACAAATTCACTTTCATTCTTCTTTAACACAGATTTTGTTTTGCTGGTAAAAAACGTTTTCAAACTGTGACATCTGGCAAACATGAGCCTGCTTTTGTGTGTTAGTACTGACACACCTTTGTACATGCTAGAATACCTTTCAAAAATGACTTCATAATAAGTTCACAATAATAATAGCATCTATTAAACAGATGCACATGAGCTTTGAATCAGTTTTTATATACCGATAAGGAAACGAATGTGCTTTTATAGGAGACTCATCTTCCCTGTATAGAAGATCTTTGCGCTGCACACGAAAGGGAAATGAAACGGCGACTTCTCCATTCCAAAATCCCCCTCTCTCTCATCTTTAGCTGTAACGAGTGTTCATCGGTCGGAAGCTTTGCGACACGTAACGTCTACTCCTTATTTTCAGTTGTTTTGGTGTTTTTTTGATTTTTACGTCTCGTGTAGCCTTCTATTGACCGTAAGCACTTTGCTTCGAGTGGATTTCCAGGCGCCAGATTCATCGAGCCCGTTCATAGGCAGGCTAGCTAGCCACCTAGCTACGTCTTAGCTAGCTTACTTGCTAACTAGCTTGCAGTACTGATCGGGGGAGCGGAGTTTTGCAAACATACTTGGGGGCGTCGTCATTGCACCGCACCTGCCCATAACCACCCCCTTTAATCTGAAAAGTATTTGCGGTGAGGTTTTATCGCTAAGCTTTGTGTTCCTAGCTAGCGTGCTCGATATAGCCTGCTAGCTAATACCCTGCGTATTTAGCGTAGAAGCCAGTTCAAGGCCGCAGTCCATCACCACCATCAGCTGCCACTACCACAACAGTGTTTGCGACGCCGTGCAGTAAGAGCTGACAGGTGAGTAAAACAGTTCGCAAACTTGTTTGTCGAAGTGGACAGGGGAGATGAATCACACAGACGGAGGCAGCGGCAGCTCGGTGGAGTGTCGTGAACTTGGCTTACTTGTTAAGTGTAAATTAGCTTGATTCACAACGATGGGGGTTGGGGAATCCGCGAAATCACACCGGAGGTCGCCATCTTTCAATTGGTGCTGTTTGCACCAGCTACCTAGACATGGCTGCTACTTTGTGGCCCGTGTCAACTTCAGCATTGTTGTGGTCGCAGCTTGTACCTCGCGCACACGCATGGCACGGCCCCTGGCATGGGCATGACATGCGATCTGCAGTGTTTGTCCTGAGCCCCGGCTGCTAAAAACGCCTGCATTGCGTCCTCAGGAGAAGTTGAAGTGTTTGCTAGAGACGTTCACCCGTCGTGTTGCGTCCTGCATGTTAGACGAACCTGCGTGAACTGTGATGGAGGTCAGCTTGGAATAACTTTATATCTGAAATTAATATGTATTTAGGATGCTGAAAGCTGAACGATGTGCGCGAGGGGCAGGTGTTGTAGTTGCAGCCTTAACTGAGAGACAGAAATCTCAGTGTGATTGTTTTGCATAATACTTTGCCCTGTATGTATCCTGCCACCGAAGGTAAATGTCCGTTTGAGTTGACAACCAGTACAACGATAGAGAAGCGTAAATAAATACTTTTATTAGTAAACTAACAGTTTATAGAAAAAACAACTTGCTTTTTATTTTACAGTAGTGTCTCTTAGGTGTCCCATTCCTGACAGTTATTTTACCAGAGTGATTGATGCTGCTGTGAACCTGCTCCCTTTAAAGATGCTGCATGGACAGTTGGGCCATTCATAGCCAGCAGTGATTCACCATCTACAACGTGTCTCACAGGGGATTTGCCAAATGAATCTTATTTAGGGTAGGATAGGACTTTATTTATCCAACGATGGGGAAATTGTTAAGTTCGCAGCAGCCACAGACAACCACCAAGACAACAGAAAAAACAGGACAAAGAACAATAAAAACAGTATTAATTGTGCAAAGACAAACTAGTTACTTAGTGATTTAGGAACATTTCAAACATACATGTTGTCAACTATCTAACAAGTATTGACTCTTCAGTGTTTTGTTGCTCCATCCTAATGTTTTATATGACCATTAATTAAAAATCACATTGATGCATTGGGTTGTAAATAACAAAGTCGTATTGAAAAGGAGGCTAAATGTCTAGAATGGAAGGAGCGTTTTACTGATTTATTGTAGTAGCATCACTTATATTCAGCATGCACGCTGTGTTTGGGAATCTTTGTGAACCACAGGTCAACAGCTTTACAGTCATGCCATTCTATTTCTGCTTTGTATGCAAACACAGCGAGGGCTCGCGTCATAGACAGGCAAACGATTGTTGGGGTAGATTATCTTTACAAATGACTCCAGCAGGACAGAAAAGAAGGTGTTTCCAGGGATGTTGGGATTTAGTGGGGTCCTGCTTCCCTATTCTGTTTTAATGTGAATGGTCTGTTGAAAGTAATAATGCTTTGGAACTCTTGAGTGGATTAAAGTAAGATGTATTAAATGTGATCTCCACATAACATCAGCTACTGATGCAGAAACGGTTTGTGCACGGAGCATAATCTAACTGAGCTGTGGAGGCTGATGGTCAGTTGTGCTGAAGCAGTGAAATGATTGCGTGACTGAAGGTTAATTGAAGTAAATAAAAATTTGCTTAGTTTAATCAAATTGCTTTTTTTTGTTTCTGAGAAATGATTCAGACATGTTGCAAACTCAGTATCATATTTATTTAATTCAGTTGTAATTTATAACACATGTTAATTTGTTGTTTTTATAATTTTTAATGTTGTAAATAAGTCATGGTAAAAAATATTTTGCCCATTTTTATGATTTAGTGTAATTTTTGTGTGTGGCGCCTATTGACAACAAAAGCCATCTGGTGTCATTTGATGTCCGCTTGTGTCAGTTTGATTGAACGTCATGAGGTTCTCTGGTGACGACAGGGTGGTGACGACCTGCAGCCTGGGGGGAAACCCAGTTACATGTGTCCATGTGTTCTCAGGGAGGAGTTGGCCATTTCTGGTTATGGAACCCAGGATGACCAACCTGGTTACTTACATACACATCTACATGTACATCTACATGAGCTCCTAGAGTTGGGGATAAAACCGTAGGTTCTCAGTGATGCCACCTTGTTTTTAACTTCGGAAACAGAACTAAAAGTGAAACCAAGCCAAACCTCCTGTAGCCACCATGTAATTATATAATTCAGTTTAAAGAGCTGTTTGTGTTGAGTAGTAAGTAAGTAAGTTTGTCTCTTCTGCCCAGAAAGTAAAATCATTGATTTTGGTATAAATGCATTGGAGTACAACTCTGATCTGATTTGTAGATATTGAGTAGTTAACATAAATATCAGTCGAGAAAGTAAATGCATCTTTTATTTATACTAATCATTTATTTGTTGCATTCGCAAGCCAAATCCAGTTGGTAATGTTGAGACCATATTCATTATAAGTAGTGTAAAAATATTTCTTCTTTAATTGCTCCCTGTCACTCTCCTTTTTGTGGTTGTTCCTGAAATTAAATGATTGATTTCAGCAGTGAGGGTTGTGCTGATGTTGAGTTTGTGCCTCTGTGAGTGGAGTAAAAACAGGTGATAAACACGGACACAAAAACCAATTAAAATAAATATCTGGACACAAATGGAGGTTTTAAAATGAGTCACAAGTCATTTGTCGTTCAGGAGATGCCCCCGTGCTGTTTATTTGCTGAAGTCACTATCGGACACTGGCCCTGGCCTGTTTCATCACACACGTGTTTAAAGTGTTATTGTGCAGCGTTGAGTGGGTAAACATCCGTTCCTGAGTCTAACGTTTGTCTCCTTCACCCCCTGTAGCTTACTTGGTGACACAGAGACTTCTCCCTGAGGAGCCAAGAAGCAGACGGCTCATGACTTCTGACCAGGACACGAAAGTTGTAGCTGAACCACAGGTGCAGCCAGTACAAGAGGCAAAAGAGAACTCTCATTTGGTGAGCGGCACGTTTTACATGTAATATAAACAGTTCATAGCTCATGATAGTGTATTCAAACCTTCATGACAAATGCTGCAGATCTAAAATATACCTTTTTACATTCTTATGTGTTTTCATTGACAAATGTCAGTGTTCATACAATGAGCTTGATTTTCACATCAAATACAGAACAGAGGTTATGCTGATCGGCCTTAGGAGTCATTCTGTTACACTCTGATCGTTTGGACGTGGAACCTTGAAGCCGGAGGAATCTGTGGGTTTGGTTGGCTTCAAACCAAACACATGACAAACAAACACATGGACGGGCTGAGTGTAGTGGTTGACTTTATCTAGTGCTCACAGTTCATTAGACTTTAAAGGTGATTATCATTTGGTTCGGCTACTTCCAGCATTTCTTTAAATACATCAAAGACACAACCTGAAACCTTTTCTCTACTAAAGCTAAACACCAATGGTTGTAGATGTCATGTCCTTTTTAATCTCAGGGTTATTCTGTTGTTTCTTGCCAATAATGTTGTAATGTTTCTTATTGATGCCCCTCCAGTAAATATCTCACAATTCAGCTCATCCAAATCACTCCTACAAATGTTGTTGCACCGTTTGCTCTACTCTGGACATACATATCACTCTAATCTCGCTGTCTAAGGGGAGGAGGCAGAACTATCAGGAAACAGTGGACTCTGATCGTTGGTACTGCTGCAGAATTAATTGTCATGACTCCAGTCGAAATTGTTGTAAATATTTTGTAAACTATATTTAGAACAGATGCATCGGGGCCTGTGTCTGCTGGGCTGGTGGTTCAGACCTCCTTGGGCCATCAGGCCGGTTTGAGTTGAGTGTTGGTTGTGACTGGCATAAAGGATGCAGGTACTGGGTCCTGTAATCTGACCTTAATGAGGTGTGTCCTGGTTAAATGCTGAAGGTCATTAAGTTCTAAAGGAAACCTGATTATCTTCCATGTGTGCTTTAAGGGACACACTAATTCTGTGAAGCTGGTGATGTCTCCCCTCTTCATTGTGTGGCTGCTCCTTTATGAAACTGGGCTCCTCCTAGTTTAACCCCCTCAGCTCTCATTGATGATACCTGTCTGTACTAAATGTGTTCATCATGGTGGGATGTTACATATTGGTAGAGTTGGCTGTAAACTTGCCTTTTCTACCAGCCACCTCACGTTCTGTTCACATTAACCACTGTTTAGACTGAAGGTGTGGGGTGAGTTGTTAAAGCTGCCCAGGCATAATTAAACACAGAAATGTATTAGTGCTTCCCCGGGTGTTGTGTCTGTGGTGCCGTACGGTGTCGGCTGGTGGCATCAGGCTGTCGACTGTGACTTAAATGAGCCTTCGTGTGATAATGCACCATCACCAGAGTTCGAGGACGAATGGGCCCAGGTTGTGGTCACAGATCACGGTTACTCATGTTTGTAAAGCATTTCTTTTTATAATGAAGCAATCGATTTAATCAAAGCAAACACGTGTCTTGATGTTTCCTCACGGGTTCAATCAAGCTCTTCAACTAGGAAAGAATGTGGAATTAAGGAAGTGGGTAGAAAATAAGCGGATGGCCTTCAGGCGTGACTTTTTTTTCCTGAGAGCTCTGAAATTAGGAAATGGAAAGAGCCCGCTGTCTTTTTCCACTTTCTTCCACTTTTAAGATTGGAATCAAGATTGAGCGTTAAAGAGGGAAGTTTTCCCCTGATGGAGTCCAGTGGACTAATGCTTCAGGCTGTAGGTCTCATTACAAGCTGGGTTTAGTGATGGAGAAAACTTCACCATGTCGGGGTTTGTTTTAAAATAAGGTACTGTTGGAGGCTGGCCGTCAGCTCTCTCTCTGCTACTCCAGCCATCAAGCCTTTATCATGAAAACATGATCACAATTGTGCTTCGTTGTTAATGATAATGTAACAATGTTTAGTCATTTAAATTGAACTTTAGTAGATTTTAATTAGAAGTGACATAAATTCAAGACCCAGTTGGACAGAAACAACAAGTCCAGGTTGCATGGTTCTCTATCCGGGCCATGTTGTGCCAGCGAACCTTCGTGTTCTCCAGCTCATTCCTTATTCCCACACACACACACACACACACACACACACACACACACACACACACATAAAGCCATATGCTTCACACATATGTGTTATAAACAGAGCCGAAAGTGAACATGACCTATTTATAGCCTTGTGTGGCAGATGCAATCGGTTTTGGATTGAAGCGTCTGAAAATGGGGTTAAACCCTCCTCATACAGTATGTGGGCTCTTTACAGTGAACCAAGTTGCGTTCTGTCAAGAGAAACTCTTAGCAGACATTCCACAGTGTTGCCCTTGAAGACACAAACATACATGTATACAGTTGCATTAAAAACCAAGGAACCTGCTGCACTGGTTGGGGTGAGGAGATAGAGAAGAGAGCGCAGAGGACCACGGCAGGCGAACAGAACACATGATCAGCTCAGTCTGACGGGACCTGTGTGAAAACGGCAGAATGTACTGAAAGCTTTACTCTGAATTCTCTTGTCCTGCTAATTTATTGCTGATTCGTTAGTGCCAAGACGGTGTTAACTGAACAGGCTGAACTGAGCTTTGTAGCACTTTCCTCATCAGTCTGTTTATAACTGTATGTCGGATCTAACAAAAGCAAGTTCGACTTTTCATGACAGCTCTTTATTTGAAGCACGTGGACCTAAGTCCAGGTTTGACTGTCTTCTTCTCTCCTGAAGGACTTGGAGACCTGGCTCTTCGTCATCCTGTCTGCTGTGAGCTTGCTTCCATCAGAGCCACAATAATAAACGTGGGCTGCCCTCTGATGTCACCAACAAAAACTCATTTCTGTCCACGGTTCAGGATGAGTCACATCCTCTCGTGTCACCCCAAAACGCAGCCTCAATCAGGGATGCAGCTCACCTTTCCTAAGTCTGATGGTGGGGTACATTTTAGAATTTGAAAGGTTAAGCGATGCCCAGAACATACACATCCTGAGATGTCATCAGCTGTTTCTATGGCACCCAGCTCGAACAGAAGAGGGAGTTTTACATTAATGCAGGGATGAATTATTGGCAGAGGCGGAGTTTTCTGTCTGACCAGACGCGTCCAGATTGATTTTGTAGTGCAGCATCTGTGAAATATGACCCAGGACGGCTGTCTCCTGTTGCTCGTCTGGTTTCAAGTCAGGCTCCTCACGCTCTCACTCACTCACTGTCTCGTTAATTTCAGATTTTTTTTTTTGTTCTTTCTATTTACCTGCAGGTTCTTCAGCTTCTTCTTTTTGGTAGCAGCATCTTAGGTCCTTAGTGGAATAATTGATCATGTTGCTTAATTTGAGCAACGCCCCAGGGTTGATGTAGCACGTCTCAGTGAAGCAGGCTTTGTTTTGGCTCAGGTGTGCATCTTAACAGTGTCGACCAACCCAGTACATCACCAGAGAATGAGTCAGTGCAGCAGAGCCGGATGCCTTGAAAGAGTTGGACAGCCAGTCATCTTCTGCGACGTCAGCCTGGCCCAGCGGGGCAGCAGAGCCTCGGTGCTGTCATCACATTTGTTGAGTCAACCCAGCAGCTCAGATGTGTGGGACAGACGGCGTGTGGCGATAGCTGTGATTTGACAGGTGTGGCGTCTGCCTCGTTTTAGGGAGGCCATTTTGGGGCTTAAGGGATACAGCGTTTGGAGTCTGTGTGTGCCTGCCTTGGAGACACTATTCTCTGTTAACGGGCGTTAATCATGGACTGGATGCAGTGGAGCCTCATATCGCCACCAGCAGGAAGCACCTGGTCCTCTATGCCTCAGGATGTCAATGAAACACAGGCTCTTACCACAGCTCTGGGTTACAGCCTCCTGGCCAGTGAGACATGTATGATAAACTGCTGCTTTGGTCCAGTGAGTACGGCCAGCCCAGTCGGGCTTATGGGCCAGAACCCTGTCGGCTCGTAGCAGAACCGGTGACGTTGCTGCTACGTCTGACAGTGATATTTGAAGCACCAGCCTGTGTTTGTCTGTTACACTACTATAATCTGCTGAGGTAACATATCAGTAATCAAACTTTTTCCATTGGTTTGTAGGATTCCACTAAGGTTTCAGACCTCAACCCCAATGCCAAAGCATGGGCCAACCACATGTTTAGCCTGGACCCCAGTGGGAGCGCCGACAACACAACTGCTGCCCTGCAGCCATGGAAGGAAGGTTGCGATAGTTCAGTTGACCCAGGCCCAGAAGGTCAGCCCACAGGTTTGTATAGAACATTTGGCAACCTGCAGGAGGACGTCCTCATATATAGCGACACAGAACAGCTAACGTTTCCCACTACGAGGTGTTGAAATGACAGCTGAGCTCCACCTACAAACCCACACTCAACCTACTGTCACACATTGTCTTGTCACTGCTCTTGGGATGCTTTAATCATTCATGCTTAATTTAGTGTGAGCTATGAATATTCTACCCGGAGTCGTGGTCCCCTCCACACAAACGACCATAATCATTCATTCTAATGTGTGAAGCCAAGTATGGAGCTGCAGAGGCAACAAGGATGTGGTGGTGAAACAGAAATGATGGATTAGCCTGAGCTGGACACCGATTGACGTGGCAGCCTGGTTCACCTCTTTTTTTTTTTTTTTTTTTTAAAGATTGTTCTTAAAATGGATGAAGGGATGGATGACAAGTCATAGAACGGTAGTAGGAAAAGCCTCAGTGGTTGTTTCCTGTAAAAGGCTGGAGCGTTGTGTTTTAACACGCTGATCATCATGTTTTTAGCTTCAGTCAGTGGTGTTGGATGCTGCCTACAACAGCATGAGCCTCCTGATGTGAGGGGAATGGATTTTAGTTCTACTTTGTAATGTTCTCAATAGAATCATGACATCATCTTTTATAAATTGGAAATACATTTTATCGCGAACACTTTAGATTCATTAAGAAACTGAGATAAGTGACATTTTGTATGGCGAAGGCTCCTGACCCATTGCAGCTCAGGCTACACATAACTTGACATTACACCAAGTTTTAATCAGATCAAAGTTTTCAGGTAAATTGTGTAACCTCTGGTTGTACAGGTGACAGTTGAGGCCTTTACCTGCCACACAGGCGTTTATTTGTGTTTCTGTGTTGTGTAAATCTATTTTCTGTTTAGTTTTGTTTTGAATTTCCTGTTGGTACTGCTGGCTGCAAACACACTTGGTCTCCTGTTGCCTCACATATTATTCAGTATGTATGTTGATTCTCTCTCATAGCACACTATGTTGGGACCTTTGGGATTATGATTCTATAATAAATACAATATATCAGCGCTAACGCTAACACAGACAGCACTAATAGGGGTGCTCCAACCTGGTCTGGCCGTAGGGCTAGTGCTAGCAACATTAGCAGCTAATAGCTAGCTCCATACGAAGCTATAGATTGAATAGAAAACAAGGTTTGCCTAAGATGTACCAAGCTCTGTAATGTAGCTCTGGCTATTTAGGGATGACAGCTGTTCTCATTTGGATCAGATATCCTTTATTAACAGGTATGAAGGAAATGATATTCAACTGCTACAAAGTCCAATTGAGCAGATGACAAGTCATGTTTTCTTTCAATCGCCTGTTCAGCAGCAGAAAGCACAGGAAATATTCATCACTGATGGCTTTCTGGCCTTCACGCATCCAGTGCTGAATAAATAACCCATTGCTTTGTTAATATGACCAGCTGCTAGTGTAAACAACACACGCTGTCCTTTTCATGCCACCTCCACTGGAAAAAATACGTCTCTCTTCCTGGCGAAGTCCAGATGTGAGTGCAGACATAGTCAGTATGTTAGAATTAGCCTATTATTACATTAGAAAAATTCTGAAGACACAGTAGCTGTAAATAGATGGCTGAGTAAGAATGTTCAGCAGGTGTCCTCTATCTCTGGGCTTCAGATAGGGACTCACTTATTGTTTTTGTTTGAATGGCTGGTAAATGTCCTTCCTCTAACACCACCTCCATCTAATCGTCACAGACTATGAAGCCAGTGAAGACAAGACTTACAAGGAGCCTCTACTAACCGGTCCAGATGAGCCTCCACCGGTGGCAGTGATGCTGGCGGAGCCGGCGCCCGTGGCCTCCGTCGCCCTGGAGTGCTCCGAGCCAGGCTACACAGAGTACCCTGAGCCCGGGCAGCCTGGGCACCCAGGTGTGTGTGACTGTGTGTGACTGTGTGTGTACATTCTTTAATTCACCGAGTGATTAGAGGACCTGTTGTCATGTGACATAAACTGGAACCCGACTGTTTTGTGAAAGCAAGAAATATTCAGCAGGCCTTTAAACACGCAGTACCAGTTATAGTATCCAAACTTACTACTGTAACCATGTCATAGAGGTTTCATGAAAACATTACCCTTATGTCGACAGCCACTGATCCCCAGACTGAGACGCCCCAGGAGGGTTTGAGGGAGCACCTGAAGAAGACCCTGGAGTTCTGTCTTTCCCGGTGAGTGGATTTAAGTCAACGTTGACTGTTTCAACCCATGGGTGTGTTGTTGGACTATGGGTTGGGCGGTTTAGCTTTCACACTTAGACTGAAGTAGGTGAGAGGTGTAAGAGTTGTACATCACGTCAAGTCAAAGTTGACTTTAATGTGAATTTGTACAATGTGTTTCGGACATACAGAGAATTGAAATTACATCTCTCCCAGACCCCCGGTATTAAACAACGTAAGAACACAGACCCAACCACAAACCCAACCCCCCGCCCCCCAATAAAATGATATGCACAGATTCCCACATTTGTGTCCCCTGTGATTCCTAAACAAGCCTGACATTTACGTTTAGTAGTGGGGACTTTAATGGGACATTCTCAGGTGAGAGAGAGTTCTGTTCAGTTACAACTGTGAGCATGTTGCCACGTCAGCTCACTGCATGTGTCACTAATGTCTCTCCACTTTTTGTCCCATCAGGGAGAATTTGGCCAGTGACATGTACCTCATCTCCCAAATGGACAGCGACCAATATGTGCCAATCGTGACTGTGGCCAACTTGGACCATGTCAAAAAACTCAGCACTGACGTGGAGCTGATTGTGGACATTCTACGATGTGAGTTGAATGGAAAGAGACTTTACGGCAGCAGGACTCTGGTGGCTGCTCACCAGCAAATCACAATGTACGAGGCAAACTACAGCATTCACGGTGAAGTCTTATCAGCAGCCGGGAGATGATTTCCCAGGAGAGCTTGTTAAAGTGCACCCGGCAGAGGCACCCAGTTGTGTTTGATTGTCACAACACTTCATCTACTACTTCAAGTCATCATACCTGGCTTGAAACTGCTCTCTCTGTTTGCTGGTGGTGTCAGGATTTAATATTTGAAGTTGTATGAGCTATGGGAAGAAGCTAATCTGCGATGGTGTTCAGCTTTACTAGCGTGTAGCCCTCACATTCAAGACATTCTAACCATTGTGGTTAAATTCTATCATGTACGTATCATGGTTGGTGTTTTGTTTCTGACTGTGTCCAAGGCACCAAAGCGTCAACAAAACTTTGAGGCACAACTGTCTTCATGTCTGAGCCAGAAAAGCAGTAGATCCTTCTCTCTCTGTCTATTTTTCCCATTCTGTGTTTTGCTCAGTAAAACGTATTGAGCAGCTGACTTTATCTTCTCAGGGTCAGTAGGTAGAAATGTCTATGCAAATGCCTGTGTACTTGCACACACTGATGTAACGGCCAATACTTTGTCATCCTCCAGCTCTGCCCCTGGTCCAGGTTGATGAGAAGGGAGAGAAGGTGCGACCGAATCAGAACCGCTGCATCGTGATCCTCAGAGAGGTTCCTGAAAGCACACCGATAGAGGCCAGTGCCCGGCTTGTCTTTTTTTGCTTGTTTAGATTGTTGGTGGTCATTTGGTTGTTCACGAGCACGAGTCAACATTCCTTAGATATAAGCATTAGTGGTGTAACACTGAAGACAGCGTGGATGTGAGTCATGACTCAGCTCCGCAGCAGATCATTTATTAACCACTACATTCAGATGCAATAACGTTTCTCTCCTGGATGTTGGCTGTTTAGCTGCACCTCATTCAAGGACATTGTATGCTTTGTAGCATTTTAGTGAGACCTCGTGAGGGCACAGGAGCATGTTGTCACATCGCACACACTCACACATTTACTCTACTTTAATCTGATAGTTTGTGTAAAAACTATGGGTGGAGCTACTTTCAGCTTGACCCCCCCTCCTTCTGCGTGTAGTGTATATTGCTTATTTGTGTTTCTATTTAACTAGTTTTCTAGAGTCTGGGCTGTTCTGGACCTATGATGAGGTCAAAGTCACCCAAGGAAGCATGTATTATTTATTCAGACTGGCATCAGTATCTGCACCATACTTAGCTGTAAATGTCATCAGACACGTGTACTCTACGGAATCATTTACAGCCGATGAGATAATTGAGAGAGTAAACAAAACTTCCTTGCTTTTGTGCCTTCTCCTCTTGAGTCGCTGCCTAGAGTACGGTCCAGGCAGTGTACCGGTCCAGCTGTGATGGCGCGCTGAGGCGCTGAACAGTTGTTTATATGCAGCAGTGTAGTGAATTGCTCTTTTTCGTGTTTTGCGTTGCAGGAAGTTGAGGCTCTGTTTAAGGGCGACAACTTACCCAAGTTCATCAACTGTGAATTTGCCTATAACGACAACTGGTTTATCACCTTTGAATCAGAAGCAGACGCACAGCAGGTAACTGCACAGAAGAGCTTTATTATACCAAGTGTCACGCTGTCCTGAGGTTTTTTGAAACTGTTTTGTACATTTTGTAACAAATGTGGGTCTGTATGTTAGAGCTGTGTTGTTTCTGTTTCTTTTAATCAAAGTTGTTCCTAATGCTCTTGTCTATTTGTTTCCTAAAGGCATATCAGTATCTCCGTGAGGAGGTGAAGTCCTTCCAGGGGAAGCCAATTAAGGTAAAGTGAAGTGAACTCATTTGCTATTGTCACTATTTAACGGTCAACATCATTCAGTGATATTCAGTCACATCTTGTGTTAAGATCAGACTCATCACAAAGTCTCAAATGTTGTATTTTCCTTCAGAGATTAGGAAAACAAAGCTATCTTTCATCCTGCATAATTAATCAAGGGCACAGCACATAACAGGGTTTTTAGCAGTGACCTCGCTAATCTTCACTTAAGAGGTTCATGCAGAGGTGGTGCTGCACTTTTGAGTAGTTCCACTAATGTATGAAAAGCCACAGGAGATGAAAGCGTCTCCTGGACAAACGGCTTCATCACATTTCTCTCCCTCACCCGGTACTGTTTACAGCATGCTGTTGGACTTTACCTGAATATAAAATTAGATATTAGCAGTTTCTCATTTAAACATTCAGTGATTCATAGCGTTTTGAATTAAATTGCTGCTGAGTCTTATTACGACGCTTTGGTTCCTTCTCTCTGTCCTAGGCAAGGATAAAGGCAAAGGCAATCGCTATCAACACTTTCATGCCAAAGAACGGTTACCGGCCGGTGGAGGTGAACCCGTATGCCCAGCATCGGTACACGTCCTACTACATCCCACACGTTTACCCCCAGCAGCACTTCCCCCTGTACAACCTCATTGCACCGCACACCTGGACGGCCACGCCCGGCTTCATCGACCCCACACTAGTAAGGATACTGCTGGATTCAATTTTTGTAATAATGTAAAGGCTCAGTTAACATCTATTGAACCTGTTGCTGGTCTGGTTCCAGGTTACCCCCTTTCACAACAACCAGTTCATCAATGGATTTACCACCTCGCACAGTTTCAAGCCAGCGACGTCGCCCCTCGCTGTCCGACACTACTCGCCCAGGAACAGGTTTGTATTTGAAGAGTAATTGAAGAACCTTGAGCACCAATGAAATGGCCGCCTCACTTGCTGTTGTTTTTAATGCTGCAGGAAACCTCACTTGAGGCCGACTGTTCCCACAGCAGACCGCAGTGCCGGGCTGCTGGATAACCCCAGCCTCTTCTCCAGCTTCCCCAGTGAGCGGCTCAACGGAGTTCGCGGAAGCCCACCAACACGACTCCCCACTACCCAGCCCAGAACCAGGTTACCCTCCACCGTGGCCTTCCCCCGCAGGGACACTGTAGGCACAGGCCGAGTAACCGAGGCCACAGCCACAGACTACTGCCTCAGTGGACGAGGAAGGTACGCAAACACTGGTTTAGCTCACTGTAAAGTGAGCTGAAATTCAATATTCGCCTAATTTGTGTTTGAGGATCATGACTGTAGACGGTGCAGTTTACCTGACACCCGTTAATTTGACCAATCTGGGCAGACAGAACTAATGCAGTATGTCCTGGACCAGTGTAGAGCAGCTGACATGCAAAGGAGAACAGGCTAGTTTGGATGTTTGTAAATTGAGATGTTCTCTTTCTTAAAGGAAAAATGTTTCTGCTTCTAGGAAAAAGAGGGATGAAAAGTTTACAGTAAGTGTTTAATTTTGACTTCCTCACTCTAATGCCGCTGTAATTAGCATCTTCGGCTTCAGTGTAATGGTTCATAGTAGTGTCGTTGTTTTCCAAGCGGTCTTGCTGAGCTAAACGCTGCTGGCACTCGTTCTGAGCTTTGTTTGTTGCCGTCATGCAGAGAGTGACGCCTCAGTCACCGCCTCCTCCCAAACCTCCGTCTCCGAGCTTCGAGCTGGGTCTCTCCAGCTTCCCTCCCCTTCCCGGAGCAGCCGGCCAGCTCAAGACAGACGACCCATTTGACAACCGGCCGGCCAGTGGCGTGGTTGTCAGTACGACCAAGGAACGGGTAGGAAGTGGCGGGGGGCTGAGCTTTTATTCTGAAGTAACGGGCAGAACACCTAAGGTTCTGCTCTGTCGTCCCTGCAGAATGGAAGTGTTGAGTCCAGCGCTGGAGGAACTCCGTCGCCCACAGGCCCTAAGGAGCCTCTCCGGCCCTCCTCCTCCCCGATGCCTACGAGCTTTCAGCCCACGCCGAGCCAGCTGACAACGGGCTCTTCCTCCACGCTGACCCCAGCAGCTGCCCCGCCACACAGTCCTGCCCCCCCCCTGCCAGCAGCGTAAGAGCCTCACAGTGCTGCGCTCATCGGCTTCTAGGGCGTCTGAACGGGTGCCGCTTCCATCGCTCACTCAATGGCTTGTTTGTCTCGTAGGCAGTTGTGCGACCTCAGGATGCAGACCACATGCAGGAGTTAGTTAGTTCATTGTCCATCCTGTTGCTGTTTACTGACGGTGCAGCAGGAATTGAGAGCCTTTGACTCATTGCTGTGTGCTGCCACTAGAATGCAGCAATTTTACCACATTGTCTCTGTGTAAAGGTCAGAATGCGCCTCCGTACTCTTTGCTATTAACACGGTTGCCTTGTGTTTGTCTTCACTGCAGCGAGTTGAAGGTGACGGAGGCGAGGCCAAAGGAGGCGCAGTCGTCTGTGGAGCGAGTTCCTGGGACGCTGTCCACTGCTAGCAAATCAGTGCAGGTCAACGGTGCTGCCACAGTCAGTACCACTTATGCTTTATTCCTCATTGTGGGCTTTGAGGTTTCAGAGAGAAGCCGAGCATCAGTCACACTGTCCCGCAAAATACAGTTTGTTCATTGTGAAGATAGTCACAAAGAGATGTGCATTTTTAAACAGACATGGTGTCTAAAAATGTTCCTGAAATATCTCATATCATGGTGTTAATTGTGTCAGACAGACGACTAGTATCATAGTACACTGTATTAATGTCATGTTAATAAATGACAGGCCTAAAGGGGAAACATGCTAAATGTGCTGGTGCGGATCAGTATTGTCAGATGATGACAGTTACACTAACCTCCAAGATTTCTTAACTGTAAATGAACTTTGACTGTGGATCAGCTTATAAATGTGTGGAGGACAGTAGACGAGCAGCATGTCTGAGTCTGTTGTCCTTTCAGGAGCTGAGGAAGCCCTCATACGCTGAGATCTGCCAGCGAGTGAAGGACACCCCAACGTCACAGCAACCCCAGATCCCAAAGGAAGCCAAGCCACCCTGCGCTGCCTCTGCGGGCGAGGACAGGAAGTGCCCTGATGCCTGTAACCAGGCCGAGGCCAAGGCCAGAGAGACATTCCCCTGCTCCAAACTGGGCTTGACGGTCAGCAACTCAGGCAGACCTCCAAGGGAGAACCGAAGGCCAACGGGGCGGTGGGCCTCCCCGCCCCCACACCCAGGGAAAACCCCCAGCAAAGACCCCCACCACACCCCACCCAAGTCCCCACAGTAGGGGAGAGCAGACCCCCTGTCCCTTCGAGTCCTCCAGTCTCCCCACTATGCTCCACAGATGCGATTAAAAGGAAACCTATGTCAGGGCTACTCACCAGTCGCAGACAGAGGACGCCTTCTTTTCTGGATCAGGGCTTGCAGACAAAAGCACTTTACTGTGCATGTAGAGCACCGTTTCATTCTTTTTATTCTATTTATTTGCTTTTTTTATTTTATTTTTAACTTTCAGTTTGGTTTTTCCTCCTTTTTTTTGCATTATGTAGGTCCTACAGCCTGTTCGTTGGCACAGACAACACTGAAAGTCATTCATTGCTCCTGGGAATAAATAAGTCTTGGCATTGTTGGAAGGTGAAAGGGACGTCGGCCTCACCATGGGTTGCTCTTATGGTGAAAGGTTTGCATGCTGCAGCTTTCTGAGCTTCATTATCAGTGAGGGTTATTACTCCTTCACACAGATAAGTGCAGGCCTCTGTGTCTGTGCCCATCACTTCACCTTTGTCTCGTTTGTCAACACTTCTCTTATATGCAACTTAATATCACAATCACAACAAGGGTTACATCAGCTCAGCGACATCGTTTTTACACTAGAAGACCTTTTCCAGTCTTTTTCCAGCAGTAGTTCTGCTTTGCTTACAGACCGTTGTCAGTGTAGTTGCTGCAGGTAATCGTCTCCTCAGCGCTTCCTTCCTCTGCTGTTTTCCCAGGATGAAATGGCTCCCTCTGCTGGGGGCTCATCTACTCTGTGCCAACACTGCTAAGGACTTTTATTTGTGGGCTGTCGCTTGCGTCTCACAGCCAGGGTGGGTCAGTGCTGTTTCTGGGCTTCCAGGCGGGAAGAGCAAACTTTGACTGAAGACAAATGAAGAATCTCCAACTTTTCAGAGGCAGGAGAACGCTTGTTTTACTCGTTATAGTGATGTTGAAACTAGTAAAGATCAAGAAAGTGATGCACAGAGCTGGAAAAATGCACTGAATGTAAAGAACAGTCTCTGTTTTGTAGAGTTGAGGGGACCTGCGCATTAACACACGTCTGTGCTGTTGGTTGGTTTGTCTCTAACTGGACCCTTTCTCCTTTCTCGCGTTCATCTCTTTGAGCTAAAGACGGTTCATGTATCAGATGCAGCTTCCTCTGACGTCATCTCTAACAAGCTGACAAATTCAAATCCAGTGGTGATGATAGCGGAGCAGCTCTTTGAGGTTCACACATAGGTGGGAACACATTAACACTAAGGATTCGGATCCTCATGAAACCGGCTCGCCAGGTGTAATAGGCTCAGAATAACTGATGAGGCCCCACATCCAGTGTTGAGAGGCGACGAGGGCTTCGTGGCATGTTTCCACTGGATGGTGCTAGACATCGAACCCTGGAATCTGTTACGGCTCGTGATGCTACATGCACACGATACTTGATTTACATCTGCAGAACCTTGTTTACACATTTGCTGTTTTTCAAATTCATTTGTTTATCGTAGCTAAAGGGAAAGAATCCTGAGTGCGGAGACGTAAAATGAGGTGGACAATGTTCCTGTTGGGCTGCGGCGGAGATGCTTGAGCAGCGTCTCTGCCGGTTCTACTGACGTTCCTTCTTCCTGAAGGAGCTGGTGTCTGTGTAGACGTGCAGCAGTTCTGCATTGAGGGCTTTCCTGGAATGGTTGAATGTGGAAAGTGAGATGCGTCATCAGACCGTATAGATTGTGATTGACACTTAAGGTGTGTGTGTGTCATGTTGGAGTGTGAAGGACATGGCCAGGAGTCCATGTGCTGAAATGTTGTCGCGTGATAAACCTTTAAGCAGAAACGTGGAGGCAGGCGGCAGCAGGCGCGTTCCCTGTGGCAGGTCGTCATCACCGCTTTCCTCTGCATCAGCGCCGTGGTTTCCTGTCACCAGGCTTCAGTAGGTTAAAAGCCTTTCTTAAACAGAAGAGATGACACAGATCTGCTCAGGTGCTTCAGATGTACAGTGAATCCCATCCTGTGTCATAGTGATTCTGCCGACACGCTGTAACCTGTGGCTCCTGTAGCAGCCGCTGTGGCAGAACCACCAGACTGTGATTGAAAAAGAATCTTCTATAGCAGCTTTGCAGCCTGATTTCTGCATTTAGACTTTGCTTTGCTGAGGTGAGATTCCTTCCCTGCTTGACCCTTAAAACCACTGGACTCTCTGGTGTCTGGAAAAGTCTTCCTGCAGCAAAGGTCATTGTGGGCAACTCGCTGCGCCTGCTGCCGATTCGGACGATAAACCCTGAGTTTGGCTAGTTTGCTTTTGAAGGACTAAGATGCACTTGGATGGGCTGGTTTAATTTAGTTTAGTGTGTTTTCATTTGTGGAAATGGTCAAAAAGAAGAAACGGCACCATCTCTGCTTATTTATCAACTGTTAGAAATGACTACGCTTTCCTTTTGGGCAGAAGAAATAATAGAGACGCATTGTCTCTGTCAATACACAACATGTAAAAATCCATCCAGTGTTCGAGAAACTTGAATTTTATTTAAACTTGAAAAATGACTTTGCCTTAACTTTTCTACAAGACAAGCATAAAGTTTATTTCTTTTCCAAACCTCCCCAACACGTAAACGAGGAGCGGTGCGTCACGAGTCTTAGAGAGACAACAGATCTAGCAGCATTGTCTTTATTTTCCCTTTTGGTTTTTGTAAAATGAATGAAAAGAATAATTTAGATCTTTTTGTTTCATAGTTTCCATTTGTGTTTTTTGGGGAAAACTAAATCTTGTAAATGCAAAACTAGTCAATACTGTATTAAATATGTGCACTTTGGAGTGTGTGCTTTGCTTGTACAGTTGTAAATACTCAGAAAAATATAAGAGGTACCTTAAAATGATGATAAAATATATTGATCTTTAACTATTAATGTCGCTGTCGAGCTGGATGTAGGATATAAACCTTAATGTCGTGCTCTTGGGTTTTACTTTGGGTTTGGGCATTGAGCTCTGCTCCACTCTGTAGCGTGGGCAGCTTGTCTGATTGTACCGTGTGTGTGTGTTTCATTCCATTTCTCTACCTGTGCGCTAGGCTGCACCTTGATGACAGATGAGCCCGCCTCCCTTCCTTTCCTCCGTAGTGGGCACACTAGAAAGAAGGTGCTTTCATTGTTTAGGCTCAGAGCAGCGCGTCGCCACCGTCCTCTTCAGAGCTCTGCGCCTCAGACTTTTGCTTGTTTTAAAAAAGTCTGAATTCTGACAGTCTTTAAGCGGAAGCACTACAGTTTTTATTCCACTGCATCAACAGCAGTTCACCATTATGTTTAGTCTGCATCAGTCAGTATCTTCAGTCAACACAGTTAAATCAAAGTCTACTGCAAAAGGCATTAAACATTCCAATCACTGGTTTCAGCAGATGTGACACTAAGGCTGAGCTGAATCCTACATCACCAGGAGCATGACGACTCCAAAGTGTGTTAGCCTAGCGTAGCACTGGAGCCGGACGGGTTCTGTCTCAGCTGAGCTGTGTTGGGCTGGAGACGCTGAGCCTTGTCCTGGATCCACTTCAGGTTCCGTATATTCAGTCTAATTGGACATGTGTTTGAGTGGATGGTTGTGGTTCAGCTCATTTCTCTGTCGGCAGTGCAAAACAAGCAGAAGTCTATATGTCAGAGCTTGAGGGTGACGGAGGGTGCTCGTGGTTCTGCGTGCTGCCGATGCGTTCAGGGCCTGTGGGTTGTACCTTTAGTTCTAAACGTTGGTTTAACCACTGGCAGCTCAAAGTTCCCCTCGAGTGTCGGTGTTGGTTCCAATCAGACAAGATGTTTGAAGTTGCGTCTGCTTTTCCTTGTTCGTGTCAGCTTCAGGGCCTCCTCCTGGGACCTACGTGTATTAATAGTTTCCTTCGGACTCGTTGTGTTGGGGCTGAAGCAGAGGCTCAACTGGAATCAGTTTCACACCTGTCGGAGCGACGTCTCTGGCACATACAGAACATTAACCTGCACAAACTGGGACGTCCGCCCCGTGGACGCGGTGCCATTAAACCAGCGGTGGTGTAACGTGTACATAGCTGAGGCTGCATCTGGTTTTTACTTCCTGTCAAAGACTTTTCCATCTGGACTAACCTGAAACGGGAGCAGCTTTATATGCATCAGCATCAGCAGATGAGGACGTGAGCCAGAGTGACTCTTCCAGAGCTGGTACCGGTGGACTCGCAGGTTCTGCTCATCCCATCATCACAAACTCTTCATATCAGCCGGTCCGTTGCCTCAGCTCGGCCTCCTCCACGTCCGCCCGTTTCAACAGTGCCATTGTTTTCTTCCCTTGGTTTGGTTGATTTCTCCAAAGATCTAATGACAGATGCACAGCACCGACTCTGCTCACTGTGGTTTCACTCATTAACACTCACCGCGCTGCGCTAACGGCTGTGGACAATCGACGACTCCAGCGTGTTGGGGTTTGGACAGATAACTTTGCCTAATGACACCTTTAACAGATGTGGAACGGAGGCTTTTGCTTTCTTTTGATTTTATTTTTCTAATTAATTAATTTAGTTTTGTTTTTACTTTGGGTCTATTCTTCCACTGAGACTGGAATCAAGCGTACGTGTCGGCTATAGATAATTTAAGTTACCCTTGTGTCATGATGTAAACTGTCTAATTTGGAGAAAAAAATGTAGCTTACTGAAAAATAAAGATTTAGGCACTGTTGAGGAGCTGAACTGTTTCAATCTGTTCTCTGGGTGTGAACATGGGTTAAGGTTTCAAAATTCACTATGAAGCCTTAGGTTTTGTACAAAAACTACGAAACGGTTCCTGAACCTGGATGAAGATTAAGTACAAAGTTCTGGGCCAGTGCTTCGTCCCCATCGGGCTCTTAAAGTGGCCAAACTAATGAGTCAAAGTCAAACTCTGGGACTGAACGGGTTCCTAATGATGTGGCCACTAAGTGTTTGACATCAGCGTGTTGCTGTTTGGTTGGAACTTACTGGACAAATTGATGTTTGTGTAAATGAGAAACTGTTCAAATATGAGAAGTTGAATATTTAATGGTTAAACTGAGCATTTATATTCTCCTCACTTTTTTTAAAATGGCCAGAGGACAAAGTTTAAATCTACGAGTCACTGTAATGTGGTGTAATGACAGCGAGTGGCGGCAACGTGTTCGCAGCATTAATTACATTTATACCACAATGTAGAGACCAACACATCTAAACAGGTGGATCCCACTCAGCTCCTCATCTCTGGGCTGCAGATCATTATGGGCTGAAGTTCTGCCTTTATCGGCTCAGGTTCCCATTGTCAAATTGAAGCTTCCAGATCAGTTTGAGGACATCGTTCCAAGAAGCCCAAGTGAACTGGAGTGGTGCAGACTGGGTTTACTGGGTGCATGTCTCCTCCAGAGATGATCTAACCTGTTCCTGTTTCAGCTCCATGTTTCTTTGTTTAGCTGGAGGCGCCTGCTTTGTGTAAGTGGACCAACAGAACCAGGAGGAACCACGGGAGCCTCTGTTGATCATTGTGGTTTTAATTAGACCAGTGGCAGATTTAAATTAAATTGGCTGTGCGCGCACTGGAGAGACCTGTGGTTCCAGTACGTGGACCAGTTGGACGCATCCTACAGGAGCAGCAGCTTCCGAGGTTCTGTCATAGATTTTTAAACGGAATGAATGAGTTTGTACCGGCTTCACCTGAGACACAAGCCAAAGTGACACCGGGACCCACATTGATCAGCTGATTCACCATGATCCCTTTAGTGACTGTTTTTACACATACGCACACGTGTTTGGGTCACAACAAGACGTCATAGAATCCACTGACTTTAATTCGAGTAGAAAAGCAAATCGCTGCGCAGTCTGCAATGGTTCCGTGTGGCGGCTTTGAGGTTCTGTCTGGGTTCTGGGTGCCATGATTGGAGGTGACCCAGCCGCGTGGATGCGCAGAGAAGTGTCCCTTTAACACCCCGGCACCAGCTGCAGTGAGTCGGATTCCACCGCTTGAGTTCGGCTCGGCTCGGCTCGGCTCGGCTCGGCTGGCGCTGTCTGTGTTTACCTCCCACCAGCGCTGCTGTACCGCGGCCAGCTGGACGCAACCACCATCCGCAGCCTCAGAGCCTGGTCGCTGCTGATGTGAGCGGCCTCGTGTTCGCTCCTTTGTGGATTTCTGCAGCGCGGAGTGTTGGAGACACTGTAACAGAGGTGAGTTGGGTTTATCCGGAACACTGAACCGAGCTCGGACTAAATGACAACACGGCGGCTAGCAAGAGGCGCTAGCGCCGTTAGCCTAGCACCGCTAGCCGAGCCTGTCCGTCATGGAGGATTGTGAACATGGCGCCCTCCAAAACAAACGAGTAGCGACTGACCTGGCGGTGTTTTGCTTTTTTGCCACGACAGGCCGAACTTGTCGTGCTTAAGAACCAGCACCAGCTCTTAGGGAGCGTGAATCTCATCTGGGTTTGCCGACAAGTTTGCTAGGTTTGCAAACAAACTAGCTACGTAGTCGTTTATTAGCATCGCTCACTAATTAACTCTGTACGAGTGCGTTTGTCTGAGAATCGTCCTTTTACCGACTTATTGTTGTGTCTGTCTCATTATTACACCCGTGTTCAACGTTGTAAACTCGGCAGGAAGGTGTAAACCGTCCCCTTCAGGCCAGACAGGCTTCACTTTGACCGTTAGCTCTCGTAGCCTGCTAGCTGCTAGCTAACGGAGCCCAGTGGCCGTGGCCCTGCTCGGATGTGTCTTTGTTGGCCGAGGAGCACTTTGTTGCTGGGCTCCACGTGTGAAACACCTGCCGACAGGTTGCGTGTCGGGCCGTTTGGTGTCTGGCCGTCTCGTTTGGCGGCAGCTGCCGTTAGCCGCTCGCGGTGAGTGACAGCCACGCTGACACCTGCAGGTGAACAGCGTCGTTGATGGCGTGGAGGTCGGCACCGGTGAGCGTTAACTGGCGGACTGTGGAGTCAGGCGCTGTTTTGGGACGCGTTTAGGCTCCCCGGGTCCAGCTGGGGCACAGGTTGCTGTGGCTCGGCCCGGATGCTCCCCTGCCTCCTTCCATCCTTCCTGCCCGTCTGACCACAGCCAGTTCAGAACCAGAGCAGGACTGTCCGGTTGATGGCGATAATGACGCTTCCCTGACATGAATGTACGCGTCTTATTCAGAGAATGTCCAGCTCGGATCAGGTCTCATCTGCGTCTTCATTTCTCAAATGACCTCAGACCAGAACCAGAGCCGCTGCTTGCTGTAAGGAAGCCCACGCTCCGCGTTGATTTTAGTTCCTTCTGCATTTGTTCCAGAAGTGTGTTTCCTCGGCACCAGGGATGATGGTTGTTCCTGTTGTGTTTCAAGATGAACCTCAGGTTTTTGCTTTGTTGTGGTGCGTGTGAAGATGAACACCCTCTCCTGACACTTATCACATCTGTGCAAAGCGCTCTAAAGCCAAGCACTTTGGTAGAAGGCACTGAGCTTTATTATGTTTAGCTTTTGGCAGAGATTTCTGAAAGTGACAGCTTACGTTTCATGCATGGTTTGGAGAAGAGACGCAGAAAATTGGATTTGAAATTCCCAACGTGCTTCGAAGGACAGGCCTGTGCACCGTGCTGAAGGCAAACTAGTATTAACGGGAATCTTTGAGGGTCTGAGAGTTTCCTGTCATTTTCTGATCTTAGTTTTCCATCGCTTTGTGCGACTTGACGTCCTTGTGTCACAGAGGTGTTGAACATGTGCTGGTAATGACAACCGTGCCACGAGTTTCTCTGCAGATGGGTTTTAATGCCTCTAGGAGGAATCAGGCCTATGTTTACCTGTTTCAATCCGGCTCCTGCTTTTTTGATTGGAGCAGTTGCTTTCCTCCAGAACGGAGTCAGGGAGACTTTGACTTCTGAAGTCTCTAGAAAGCACAAACCTCCTCAGCTCAGTTCTGCGCTGAAGGTGGAAGGAGTCCTTCTATGTTGACCAACATGTAAACCACAGAGCTGTGTTGATGCGTGTGATCTTCCACACACACACACACACACACGTGTCATGTTGATGTCGTATTGCGATCCTGTTGATCGGGTCACCAGAGCTTAGCAGCTGATGACTTGTCTTCTCCAGCTGATGGACTGAGCACACCAGATCCAGGTAGTCGGGAGAGATGGAAACCCACAGAGTGGCCCGAGTTTGACGCCCTGTCATATTCGTCTATTTCTTTGCGTCGTGAGTGTACAGCCACTGTCCTGCTGGGTCTTCATCTGTCACTACACACCAGATCAAGGGAACAGTTTGCTGTCTGAACCATGTCGGTGTGGACTGACCAGCTTCAGGCAGATTTTCACTTGTTTATAGTGACTACGGAGTTTGGTGAAGTTTTTAAACTAATTAGGAACAAATGTTGTTTGCTGCCGTTATCAGTCTTCAAACCTGCGACCGGCTGTTAAACAACAACCAGCTTCTAAATGTTTCTTTTATTGCTGTAATTGTCTCAAGCTGTTCTCAGACATCTGCTGATTTCTGCTCTTCCTTTGTTTCGCCACAGATGAGTAAGGAGATCATGTCACGCGTGGTAAAGAAGAGGCAGGCGGACCCCAAGGTGGTCCAGTATGTGTGGGAAGCCATCGAGGTCATCCGCAACCAGAAGCAAATTGCAAACATGGACAGGATCTCTAAGTAAGTTCTGCCCAGAGTCACATGAGTCCAGAACCACCACACTAGGATCCTCACGAGGCTCCTCCAGAAAGCCTTTTACTCATGGTTCTTTTGAGGGATTGTTTTATTTGTGCTGAATTTCAGTCTTATTTAATTGGACCTGCATAAAATGCTGCTAATGGGTTCCCTGCTGTGTGTGAGCGTTCATACCTCTGCCAGCTGCAGCTGGATGGATGAAAGCAAAACATAAAATAGTAAAACGTGCTCGTCTGAGGGTGTCAGTTTTTGTATTCAGTGTTTAAGGGAGAAAAAGCCTCTCAGACCAATTTTCTGGTGTCTGAATAACTTAAGTGATTAATTACTTGCTGCTTTTAGCTGTTTGTCGTGAGGTTGTTGTGATTGTTTGGACTCGAGGACAGATCAGTAGTTGGACTGATGCTGTAGGAAATGTGTTCACCTAATATTTGCAGGAGACGGCCCCCTACACTGCATCAGCCTCGTGGAATCTTTGTGATGCATTAACCATATCTGTGCACACGATCCCACATTGTTCAGATTTGTTCAGGTTTAATGAGAAACCGATGATGGATCTTCCACCACAGACCTCGCGGATCAGTCGTTCCTTTCACTTGGCAGATGGAGCAGAGACTAAATGAAACACTTAGCACGTCTCGTACGGCAAGTTGGCGTGCACCTTGGGAGCTGGCAGCCAACCAAATGAAAGTGACGGCGGGCGGTAGTTGTCATGGCAACAGCAAGCAGCAGCGTGCATTAGAGGGAGCTCCATCCACACCCTCAAACTGCTGCCCAGCCCAGTCCTGGTGTCGGAGGGCGATGACTCAGGCCCTGTGCAAGTAGAGGAGGATGAAGTCCACCAATAATTAAGTAGCTTCTCCCACATCGAGCCTCTGTGATGTTTTACAGAGGAGTCGAAGCCACAGCAGCCGGACTGTATCAACTAGTAATAAACTGGAGACGGTCAAAGTCAACTTTAATGTCAATTTCTACAAAATGTTCGGACATACAGAGAATTGAAATTGTTTTTTTTTTTATCGAGGGTCTGAGAGTAACGTAAGACACAGACCCGATCACAAACCCAACTCCTGCCCCCCAATAAAATAAGAAGTCAGAAAGTGGACTGCTAAAAATAGAAGCAAGAAATATAAATAAATAAAAAAAGGAAGAAGATCCATGGTAAAAAATCAAGAAATTGTTAAAGTGACATTAAAAGGTGAAGTGGCTGCAGTGTTTTCCGTTCTCACCTCAATGTGTCTGGGTGCCTGAGGGTTCTGATGCAGTGGGACTCGGGTCAGTTTGATCAGCTCCCGGTGGAGAGGCCCAGTTATCCAGAAGAGGAGGAAACCGTTCTACATTTAATACTAATAAATGAAAGCTAGAGCCGGGAGCGAGGCTGCATTCTCTGTTTCAGCTGCTGCTGGAGACTCACCTGATTCCCTACTGACACAGTTTGTTGGATGTCTGCCACAGTGGAGGAGCGTGACGGTGTGAAGCTGAGACTTTTTCTCCTGCACTGAAAGACTCAGTGAGTCTAATGTCAAACACCTTCCCTTCATTGATCAGCGCCCTCTGCTCCGCCTGCCCAGGTACCTGACCCGTGTGTTCGGCATGCACCCCAAGGAGACGGCCCGACAGCTGAGCTTGGCCGTGAAGGACGGCCTCGTGGTGGAGACCCTGACGGTGGGCTGCAAAGGCTCCAAGGCCGGCATCGAGCAGGAGGGGTACTGGCTGCCGGGGGACGAGATGGTACGTGCAGCCTCGCGCTTCTTCAGCTGAGTTGAAGTGTAGCAGTGGGTGTTTGCCATTAAATAAGTGCGCTTACATTAAAATTGGATTCAATGGGTGTCTAAATAGAATGCATTAGAGGTTGAAGGGAACTCTGACGAGGCCCAATAGTTATTTACTGTCAGTGAGGACATGCGTCAGCATGCGGAGCTCACTAAGCTTGGTGGTGGTTCTGGCTCCAGCAGCCTCCTGCTGAGCAGCAGCACCGTTCACCCTCATGTCTGTCAGCATGTGGACGGCTGTTGGAGGAGCGGTGGGAACCGGGGGGGGGGGCGTTTCTAGAATGTGATGTTTGTTTGGCTGGATGTTGGTCCATCAGGATGAAGCAGCAGCACTTTAAACACTACTCTCTGAATCACTTGCAATCACAGGAGCCGAAAGCCGAGGGAAGCAAGGTAAGGCTGCATTGTTCTTCTCCAGCTCAGGGTTCGTCTTCCCTCGATCCCTTCATTTCCCTCAACTAACATCCTTCTGGGAGAAATCACTGCCAGACGCAGCGCGCACACGGATCCGCTGAATCCTTTTGAGCAAACGGAACAGACAGCGATGACTGTTGGGAGGAGACAGCGGAGCAGTAAGCGAGGCTCCCTGCACCAACACATCACCACCAGGTGGAAGCGTCTTGTAGCCACACGCTTCCTGCTGTAAAAAGCTTCGGCGGCGTCCGAGGCGGCGCTGCGTCACGTGGCCACGTTTCTTGCAGAAGCGATCTGTGATCTTGATGAAATCTGTGCTCGCTACTCGTCTCCAGATGTCGTTGCTTGAGTCAAAGTCCAGCTCCGAGCAGGACGCTAAATTCTATTTTGAATGAGGTCCCACTGAGCGACGACAAGCAATGGCTGGTAGCAGGCATCCGTGCGTGCTAGTGGTAGTTGTGCAGCAGCGTGTGCTGCTGTGCCCCTAACTCTGTCTGGCATGCTCAGTCCTGTTGTTCTTGGTTTCTGGGGGGGGGGCTCGGTTCTTCCAGGTCAGCAGCCTCAGTGGACAGACTCGACTGTGGCAGGTGCCTGGACTGAGTCCAACTGGCCTGGTCCTTGTGTTGACCCCACACAGCTCTGCTCACTAATCAGTAGAAAGAAGGAACCTTTTAAATAACAGCCTCAGGTCAGACTGGGTTCAGTCCAGGTTTGCCTCAAAGTTAAATGTTTGTTGATAATTTGATTGTTTGTTTGGTTGTTCAACAGATTTAAACCCGTGCACTTGTGATGCATGATACTGAACATGTTGATGCACTTTGTGAGGTTTACAGTCATTACAGTATTATTTACACGCCCCTGCGTTTACACGTCAAACAAATGGTTGCTTTTATGGATATTCAGGATGCGTTCTCCATAGGAGCTTTGTGTGTTGTGTCTCTGTGGCGTATCCCCTGGGGACACTGAAGTCTCAATGACTCTAACATTTCTCTGTCTGACAAACAGCACAGTGTTTCATGTTTTCCTTGTAAAAAAGCTGAAGTGACACCTCCCTTCAGGTTGAGTCCTAAACTCAGCGGGTGCTTAACTTCAGGATGCTTCCGGAACCGCGGAATCCGATGAAGGTTCTTACGGTTGAGGTTCACTTAAATGTGATCCGACACGGTGAACGTCACCACTTTACAGCGTGGCTTCTCCTTGGCTGCTTAGCTCTGGTGACCCGTTTGCTGGCCGTCGGTGTGGAACCAGACCTGAGCCGCTCGTGTCCTCCCCTGCTGAGGCCGCGGCCGGAGGGGGGGGTCACCCAGACATGTTGTGCTGTGTCTTCCCTGCAGGACTGGGAGGCGGAGAGTCACGACTGGTACTGCTTCGAGTGTCACCTTCCGGGAGACGTGGTCTCGTGTGACAACTGCTTCCGGGTCTATCACCTGAAATGTCTGTCAGAGGAGAATAAGCCCCGGGACGGAGGCTCACACTGGCAGTGCGTGGTCTGCAGGGTAGGACCAGCCTCAGTGAGTCACACTCGACTAAGACTCATCTCTGTAGCCTCATTACTGAAGACTCTAGACGCCGCTATGATTCTTCCTGCAGGGCAGTAAAAAGAAGAACCTGAGCAAACACGAGATGAGTAAATACCTGCGCTTCATTGTCCAACGGATGAAGGAGAGGGTGAGAACAAGTGTTCCTGAGTCCATGAGTCAGTCTGTTGGTGGCGCCGCTCTTTTTTTATTCCAAAGCCCGAACCGCCCTCATTCTCATTCAGTACCTCTGATCAGTTTGGCCTTGTTACGTCACTGGCCTGGTTTCCAGGTGCTCACATGATCAATAATGAAGCCTTGAGCTAAACCAGAGGCTCAGTGTGTCAAACCTGGATCCACAGCCTCTTCACTGCTTCTGAACCTCCTTCATCCAGCCTCTGCTTGTCTCTGTAAAGTTGAATCTTTATATCTTCAGGCCGTGGATCTGAACAAGAAAGGCAAGGACACCAAGCATCCCATGTACAGACGTCTGATCCACACGGCTCTCGACGTCACCAACATCCAAGAGGTAAAGATTCTTCAGGTTACACTCATCAGCAAACAGGAAGCTGCTGCCAGACTACGACTCCATGAAAGTCACTGCAACCTTTGGATCAGCGTGAACACCCCCGCTCTCTCTCTCTCTGTCTCAGAACCTTTCTGAAGGAAAGTATAAGACGTTTGAGGAGTTCAAAGCAGACGCTCAGCTGATCGTTCACAACACTGCCATCCTGTACGGAGGTGAGGTTTGAGCCAGAACGACCTGATCATGGCCTGTGACTGAACCCGTGGTGATTTGATGTTGTGCTGCTTTTGCAGTCAGCAGCGACCAGGCAGAAATCGCGCGGTTGCTCTTCAGTGACACCTGCCACGAGGTCAGTTTACATGTTTCATTGGATTCATTGGAAAGTTTTCACACGTGTTTAATCTCTTCTTCTCTTCGTCTTCCAGTTGAATGAGTTGTTGTTGTGTAAGAACTGTTTCTACCTGTCGAACGCCCGACCAGACAACTGGTTCTGTTTCCCGTGTGTGAGTACGACCCAGCGGCTGCATAAGACGCATCACTACATACTATGGAAAGAATCAGACACCAGACGTTCCAACCAGTAAGCCTGTTGACTGTTTGCTGAACCTGCAGAGCCCCAGCCACGACCTGGTCTGGGCCAAGATGAAAGGCTTCGGCTACTGGCCGGCTAAGGTCCTTCAGAGGGAGGACAACCAGGTGGACGTGCGCTTCTTTGGACACCAGCACCAGAGGTTAGCGCCACTGAGGCCTGAGCCGACCGCACGGAGCAGCCTGTAGCTCCTGCATGTTCACGTCACAGGCTTTACTTACACCAAATTGCAGGTTTGTACCTGTCTGTGTCTCTCAGAGCCTGGATTCCTTCTGACAACATCCAGGACATCAAGGTGAGTGTTCAGCAGCTCCAGGTGAAGCGCAGTAACGGCTGGAAGAAGGCGTGCGAGGAGCTGGAGATGTATCAGCGCTTCCTGAGGGAGGGACGCATGTGGAAGACAAAAATGGAGGAGGGCAGCCCGTCGCAGCAGCAGAACCAGGGCCAGCGGCAGCAGGAGGAGGCCAGGCTGGAGCGGACGGACGAGGCCGAGTCCAGCATCTCCTCCACCAGCAACGAGCAGGTCCGACACGTAAGTGACCAGCCACCGTGTCACAGTGACCGTTTCTAGGTGCTGAGAATGGACGAGTGACCTTGAGTCAAACGTATCGTGGCTTTTCCCTGAGCTGGAAGTATGTGATGGAGACTCTGGTTCTGGATCATTGGGCCAGTTAAACCTGAGGGTTCACTCGCTGCTTCAGGTTCACTGAGGTCAGTGACAAAATGACAAACCATTGGTCACAGAAGCCAGTTCGGTGGTTGTCATGACGACCACCACTCCATCACTAGACACTGGCAGCAGGAAACATGTTTAGTTTTTCATACGTGTTTCTTTTAACTGATGCTCATGACTTTTAATAATAATAATCATATTTTTCTGTCCAGCTCAAAAGCAGCCAGGAGCCCAAAGCCAAGAAAAGCCGCCGGGCTCAGATGGTTGAGCCCAAAGAAGAAGTCAGCGTAAGTTGGGATGTCGGCACCACCTTTGGTCTTTAAGCAGATGTTGGGTCTAACCTGGTGCTGTCACTCCACCAGGACCCAGAACCGGAGATGGAGGCCGTCAGCTCCAGCCAGGAGATCCCCGTGTCCTCTGCACCTCACCAGCCCGAGAAGCTGTCGGTGTCCACGCAGACCAAAAGGGCGAGCGGGGCGTCGCCGCGGACGCTGCACCGAGGCACCCAGACCAGCAGCGACGGCGCCTGCCAGAACATGTGCCACGAGAAGTACACCAAGGTGTTCAACGACGTGAAGGAGATGATGAAGGCCGACAACAAGCGGGAGACGGAGCGGGTCGTCCGAGAAGCCCTGGAGAAGGTGTGTGTGTGTGTGTGTGTGTGTGTGTGTGTGTGTGTGTGTGTGTGTGTGTGTGTGTGTGTGTGTGTGTGTGTGTGTGTGTGTGTGTGTGTGTGTGTGTGTGTGTGTGTGTGTGTGTGTGTGTGTGTGTGTGTGTGTGTGTGTGTGTGTGTGTGTGTGTGTGTGTCACCTATCAAGGTGAGGACACTGCGACCTTTTTTTTTTTTGTGGGTCAAGCTGTGATTTTAGGGCTGTGGTTAGAGATGGGTTTTGGTTCAGATTAGAGCGAAGATTGTACGTCTGCCTTTATTAGTGATGTTAGGGTGCGGGGCGAGGGAGGCATTATGTCAATGAGAAGTCCCCACGTTGATGACAAACCCCGACTGTGTGCGTGTGTGCGTCTGTCCGTGCGTCCGTCCTGCTCTCACGCTGCCCATGTTTCCTCAGCTGCGAGCGGAGATGGAGGAGGAGAAGCGTCAGGCAGTGAGCAAGGCCGTGTCTGGAGCACAGGCGGAGATGGAGAGGAAGTGTAAGCAGGTGAAGGAGAAGTGTAAAGAGGAGCTGGTGGAGGAGGTGAAGAAGCTGGTGGCTCAGCACAAACAGCTCATCTCCCAGACCAAGAAGAAGCAGTGGGTGAGTCCTGGTCCTCGTTTGGCCGCTGCGCTCTGTGGTTCTGCTCTGAAGCCCGCTCCGTTTGCGTCCTTTGCAGTGTTACAACTGTGAGGAGGAGGCCATGTACCACTGCTGCTGGAACACCTCCTACTGCTCCATCAAGTGTCAGCAGGAGCACTGGCACGCCGACCACAAACGCACCTGCCGCAGGAAGAGATGAGCAGGCCCCGCCCCCCGGCGCCATTGGCTGTGGTCCTGTCCTCCTCCTGTCAGTCAGTGTCCGTCTGTCCATCCCGCTTCTCTGGCCTCCCTGAAAACCTCGGGCTCCGTTTTCTGCGTTCCTGTCTTTTATTTAATTTCCCGTTGGGTTTGTGGTGCGGAGCAGATGGTCGGAGCAGCGCCACACGTCTCTTTTCTATTCTGTCTTTTTAAACTTTCTTAGTTTTGATTTTGTCTTTACTGAAGTGCTAATTTTGACCTTGTCGGAGAACGTGTTATTTAAGTGTGTATTAACAAATGAGCATTAACTCAAGACATTTTATTACCTACGTTTTTTTTAAAGAATCATTTTTCTTACTGTAAATGCAACAAACCTGCGTTGACCTAGAGAGTTCTATGAGGATCCTATCGGTTGGTGTAATTTATCAAATCTGTCCTTTTAGCCACTTATTGGGAACAGGGTCACTGTGTCGGCCTCAAAGACGCCGGCAACTGAAATCTTCCACGTGTTACTTGATATTATGCACATTTTTATGAGTCTGAAATTTAAAAAGTAGGTTTTTAAATTAGTTTTAAATTGGAGAATTGTTTTGTCCCGACGACACGATGCTTGTGTTATTGCCAAACTTCGATGTGATGACGCGGCTCCTGTGTCATGGTTCTTTCTCCTCTGGCTCCCAGTCAGGCTTTAATTATGGTGAAGACCAGAAGCTACTGGTGTCTGATGGATGGACCAATATAAAAGCTTATGCAAATGTGAACCAGTGTTTCTGACTGAGGTTGGTTTGGGTTTTTGGTTCTATAGGTGCAATGAAATTGCCAGTTTTTCTTTTCCTCGTAACCCTTTTTGAGTTGTTTGTTCTGAAGCTTGACTGAGTAGCCGATTGTTAAAGCCTCAGTCGTTACCGTACGCTCTCTAATAGGAGGACAGGTCCTTCTCAACCTTATTTTCTAATCCTCCAAACGAAAGCTGGGTTCAGTCCACATCTAGTGTCTGAGAACTGCCTCTATTAGAGGGTTTACGGTAATGTTGGTCTCCATTCAACCTTGACATGGGTCATGTTGTTGTACAGTTGTTCGTTCTTCCAGTTCTCATTAAGGTCTGAATGCTCATGTTTCATCAGTTGTTGAACAAAGCGAACAGTTTCTGGTTCTTCAGAATCGTTGCACTACGTGTAAATAAACCCTCTGGTCCTTTCATGTGTAAATTGATTCCTAAACATTTCAGCGGTTCTGAATGATTGGTTCTGGTTTTGTACCGTGTACAGCCGTTCTCGCAGCGATGCTCTGTGGTGACGCTCCTCGAACCGTTTTTATATTCGTCCATCCGGTTCCAACGGTTTCAGTGAGTTTATTAGGAGAATTTTCCCGTGTGGAAAAACCTTTTGACGTCATTCCAGTCGTATCTGTTTTTATTGCATGAGTAAAGGTGTTTGTTTTCATACGGTTTCCTCCTGTAGAAAGACGTAGTCGCACAGTGACACAACCTGACGATAACGTTGGTTTCTGTTTAGTCCACAACCAGATGTTTTGTTCTGAGTACTTTAGTCCCTGCAGTAATACTCAGTACCAGCAGACGTCCGTCAGTACTCTGAGTATTTATTTATAGACCAGTTTAACCACTGCAGCCTTTGGGTTTTTGTTCTCCTGTAGCTCATGTTCTTCTGTCCATATGTAAACTATTACTCGTGGTTTAGCTTTTTTTATGCTCCCACTTTTTTCTTTTTTGCCGCTTAGCTAGCAATATGTATATAAATATATTCTGTGTGCTAACATGGAGAAATAAATGTATCAGCAAATTCCTACCTTTTTTCCTTTTGTGTTTGTTCAAAAAACTGAAGAAATACTGAGAAGCTTTGACATCAAAGCTAAGCAGGAATCTTAATGTTCTGCTCAAACGGCCGCAACTGAAACATTTGAGCCTAAAACACCAAACTGAACAATCGCTTTAAATGATTGGAGTCACTCATCACTAGATTCTGGCATTCACAACTCGCTCAAAACCATGGAGGGACCCACTGACCGCTTCCACTGGAAGCTTTACTCCGGCAGAACCATTTGTAGGTTTTAGGCTTTTGGACCTGGAAGCGAAGCCTAATTGAGTCCGCGCTGACGGGCAGTGAACATGAACCACAGCATCACAGCTTAAACCTGGAGTCGTGTGTTCCAGGTCAGAGAAGCAGACGGCCACATGCCGTTTAACGGCTTGATAAGAAGGCAAAAGCTCTTCTTGGCAAAACTGTTGACATTTTTATTTACTTGAAAGACGTCAACTCGAGACATTTTTAAATCTTTTTATAAAAACCTGATAAACAAAAACAAACTGTTCAGAAAGTGCTTAAAAAACTGCAACATTCAAAGAGGAGCGTAATTTTTAGATCAGGTTCCTCACACTGTCTTTTCTGACCTTTGACCTTCACCCACTGTACTTAATGGCACAATGTCATGACATCACTGGAACGAGCCCTGATTAATCTGTGTAAAAATATGCAGGGATATTTACACTAGTGGCGGCGGCTCCTTGAGCTGATGGAGGAAAGTATGAACGTAATGAGATTTATATAAGGCCAGAGATGGAGGAGTTCTGAACCAAAGGGAGCGAACTCCTTTGGGCCCAGGATGCGGGTTCCTGTAAAACCTCTGGTGGCCACTAGGGGACAGCACACAGACGTAAAACACTGATCACAAATAACTTTGAAATGGTACAAAGGGTTCAGGTTGACAAGTGCATCTGAAAATCAAGTTTGATCATAGAAGTTGTTTTTGTTGGCAGCTTCTTGTAAATAACAATAAATATTGATACAATATGTTTTCCAAAAATCCCAAATTGTCCTGTTTTGGTTGCGAATTTCCTCTGTTTTAGCACGTGGATAAAAGGTTCTGTCTGGGACCCTTTAATAGAAACTATAATAGTTTAAGTCTCTTTACGCAACATAAAAACGCTCTTGTTTTATTATAGTAGCAAATATTCAAGAGCAAAATATTCTTGAACGTCTCATAATAAATTAAATCCGTTTCTTCTGTACATACTTACAACGTGTGGATTTAAAGGCTGCAGCAGAAGTTAATTAAAAGGTTTGGAACCGTGACGTTCACCTGAAGGACGTCCGTATCGCCACAACTTCAGTTTCTGTCTGTGATAATTAAAGGAGCTGAGGGTGGGTGTACACGGTCCGGCCCAGCGCCTGGTTCTGCTACATGTTGTAGGCTACGTAAATGGGGTCCAGCTGATCGGCCAGGAAGCCGTCGCGCAGGTGCATGCGCTGCTTCTCGCCGCGGGAGTTGATGGGGATGACGCCGATGTCGACCACCACCACCACCCCCACGATCAGGTAGTGCTCCTCCAGCACCACGTTGGTGACCAGGGGCACCAGGTCCAAGGCCTCCTGCTCGGATCCGTCCAGCTCCACCACCACCACCAGCAGGTTGGTCCATGTGAACACGGCACTGCAGAGACACAGCTTAGTAAAATGATGCTGCTGCTGCTGCTTACGGAGGCGGTTCTGTCTCTTCTCACCACTCAGTGATGCTCTTGTGTGTCCTGATGACGGACGTCTCGATGTCGATCGGGTGGTACCTCATCCCCCTCAGCTCCATGGCTTCTTCCAGGGCTCCCACCACATAGAGGGCGTCGTGTCGCTCTGTCGACGAGCAGCACGTGTCACGGCCTCAGAACCACACGAGTCTGTCTCACGACCCGGAAACATCAGCGAGTGATGACGCCTTTACCTCCACTGGCATCCGTCAGCTCAGTTCTGCGGAGGAAGCCCAGGTACCCGGTTCGAGCCCAGATGGTTTGCGTGTCCCCGAAGCTGAGTCTGGAGCTGAAGTGGTCCGACTGCAGCGCCTCGTCTCCGTAGACGGTGAAGTAGCCGCTGGCGTTGTGGCCGCTGTGGACCCAGATCTGCAAAGCCACACGGCGCCGTCATTACAGCCACTTCACCCTAATGAAGTACTGCTACGTCATCCAGCTGACCGTTGGATGAACCGTCTTATCAATCAGCTGCCTTCACTTTCTGTGAACCTTCATCACTTCCTTTTGGGCCTTGTTGATTGTGCGACCTGCTCACACTCACCTCTCCCAGATGTGACTCTCCCATCGGCCCCTTGGTCTCTGGGTTGGCGATGATGATTCGAACCCCTGGAAGAATCTGTTCAGAGTCAAGTGCAACGTGAGACAGATGCATCAGAGTTTAAATGTCCAAGTTGAGCCTGAACGCACCTTCCCAGACTCCATCAGCGGCAGGCTGTGTGGAGAACCCCTTTCTACCAGTCGGACCCTGAAGAAAGAACAGGACACGGTTCAAGCCTCAGCAGGTGGAGACATCGGAGCCAATGTATCGTATCTAAACTAAAAGCTCTGCGAAACCAAGACCATCAAAGTTCAACCTCAAACTTGATTTTCTCCTCTGGGCTTAATGAGGAACTGACACCAGATGTGGACAATTTGACTAGATGAGCAGGATTCACCCAAACCAACAGAACGTGTCGTTGGACTCACCTGTCGTGTCGTAACGCTCTCATGTCCACGTATACAGTCGTGGGGTCGGGTCCAGAGGTTCCCTGAGGAGCCAAGTTACTACCGTTATACAGGCGCACAACCCAAGCCACCGACACGCCAGGACAACAGCTGCTCAGCTTCAGATCAAACAGAGCAGACTTTAACATGCCAACAAAGGAAGCAGCAGCTGAGGCTTCACGTCCTGGAAGCTACATCTGAACTACTGAGAGGGAGCTGCTGGAGCCTGTGACACGTCTGAGATGAGGTGGCGTAGAACCAACCACACGCACCAACTCCTTCAGTCAGTGACTGAGAACAGTAGCAGAGGGTCAGATCGTACGAACAGACCCAGGCGCACAGACCTCAGCTGTTAGAGCTTCATGTCAACGTGCACCTTCATGATTAGAGCCAACGTTTTACAGACGCCGGTCTACGAATGCAGGAGTTTGGAAAAGTCAGCCAGCAGGTGAGTCATGTGTCGACAAGCTGAGGGATGGAGGAGCTGCTGGTACCGTACCTGGTCAACAGCTTTACTCAGCCTGTGAGGCTACAGCAGCAGGGAGGGAAGAAAGGGGAGGGAGGATGAGGGTAAGGGAGAAAGGGGAGGGAGGATGGGGGTAAGGGAGAAAGGGGAGGAAGGAGGGGGGGAAGGAAGGTAAGGGAGGAAGGGGAGGAAGGATGGGGGTAAGGAAGAAAGGGGAGGAGGAGGGAGGAAGGGGAGGAGGGGAGGAGGGAAGAAAAGAGAGGAGAAAAGGGGAGGGGAGGAGAGGGAAGGAGAAAAGGAGGAGGAGGAAGGGGAAGTGGGAGGGAGAAAGGGGAGGAGGACAGGAAGGAGGGGGGGGGGGGGGTGAAGAGAGGAAGGAGAAGGAGGAGGGAGGGGAAGGAAGAGGAAGAAACAGGAGGAGGGAGAAAAGGGGAGGAGATGGAGAAAGGGGAGGAGGAAGGGGAAGGAGGAGGGGATGGGGGGGAAGAGAGGAAGGAAGGGGAAGAGGGAGGAGGGAAGGAGGCAAATAGAGGATAGAAGGGAAAAGGGAGGAAAAAAGGGGAGGAGGAGGAAGAAACAGGAGGAGGAAAGGGAAGAGGGAGAAAGGAAGGGGAGGAAGAGAAGACAGAAGGGGAAGAGGGAGGGAGACCAACCAAGGGTGAGATACAAGGTTTGGATTTCGCAGAAAGCAAAGAAGGAAGGAATCAAAATGGAAACTAATAAAACAAAACAAGATTGAGGCGTTTTCTGAGTCAACGCTGGTGACGTCACTGCGTTTGCATCAGTAGGAACTTTAACTAAAGACTCGTGGTTGTCGTGGCTGAAGGTGTTTTAAATGTAAAAAGCAGCAACGAGAGGTAAAGAGACGAACCCTGGCCCAGAACCCTGCGCCTCCACCAGAATCAAACAGAGACAGAACTGAGCCTAGCGACGGGTTGTCGTTAACACAGGAGCCCGAAGCAGAACCCGACCGACCTGCAGGCAGACGGCCAGGTTGACCCTGCAGCCGAAGGAGGTGCTGACGGCCCGAGGGTGGAGCCCCAGGTCCTTGAAGAGCTTGGAGAAGGACTGCGTGAGGGCGATCCTGGGGCGCTCCTCTGCTACAACCACGCAGGTCCTGACCCGGGACAGGTCCAGTCCTCGAGCCTGAAGCAAAAGTTGGGGTTAGTTCCCTGAGGCGGTCCCGTCTGAACCCCCCCGAACCGGGCCCTGTCCCCCCCGAACCGGGCCCCGTCCCGTCTGAACCCCCCCCGAACCGGGCCGCCCCTTGAACCGGGCCCCGTCCCGTCTGAACCGGCCCCTTCCCCTTCTGAACCGGCCCCGTCTCATCTGAACTGGGCCCCGTCCCCTCTGAACTGGGCCGTCTTGTCTGAACCGGGCCCTGTCCCGTCTGAACCGGCCCCGTCCCGTCTGAACCCCCATCCCCCCTGAAACAGGCCCCCTCCCCCTTGAACTGGGCCCCGTCCCGTCTGAACCGGGCCCCGTCGCCTCTGAACCGGGCCCCATCCCCTCTGAACCGGGCCCCCCCCCCCCCCTGAACCGGGCCCCGTCCCGGCTGAACCCCCCCGAACCGGGCCCCGTCCCCTCTGAACCGGCCCTGTCCCCTTCTGAACCACGCCCCGTCCCGTCTGAACCCCCCCGAACCGGGCCCCGTCCCCTCTGAACCGGCCCCTGTCCCCTTCTGAACCACGCCCCGTCCCGTCTGAACCCCCTCTGAACCGGGCCCCGTCCCCTCTGAACCCCCCCCCCTCCCTTTAACTGGGCCCCGTCCCCTCTGAACCCCGTCCCCTCCCTTTAACTGGGCCCCGTCCCCTTCTGAACCGGGTCCTGTCCCTTCTGAACCGGGCCCCGTCCCCTTGAACCCCCCCCCGTCCCCTTGAACCCCCCCTCCCTTGAACCAGGCCCCGTCCCCTCTGAACCGGGCCCCGTCCCCTTGAACCCCCCCCGTCCCCTTGAACCCCCCCTCCCTTGAACCAGGCCCCGTCCCCTCTGAACCGGGCCCCGTCCCCTCTGAACCGGGCCTCGTCCCTTCTGAACCGGGCCCCGTCGCCTCTGAATCGGGCCCCATCCCCTCTGAACCGGGTCCCCCCCCCCTTGAACTGGGCCCCGTCCCCTCTTACCTTGAGGACGTCGGTCTGCAGGCCCAGGCCTTTGGTGCACAGCTCCATCACACTGTAGGAGCAGAAGGTGTCGCGGACTTTGTACTGACTGACGGCCGACAGCCAGAGAGACGGGTTCACCTCCAGCTCGGACGGAGGGATCAGGACGGACTGATGACCCGAGTACACGCTGCACAGAAAAACCACATCAGCGTTCGGGCCAACGCTGCCACAGAAACCAGCGCGAGCGGAGCTCTGACCTGCAAAGACACCAGAGGACGAAGCCCAGGCCGCAGTACGGGTCCAGGCAGATGGCCACTTCCCTGGACGGGTACAGCTCACACTGCAGCTTGATGGAGCGGCAGAAGGCACTGGTGGCGGTGTGAGACATCTGGAGCACAAAGTGTAGGGTTAACACTGACACTGGGTCCGGGACCGGGTGGTTCCGTGCACTCCGTACCTTGACTCCAGCCAGCATCCCTGTGGTGGACACGCTGAAGTCCAGGTAGGCCAGAGCGTCGGGGCTGGAAGCTCTGTGCAGCTGAGGAGCTTTCTTCTTTGGTAAATCATCTGAAAACACGAATAATCAATGTAGCAGAACAGGCGCACATGTGACACCAGAGGTCAGGTGTGTTGGTACCTGTGTCCAGAACCGGCGGCCAGGTCCGGAAGTCCACAGCAGCCGTGGCCTCCTTGGACCTGAGCAGCTTGGAGATGAGCTGTGTTGTCAGCACGCACACGGAGCGGCTCACCTGAAGACACCACAGACCTCAGTGATCAGGTGTTTGAGCTAGAGGACATTGGGGATGCGGGGGAGGTGGGGGACATTGGAAAGGCAGAGGGTGTGAAGGACGTGGGGGAGATGTTGATGTGGGGGAGGTGGGGGACTTGGAGATCGTGGAGGCTGTGGTGGTCGTGGGGGATGTGGGGGAGATAGAGGACGTGAGGGACATAAAGGATGCGGGGGAGGTGGGGGACCTTGTTGATGTGGGGGACATAGGGGAGATGGGGGATTGGAGATCGTGGAGGCTGTGATGGTTGTGGGGGACATTGGAGACACAGAGGGTGTGAAGGACGTGGGGGACATGTTGATGTGGGGGAGGTGGGGGACTTGGAGGTCATGAAGGCTGTGGGGGATGTGGGGGAGATAGAGGATGTGGGGGACATAAAGGATGCGGGGGAGGTGGGGGACACTGAAGACACAGAGGGTGTGAAGGACGTAGAGGACATGTTGACATGTTGATGTGGGGGAGATGGGGGATTTGGAGATCATGGAGGCTGTGATGGTTGTGTGGACGCGGGAGAGGTGGGGACACCTCATGGGGTCGTGGAGGCTGTGGTGGTCGTGGGGGTCATGGAGGACATGTTGATGTGGGGGGGTGGGGGAGGTGGGCGACTTGGAGGTCGTGGAGGCTGTGGTGGTTGTGTGGACGCGGGAGAGGTGGGGGACACCTCATGGGGGAGGTGGGCGACCTGGAGGTCGTGGAGGCTGTGGTGGTTGTGGGGTCATGGAGGACATGGGGGACGCGGGGGACGCGGGGGAAGCGGGGGACGGGTCTCACCTCTACGATCATCTTGACCGTGGGCAGCGTGGTGGCGATGTTGTGCGGGTGAGGCGGGCGCACGGTGACGGGCACGCAGCCGGCGTACAGGCAGCCGTAGAAGGCGGCGATGAGGTCCGTGCCTGCAGGAGGACGGGTCACTGAGCGCTAGCGGTCTGGGACACGTGTCCCCCGGCGGCGGCGGCGTTTACCTGGGGGGTAGACCAGCGCCACGTGGTCTCCGTCCTGCAGGTGGCCCCGTTCCGCCAGCAGGCCGGCGATCTTCTCTGCTCGCTTATGCAGCTGGAGACAAGTCAACGCGCTGGCGATGGTTCCCTGGAGGACACACATCTGTCACACACATCTGTAGCACAGCTGGAAACACAGACTCACACGGACAGCGATGAGGTCTCACTCTGGAGTTGAGCAGCGTGTACAGGACGTGGTCTGGAGAACTCTGGGCTCTCCACTGCAGGACCTCCGACAGGAAGAGGAACTGGAAACACAGACACAGAGAAGATCAGACCCAGTGTTTCCAGTCCAGGCTCAGCTGTTCCACTCCCTCAAACCAGCACAGCAGCCACTGCTTCCTTTCCTCCACACACCTTCCTTGCCTGGTCATTGTCTTCGATCTGACCCACGTCTCTGCCGCTGGCCTGAGCGATCCTCTTCCCCGACACCAGGTTCCCGACCATCACGGACGCCGGCCCGATCTCTGAGGACGAGGAGGAACCTACGTTTCCATCTCTGCCTGCTTTATTTCCACGCAGGTGTGCGTTTTAGGCTCCGCCCCCTCTCACCTGGCTGCTTCTGCCGCGGTTTGGGCAGGTTGGTGACGCAGGTGTGGGGGCACATCAGCACGTTGCAGGGGTGCAGCGCCCCCTCCAGGAACAGCTGCTTGGTCTCCGACAGGTGGATGCCGCCCAGCGGCGTCTTGGGCAGCGTGTTGGACGGCACCAAAGCCAGACAATACACGCCCACCTGGTGAATGCCGTCGATCGCCTGGAAGGTGTAAAGGAGAACTGCGATTATGGAGGAGGATTCACTTTAATAACTGAGGCTACATGGTTCATACAGAGAGGCCTCCAACCAGGCGGTCCAAATGGAAAAGCAGCCAGGTTCTGGTGTTACTGCAGCCATAAGCGTGCAGACCAGCGTCTCCATGGCAACAGTGTGAAGGAATTGGACTTTCTATGAACTGGTCTAGAAGCTGCTTCGTGTTTGCTAAAGCTTCCACTCGAATCCCACTGCAGTGAGTCCAGCTCCCCCTGTGGCCCAATAAACCCACATCAGAACCCGGTGGACAGTACCTGTAGAACCCGGCTCATCCACTGGAAGCTGTCCTCCTCTGTGGAGTCGGGCCGCTGCTCAGCCACGACCACGATCCTCTCGTCGTGAAGCACCGTGATGGAGAACACAGCGATCCTGCAAACACAGTCTGAGCTGCACTGAACGGGCGCTGCGGCAGAACCCGCTGCGGCAGAACCCGCTGCGGCAGAACCACTGACCTGCCCCTGTACACAAACTTCATGGGCTCCACCGCCAACGCCGTGGCCACGATGTCGTCGGCATTGTGCCGCCGGCCGCCCACCACCATCAGCCCGTCCATCTTCCCGGCCACAAAGATCAGACCTCCGGGTCCGATGAAGCCCAGCAGGCCGGTCCGGGTGAAGGGGAGCTCCCCCACAGCAGCGCCGTTGTTGGACACTGGGAAAACCTGAGAGGCCACAGTGAGAAACACAGGGAGGCGTCCGGCGTCCGGCGCCCGGCGCCCGGCGCCGCCGTGCCTCGCGGGCGCTCACCTCGAAGGTGCTCTTGCTCACGCCGGCCAGGCCGTAGTAGGAGGAGCCGGTGGCGGCGGCGCACACGCACAGCTCCCCCACCTCATCGCTGCGACACAGCTGAGGGAGTCCTTCCGGCTTCACCACGCACATCAGCGCTGCACACACAGAGGCACCGGTGAGACCACGCCGCCGCCCCGCCCCGCGGGAGCCGGCTTCCTGTCTCACCTCCGGCCATGACGGAGCCCACGTCCTGCAGCGTGAGGACCGACAGCTTCTCCTCGGAGTCGACCCGGATCACGCCGTGACTCAGACCCTGCATGGACAAGACGCCGCGGCCGGGGGCGGAGCCCTCCTCCAGCGGCCTGAGGACCAGCACGTCCATTGGTTAGAAACACAGGCTAGAGAGCAGCAGCCGCTAGCAGCGGCGCCGCTGAGGCAAAGCCCAGTTATGAGCCTGTGTGGCACGAACACCCAGCTTCATGTCTGAGTGCATAAAAAGCTGCAGCTGCTAACTCTGGGCGCGGGTCCCACCTTCGTATGGCCACCGTCAGCGCCTCGGGGGAGCTGGCACAGGGACAGATGACCTCCGGCCGCAGACCTTTGGTCTGGAAGACGTTGAGGAAGGCGTCGCAGGACGAGACGGACCCTGAGGACAGACACTGCGTTTGAGCCCATTCATTGATGCTTCACCGTCTCTAAGCTCCCTCTGGGACCTACAGGGGTTGGAGCCGTCCGCCACCACCAGCATGCGCAGGGAGCTCAGGTTGACGTCCTTCTGGTCCCGGTGGGCCACCAGAGCCCAGTGCATGTCCCGGGACTTCACACACGCCACCGTGGCTGCACGCAAACGCACAAGGAGTCAGCGGGGATCAGGTGTGGAACCCGGGCTTCTGTCGGAAGCTCTGCTACCTTTGTGCTGGCAGACCTTCTGGATCCAGGACAGAGGGTTGACCTTCATGAGGGCGTAGGGAACACTGATGACGTGCATCATGTTCATCACGCTCTGACGGGAGGAGACAGAAGTCACACAGAGCAGAGCAGCGCAGAGCAGCGCAGCGAGTTCAAGCAGCCAGTTCTTACGGTGAGGACGGCGTGCCACAGGCCCACGTCCTTCTTAAAGTCCAAGACATTCACTATGGTCTCAGCTGCACAGAGACACACACAAAGACAGAGGTGAGGCTTGGCTCCAGCGTCAGACGGCGGAGGAAGCGTCAGCGAGCGTTACCTTCCGTGTACGAGCAGGACTGCGTGAGCGCCTGGCAGTGGGCGAGCAGAGCCGTCCTCCTCACCGTCACCCCCAGCACGCTGCCGTCCTTACAGCTCTTGTACTGGACACACAGAGTCAGAGACAGAGACGCACACAGACAGAGACAGAGACGCACAGAGTCAGAGTCAGAGACACGCACAGAGTCAGAGACAGAGACACGCACAGACAGAGACAGAGATGCACACAGACAGAGACACGCACAGAGTCAGAGACAGAGACGCACACAGACAGAGACAGAGACGCACACAGAGTCAGAGACACACACAGACAGAGACACGCACAGACAGAGACACGCACAGAGACAGAGTCAGAGACAGAGACGCACACCAGGTCCAAATTTAGGCACCGGGTTTAAAGACCCATAGGCCTGTGTGTGTGTGTGTGTGTGTGTGTGTGTGTGTGTGTGTGTGTGTGTGTGTGTGTGTGTGTCTGTGTGTGTGTGTGTGTGTGTGTGTCTGCGTGTGTGTGTGTGTGTGTGTGTACCTCGATGTAGGCGCTGTCCTGGTTGGCATCCTTCACGTGTGGGAACCAGTCCCGGGGCGGTTTGGACAGGTGTTTGGACTCGGTGACGACCCACTGCACCTTGGGCCAGCCTGCACACACGAGGACCCAAGTGTGAGGCTGAGGCTCAGAACCACCAGTAGCACGGATCCTTCAGGTTACAGGTCAGATGACTCCAAATACACCAACTCAAACTGAAATCTGCCCTGAAATCCTCTGGATTCACTACACGACAAAGCTCAAAGTCTCCCTGCATCTACTGACTATTTACTGGACTGGACTGAAAGGAACTCGAGTGGAGGCCGGGTCTGCGTGCGGTTCTGTGCTGAGGCAGAGACAAACAGTCAGGCGTTTGGAGGAGTTAAAACCTGCTGATCGATACAGAGCACTTCAGCTTAATGATGCTGCTATTTATACATCCATTACTTCACTGTGGACCTGCGCTGCAGCTTCACTCACTCTGACTCTGACTCTGACTCTGACTCTGTCTGTGTCCATTCTCATCCTGATGTGCATCATCCTGTAGTGACTCTGTTTCACCATAGGTTAAATAGAATCCTGATTCAGCATGTTTTATTATTGAAACACTACTTTTCATTGACAGGAATCTTCCAGTTTTTTCTGTAGCATCTAAATAAAAGCCTTTCAACCAACAAAGCTGCAGACGTGACAGGAAGTGTGTGTGTCTGTGTGTGTGTGTGTGTGTGTGTGTGTGTGTGTGTGTGTGTGTGCCTCTGTGTGCGTGCAGGCTGGTGTGTGCGTGCGTGCGTGACCTTTGAACTGTAGGATCTCTCCAGTGGGGCTCTTGGGAAGGCCTTTATGGCACACGTCGCTGGTCAGCGCCACCGTCACGCTGCAGCTCCCCAGCAGGAACCCGATCTGCTGGCTGCCGGCGTCCTGGACACAGACACAACGTAAAGCAGGTCCGACACCAGCGGGGCAGCTTTTAAAGCAGACAGACGCCGGGTGGAGCAGCCTCCGTTCAGGCCTGGATTCAGGGCATCAGACCTGGGCCACATTTATCTGGATGAGACCTTCTCAGCGTACTGGAACCGGCCGCTGGTGGTGTCTGTGTAAACCGTCATATACTGCGTGGGTCTGGTTTGTTGTGGGAGCATCAGCACCAACCTTGCGGGTCAGCGGAACTTCTATGGGCACTGGGACGAGCTCGGCCAGCAGGCAGCCGTAGAACGCCGTCATGAAGGCCGCGGGGTCGTTGTTGGGGAAGACCAGCGCCACCTGCACAAGACAACGCCAATCCTTCAAAAACATGGAAGCTGAGACGAGAACCACCGTAGAACCTGTCCTTATCCAGGGACGGGCCTTAAACCGGGTCCAGGTTCTACCCTGAGGAGCAGGAAATGTGATCTGAAGCCTCCAGCGTCACAGCAGAGCATTTATCTGCTGCTCAGGCGGATCCAGTTTGGCTCTGGTTGCATGTTGAGATACAGTAACTGGGAACCAACCTAAGTGCTGCTTAATGGCTCCCACATACAGAGCTATAAGCTGAGTGCCCAGTGAACCCAGTGTAACGATCCTCTCATGTTGACAGATGCTCAGGTTTCATCTGCAGCTGGACAGAGTGGTTCTGGTACCGCGTGCGTCTGCTGCGATCGGTACCAGGACAACGTTAGGATCCGGCGGTGAAGGCTTTCAATTTTCCTTTAACGGAGCCACCTGGTCGGTCTCCAGCCAAGCAGGAAACACGTCACGGACGTGGGACCGGTTCTGAAGCTCGCGTTAATATTTAGCATCAAGCCGTTTCCCGTTTTGTTATGAAATCAAACGGACTGTGTTTGTGTTTGTGTGTGTGTGTGTGTGTGTGTGTGTGTGTGTGTGTGTGTGTGTGTGTGTGTGTCTCTCTCTCTCTGTCTGTCTGTCTCTCTCTCTGTCCTTCACTCACCCTGTCTCCAGCTCTGACCAGCGGCTCCTGCTTGGTTCCCAGCTTGTGCAGCAGGTTGTAGGCCACCTTCACACTCCTGGACCACAGTTTGCCTAAGAACACATCAGAACACGCAGAGACGTCACTGACCCTGTAACCGCACGTCCCCTGTGGCGACTGGATCCGTGAGCAGACGGCTCCAGGTTACGGCTGTTTAATGGTTGAAGAGGATGCTGATCTGCACTTCATCAGCTTCAACAGGAGCGTGGGCGTCACCTCCAGCTGCTGCAGCCTTTGGTTCTGGAGGCGTGTGTGGAGATGAGTCCATCAGTGACAGCACGTCCTGAAGACCCGCGTGTCTGTGAATGTGAAGCTTTAACAACTGCCTGTAGTAAAAAACGCTGCTGAGCTGATGTCAGACAGACACACAGAAACACAGCAAACTAAAGCCCTGAAAACGAGCCCTGAACATCTGTGGTCGGAGACACTGAACAGAACTGTTTCTGCTCTAAGGACAGTGGAGGATCCTCGGCTCCGTCACGTAAGCAGCGGCGCCACAGGATGAAAGGGTTTGAGCTGAGCACCGCACACAGACCGTCTCACCCTGCTGTCGGCGAGCGCTGGGACGTTCGGTTCTGTCACACGGAGCCGGTCCAACAAGCGGCCGGTCCAGGTTTAAGCGTGGCCCTGAACCCACTCCGTCTGGTGGATGTTCACACCAGCTCTCCTTATTTCACACTCTAACAGGCTTGAGGCGCCGCCCGGCTGTTCAACGCCGCTTGTTCGGGTTAATGAGCTCCTACCGTAGGTGAGGACGCAGAGCGGCCTGCCGCCGCCGTCCACGGCCGTGAGGCACGGCGCCTTGGGGGAGACGGTGCCCCAGCGCTGCAGCGCCGCCTCCAGGGACGGGGGCCAGTTGGTCACCACGCCCAGCTGCTCGCCGCGCAGGGCGGCCATGGGCGCCCCCTCGGCCCTGGGCTGGTTGGGGTCCGGCTGCTGGACTGCAACACACAGGCCCTGGTTATTACTGCTTATTTCTCAGAGCGTCACTGCTTTCAGTTAAAAACTGTAGATTAGAGCTGCACGCACGCACGCACACATACACATACATATGCACGCACGCAAACACATACATATGCACGCACACATACACATACACATACATATGCACGCACACACATACACATACATATGCACGCATACACACACACACACATACACATACATATGCACGCACACATACACATACACATACATATGCACGCACACACATACACATACACATACATATGCACGCAAACATACACATACACATACATATGCACGCACACACACACACACACACATACACATACATATGCACGCACACACATACACATACATATGCACGCACACACATACACATACATATGCACGCATACACACACACACATACACATACATATGCACGCACACATACACATACATATGCACGCACACACATACACATACATATGCACGCATACACACACACACACACATACACATACATATGCACACACGCAAACACATACATATGCATGCATACACATACACAAACACATACATATGCACACACATACACATACATATGCACGCACGCAAACACATACATATGCATGCATACACACACACATACACATACATATGCACGCACACACTATCTACACATCTGCTTGAATCATCGCTGAATGAGGCGACGGCCACATCTGGCTGTGCCACTGGTTCCCAGTCTGGCGTGAGGCTGGTGATGGGACTCTGCTGAGTGGGTGAGTCTCAGTCGCGTTTACCTTCCAGCAGCTCCTCGAAGTCGTCCACAAAGAACTCTGTGAGCGGCGGACGCTTGGGCCTCTTCAGAGTGTTGACCAGCTGCTGAATTTTGGCTGAAACCCTGCTGCTGACTGGAACCCCTGCACAGGACAGACACAGCGCTGGTTACATGCTGACGTGAAGGTGCTTTGGTTTAACCGGGGGAGGAGCCTAAATGACAGGGTCTTTAACTGGTTTATTGTACATCTAACAACAGAACCTTCATGAAAATCTGGTCCACCTGGAGGCGAAAGGCAGCTACACTAACAGTGAGACGAGCAAACACTTGTTCTTCCTGCTGAAACCTCCACCTCCTCCTGCCCTGACGCAGCTGAGCATGACTTCTTTCTCACCGTCTCCCGTCTCCATCAGCTCGGCGTTGCCGTATTTGGGCGTCTGTCTCTGGGCCGCGGTGCCGCCACCCGGGGCTCGGTCCACCTGGATCCCATCGGGGCCGGTGCTGTTGGTGTAACCGGTGACGTCTGGAGGGGCAGAGTGGTTCTCTGTGGGAGGGAAGGAAGGTCCAGTATGTCACCGCACTCAGAACCAGCAGGACCAGGAGTCAAGCGGGACCGGACTGATTCTACTGCAACGATGCTGACGGTTGTTCACGGAGCTTTAGTTTGAGGTGCAGACGTACACACTTGTTGACCACCTGCTGTTGCTCTGGTTTAAGCCCTCACCTCACCTCTAACAACACTGCCCTCGCATACAAAAAAGCCCAAAGGAGTCTGGAGACGGTTGCCAGGGCGACGGACATCTGGATTATGACCGCGGGAGCTGCCAGATGGATGCTGATGGTTCTGTTTGTGTGTCTGCAGCCTTTGGAGGTTGTATCTTTACTCTTTGGGTGAATGTAGTGTCCACTCATTGCAGCTCTGCTGTCGATGTTACATCAATCACAGAACTGAATCAAACAGCGTGCGGACACGCGGGAAACAAGATGTGCTTCAGTTTGCAGGCTCCATCTTTCCTTATATATAATCAGTGCTTGTTCTCTCAGGGAGATGCAGTCAGAGGCTGTAAACACACGACCGAGCTCCTTGTCCCTGTGGCTCGGTCCAGAATTCAACCTGCATCCAGTTTGTCTCTGTTATTAACACACTGACTTGACTTTTATTAAGTAGTATGGGATATGTATAATAATGCACATATGTATGTATATTGTATGTATATGTTTGAATTAGTATGTGCACATACCTTAGCACTATTATTGGTATTAGTATTAATCTCCAAGGTAAACCACAGTACAAAAGTTGTTTAGTTATGAATGTGTTAGCCTAAGGTACATCCCTGCTTCTTATTTATTTTTTTTATTTATTTATTTTTTCTTTTTTGCTCCGATTGTTTACTTAACACATTTGCTTGGTTTCAGCAGCTGGTTGCACCCCTTAACCCCCCCCCACCCTCCCGCATACACACCCTAAAGCAGAAACCTAACCTGTCCACCAACACAGCAACATCACACACATTTTGGATTAGCTAAATAAACCATTAAATAAACCATAAATCAGGAAGAGTATATATATTCTATATATACTCTTATTAAAGCAAAGCTGTCCATCACAATGTGGCATTCAGCGTAATATATGCTGCTTGCTAAACTGCTGGACAGAACAAAAAAAAAAAAAAAAAAAAACACACTGACAACAGTTTACTAAGGTTTAACTGAGAAGCTTTTGAGAAGATGGTCTCTCATTAATTCATGACATACTGACTGACTGCAGCGCGTGGAGGCTGAGCCACAGAGCTACGGTTAGTGATCCAGACTGTGGGAAGCTTCCAGAGCTGCTGATTCAGCGTCGTCAGCGTTTCCTGATGACGAGCAGCGGATTAAATGTCTGTTCATAAGTCAATGCTCGTCTGTGAACAACCACACTCGTTATTCATGAGCAGACGCTCCACCCCCTGCTGTCTGTCGGCCCTCACCTGGCTTGTGGTGCTGGCGGTGGACGTGCTGTGCCAGGACGTCGGCCAGCCCCCCCCCCGCGGCCCCGCTGCCCCCGCTGCGTGTGGAGCAGGAGGACGCGGTGGACGAGGCGGTGGTGGTGGTGGTGGAGGAGGTGCTGTGGAGGGCGCGGCTGATCCAGTGCTCCATGCTGATGCTGTCCTCCCGGCTGGATGAGGTTCCTCCCCCGCCGCCTCCTCCATCCTCCTCCTCGCAGTCTCCTCCTTCGTCTTCATCACCGTAACCCTGACCCTCATCCTCTGAGCCTGAAGAAGTGTCTGATCAGACAAAGCACAACACAACAGAAGCAAGGTGAGAGACGGGACCATAGAAATGTAGGGTATCTACAAGCAGAAACACCTGCTCCACATCTGTCCCAGTCTGAAGTGTTCCCATCAAAGCGCCACAGGCCAGGACTGGACTAGTGTTTGCCTGCTACAGGCTGCGGCGGGTGCTTGGCTGTGGATTTATGTGCACACATTTGCATAATGCCCACGGCTGAATAACAAGAGGAGCTGACCCAGTTCTAACACACAGGAGAGAGAACCAGCAACAGCCCCAACAAACGCCTGACCCGGTGAGGCCCAGCTCCGCAGGTGGGGCGACTTGCTGAACCAGAACCAAGCCAAAGGTTCTGCAAGATGAGTCTCAGGCAGTGGACACTCAGAACCTGTCAGAACAAACTGGATCCAAGCTGCTATGAGTTAGTAACCAGGCTGTGTCAGTGCCTGTTTGTTTAGTCAACAGCTGACGTGTCACCGCTAGCGTGAGCCATCATCTTATCTCCCATGGTGCTTTGCTGAAAAGCCAGACGGATGAATGTGAGCGTCAGCCATGAAAACAGACGCTGCCTGACACTGGACCTGCCCTCCAGACGTGGAGCTGTGGCTGTGAGATGACGCGCAGCTGGAAGCGGCTCGTACCTGGAGGCGTGTAGGCATCCATGGACGTCTGCACCACCAGCGAGCGGCGCTTTGAAGGCATCGGCACCGCCATCTTCCTCTCCTTGTGCTTGGCCAGGGCTGCCTGCACCGCCTCAGAGTGCACATCTGGAGACACACAGCAGGGGTCCGTGTCAGCTGCTAGAGCTAAAACAGCTAAACACACAAACTGGAGCCTTTCACTGAACAAACCAATCTGCTGCGACCTTTAGCGTTTAGCTACTTGTAATGAGGTTCTGATGCTTTGGATCCATGAGACCGCGTGTTTCCAGCTGGGTTTGTTTGCAGGGCTTCATCAGGCAAACAGAGCCCGGAGCCACACGAGGATGGATGAGGTCACACGTTCGTTTAGTTCATGAAAGGAAACCGGATCATTTAAACCTCATATCGTCGACTGACTGACGTGTGCAAGAATGGAAGAAAACGAAACCTGAATGTCATCACTGATTGTTTTTGGAGAGAATTCACACAGGTTCTGATCCGTAGTCAGCACAGAGAGACAGAAGGACGCACCTGATCTGTAACGTTCGTCTCTGGACCCAGACGACCGCCGGCGGTGGTAGCGGGTCGACGAGGACGGGGTGACGGGCGCCCTCTCCTGACCCAGCGACGGGTCCGCCGCTGACGGACACAGGTTCAGAGGCCGTTAGTCTCGTGCACAGGAGCTGCTTCCTACGTTGCTCAGTCACATATTTCAGGCTCCACTGCCTCGTGCTCGTTCATCCCACTCATAATAATGATTCTCTAGCTTCCGTCCGTGCACAGCAGGAGGCGACGGCACCAGCAAGGTTCAAACTAAGTGAGTGTTAACATTGTAGTGCTGTTTGACATCATTGGCATGTTTTTTGATGCTCCTCCTCCAGATTCTGCTGTATTAAAACCTGCAGGTCCTTTGTGATGGGGAAACGCTGCCTGACATCAGAGAAGCACTCAATGATTGTAATGTTAATCTAAACTGGAGTTAAACCCACACTGCCTCACTCGCCTGCACCAAGTCGATCGGTCTAATGCTCCCTGATGCTGATCTACGAGCCTCCATCTACACCTCCACCCTCGACCGTCCATCTGCATTAGAGTTCTCATGCTCTCATTACCCACACAGCCCTGCTCCTCGCCTGCACACGCGTTAGTCCAAGTGTTTGTGAAGGAAGGTACAGAGGCAGAGCGTGTCAGCAGCTGAGCGGTATCTGGACCTGGAGCCGGAGCTGGATCAGAACAACCCCCAGTTTGACTTTTCCACTCGTCCAACACGTGACGAGATCTCAGAGTGGAAGATTAAAGCAGTCGATGCAGACTTCTCTTTCACGCCGCTGGAAAGACACTAAATCCAATGAGGACCTGAGCTGGATGAAGTGGACCTCACGCAGCTCCCAGCGACATATACACAACAAACTCCCTTCAATCAGATCCAACAAATAACTTCATTGAGAGAATGACACCAACACAAGGAAACGGAACATATTGATAACACGAGACCTGCAGTGTGTAAAATCACACAACTCAAACATAAAACATGAATGATTAATGATTAATGAGCGAGTGCAGCAGCTGGAGCGACGAAGCTCAGCTTATAAGAACTTCATCAGTCACGTGTCAGTAGAACCCAGAAGAATGATGGTCCATTCCAGCTACTGGGTTTGTGCTTGACCAGACCTTTGAGAGGTTTATCAGAGGAGGGGAATTTCTGGAGAGATGCTGAACACTCAGGGTTTCCCTGAAATGAGCCCAGAGAGAGTGGAGCCTGAATGGAGGCTGAGCCTCGACACGAGCTACGCTAACCTTTGATTCCTGCTTTACCAGAGTCAACAGGATGAACAGGCCCTAAACAGCAGCCTGCTTCTCTCAGGGCACGCGAGTTACTGCATGACGCTGCTCTAATGGGGCTCCGACGGGGCAGCACAGCACAGCTGGACGTTTACCTGGAGTCTGAGGGAAATAGGCCCCAATCAGCTTGGACCTCTTCTTCTCGTAGCCCTTCTGTGTGATATCACCTGCAAACAGAGACAGGGCTTTAGCACCTAAAAGCGGTTGCGATCTGAGAGGTATCACCACGTTATGAAACACAGAGGCAGTGATGCCTTCATACACTATAATGCAATCGACCCCTCATCACAAAACAAACACGGAGCTTTGTGACGTTTCAGGCCACGTTTTCATTCTGCCAGCGCACATCTGGAGCTGAAGCCAAGTCCTTTACATGAAGCTGAGAAGCAAAACGAGTGCAGTCAACAGGAACCAGCTTTAACAAACCAACAGCTGGGAGATTGTGTTAGTGACTGATGAGCAGGAAACACTGAGAATCCGGTGAGACATCAATGACACAGATGCTAAATCTGCAGACGTGAGCGGCGCCGGCGTCGGCCTCCAACTCCTCAGACCAGACACAGGAATGAAGACAAGCGAGATGAGCATCTGGAAACGGACCTGAAGGTGGAGTCAGCGCCGCTCGACCCGTGTCACATCAGAGCAGCTCAGCTGGTGTTAAACTCACCAACGTGGCCGTCGGGAAGCAGACGGAGGTACACGCTTTTGGTTTGCAGTCAAACGGCTCTACAAGGACACGATGCTCCTGCTGCAGCTCCACACATTGGTGCTGTGACGTCTGAGTGATGTGAGTCGTGGCACCGGTACAGACGTCTGCTCTTATTCTGTGAACGCACCCTTCATTGACTTACAGCGCAGCGCCGCGAGTGAGCTGCAGATGTCGCTATAGCAACGGATGATGCAACGACTTCCAGTTATGTAATAACGCAACAGGTGTTGATGAGCAGTAAATCTGAATGAGCAGAGGCGGATAAGGAGCAAACTCGCTGCATTCAAACTGGTTTAATCTAAAATTGAAAAACAACAAAAACACAAAACAAAACACCGGGTCAGAAGTCTGCAGATCAACAACAGCAGGAACAACGCAGTCATGACTGTGCTCTGCTCCGACAAATCAGCAAGAAGAGTCTGAGTTCCTACTGATCCGTGACCATATAGAGTAAGAGAGAGAGAGAGACGAGGGGCGAGAGAGAGAGAGAGACGAGGGGCGAGAGAACTAACAGACACAAAGAGACAAAGCAGACAAAAATAAGACGCACAGCGGAGGGAAAAGTGGGAAGCACGAGGAAAGGAGATCCGAACCGTAGGAGCGGAGGAAAAAGTGACACTAATAAAAAACATACCAGAGAGAGAGAGAGAGAGAGAGAGAGAGAGAGAGAGAGAGCGAGAGAGAGAGAGAAAGAGACAGAGAGAGAGAGAGAGACAGAGAGAGAGCGAGAGAGCGAGAGCGAGAGAGAGAGAGAGAGAGAGCGAGAGAGGGAGAGAGAGAGAGAGAGAGAGACAGACAGACAGACAGAGAGAGGCTGCCTCCACCCAACGCCTAAAAAGGAAACAGTCCATTTTATTGTTTCCACGTTGCAACACGTGGAGATGGAGAAAAGACAGAGACGAGGATTTAGGAGCAAAGAGCAAGGAATGAGTGCCTGCGCCTCTGAGCAACCAGCATCTGAACCAGAACCAAGGTCCAGAGTGACTCCAGCTCCTTCTGTGATAGTAAAGCATCACGTCTGACAGCTTCCACTGAGACACCACAGCCTGGTGCAGTGACGTGGCCAAACACAGGAAGCTCCACCTGAACCATGAACTGAACTGGGAACCATTATGACCAGTATACCACTAACGAACTAATGAGCAGAGTGACACACAACAACACGAGCCAAACGGGTGGAAGTCCCCTGAGGGAAGCAGGTGGCACGTCCCAGGAGCCGGCAGGTGTTTCCAGTAACAACAGCTGAGTCAGGACGCAGGTAAACGTGTGTAGAGTGTGAGGCACAGACAGGTGTGACTCCTACTGCAGCAACACCACAGCTGCCTTTACATGTGGAACCATCCCATAATACTGTAAAGCTCTACTCAACTAGTCCCTATTCAATCACCTAGTCCAGTCACGCCCCACTAGCTCCATCAGTAGCTCCCATCAATACTAACGTTGGTGAGGGGTTACCATAGCAACAGAACCTACAGTCCTGGAGGTGAGCACACAGAACAGGGCCAGCAGAACCGCCGTCGCCTAGGGAACCAGAGCTGGGCCTAAACGTCTGCCCAGTCCGGCACGCTCACACCTGCTGTTTGGACCACGGCTCCTCAGCGTGAGTCCAACAGGGAGTGGCGCCGCCCGTCCAGCTCCGTCCTCTGGTGTCGAAGCTCAGACTCACGACCCCCCTGGTGCTACAGTCCCACACGCTGACTCATCACTGTGACTCTGAGTGACTGGTTCATGACCGGACCTGCTTTACGGCCTTCATCTGTTTTAACTGCGCCAACGGTGGGTGTAACTGAACGGAACCTTGTGACGTTTACACACGAAACAAGGACCCACGTCCACCTGCTTCTCTGAGGCCCAGGTTTGACTGGACCAGGTCAGTAAACACGTGGCATCGCTGGTTCGAGTGGTGCTGAAGAGCAAACACTGATCTACAGCTCCTCTCCCAGCGGATGTTGTGCCGTAACGACCCTGGTTTCCTCAGAGCTCCTGCTCGGCCCGCTTTCCCACGCCCAAAATAAAACCAAACACCAACTGGGCCGGCGTTATTCTGAAACTGGAGATGGTTCTGTGTAATTATCCAGCGTCTGCTGCTCGGCTCAGAACAGAAACTAAATGTGACAAGCAGAGATTCAAACATTCCTGAAGCTCAATGGGACACGATGAAAATACCAGGAGTGAGTGAGACGTGGGGCCGACCCGAGGAAAGCCCGGCCCAGGATGTGGGTCACAGGGTCGCTCTCTGCACCATCTGCCTTACCAGCAGAACCGCAGGCACGTAGAACAGAACTGACTCAGCAAAACCTGGAGGCCCGGTTCTGCTGATGCCTGATAAACCCAGGCCTCCTACACACCGAACCTGTTCTATGTTGATCCAACTACGTTCACCTGCTGCAAGAAACGGGTCAGAGCGGCGTCCAAGACGTTCGCCAAAATTACCTATATACGCCTGTGGGCGACGCCTGTAGGCGACACCTGTGGGCGACGCCTGTAGGCGACGCCTGTGGGCGACGCCTGTACCTGTGGGCGACACCTGTACATGTCTGCGACGCCTGTGGGCGACGCCTGTAGGCAACACCTGTACCTGTGGGCGACACCTGTACATGTGTGCGACACCTGTAGGCGACACCTGTACATGTGGGCGACGCCTGTAGGCGACACCTGTACATGTGGGCGACGCCTGTAGGCGACACCTGTGGGCGACACCTGTGGGCGACGCCTGTAGGCGACGCCTGTACATGTGGGTGACGCCTGTAGGCGACGCCTGTACATGTGGGTGACGCCTGTAGGCGACATCTGTACATGTGGGCGACGCCTGTAGGCGACCCCTGTACGTGTGCGACACCTGTAGGCGACGCCTGTACATGTGTGCGACGCCTGTACATGTGGGCGACACCTGTGGGCGACGCCTGTACATGTGGGCGACACCTGTGGGCGACGCCTGTACATGTGGGCGACACCTGTGGGCGACGCCTGTACATGTGTGCGACACCTGTACATGTGTGCGACACCTGTAGGCGACACCTGTACATGTGGGCGACGCCTGTAGGCGACACCTGTACATGTGTGCGACGCCTGTAGGCGACACCTGTACATGTGGGCGACGCCTGTACATGTGGGTGACGCCTGTAGGCGACCCTGTACATGTGTGCGACACCTGTGGGCGACCCCTGTACATGTGTGCGACGCCTGTACATGTGTGCGACACCTGTACATGTGTGCGACACCTGTGGGCGACACCTGTACATGTGGGCGACGCCTGTAGGCGACACCTGTACATGTGGGCGACGCCTGTACATGTGGGTGACGCCTGTAGGCGACCCCTGTACATGTGTGCGACACCTGTGGGCGACCCCTGTACATGTGTGCGACACCTGTAGGCGACGCCTGTACATGTGTGCGACACCTGTGGGCGACGCCTGTACATGTGTGCGACACCTGTGGGCGACGCCTGTACATGTGTGCGACACCTGTGGGCGACGCCTGTACATGTGGGCGACGCCTGTACATGTGGGCGACACCTGTAGGCGACGCCTGTACATGTGTGCGACACCTGTAGGCGACGCCTGTACATGTGCGCGACACCTGTAGGCGACGCCTGTACATGTGCGCGACACCTGTAGGCGACGCCTGTACATGTGCGCGACACCTGTAGGCGACGCCTGTACATGTGTGCGACACCTGTACATGTGTGCGACACCTGTACATGTGTGCGACACCTGTAGGCGACGCCTGTACATGTGTGCGACACCTGTAGGCGACGCCTGTACATGTGTGCGACACCTGTAGGCGACGCCTGTACATGTGTGCGACACCTGTACATGTGTGCGACACCTGTAGGCGACACCTGTACATGTGTGCGACACCTGTAGGCAACACCTGTAAATGTGGGCGACGCCTGTAGGCGACGCCTGTACATGTGGGCGACGCCTGTACATGTGTGCGACGCCTGTAGGCGACGCCTGTACATGTGCGCGACACCTGTAGGCGACGCCTGTACATGTGCGCGACACCTGTAGGCGACGCCTGTACATGTGCGCGACACCTGTAGGCGACGCCTGTACATGTGTGCGACACCTGTAGGCGACGCCTGTACATGTGTGCGACACCTGTACATGTGTGCGACGCCTGTACATGTGTGCGACACCTGTAGGCGACGCCTGTACATGTGTGCGACACCTGTAGGCGACGCCTGTACATGTGTGCGACACCTGTAGGCGACGCCTGTACATGTGTGCGACACCTGTACATGTGTGCGACACCTGTAGGCGACACCTGTACATGTGTGCGACACCTGTAGGCAACACCTGTAAATGTGGGCGACGCCTGTAGGCGACACCTGTACATGTGGGCGACGCCTGTAGGCGACACCTGTACATGTGGGCGACGCCTGTACATGTGGGTGACGCCTGTACATGTGGGCGACGCCTGTAGGCGACACCTGTGGGCGACGCCTGTACATGTGGGTGACGCCTGTAGGCGACACCTGTACATGTGGGCGACGCCTGTAGGCGACACCTGTGGGCGACGCCTGTACATGTGGGCGACGCCTGTAGGCGACACCTGTACATGTGGGCGACGCCTGTAGGCGACACCTGTACATGTGGGCGACGCCTGTACATGTGGGCGACGCCTGTAGGCGACACCTGTACATGTGGGCGACGCCTGTAGGCGACACCTGTACATGTGGGCGACGCCTGTACATGTGGGTGACGCCTGTACATGTGGGTGACGCCTGTAGGCGACCCCTGTACATGTGGGCGATGCCTGTACATGTGGGTGACGCCTGTACATGTGGGTGACGCCTGTAGGCGACGCCTGTACATGTGTGCGACACCTGTAGGCGACATCTGTACATGTGTGCGACACCTGTAGGCAACACCTGTACATGTGTGCGACACCTGTAAATGTGGGCGACACCTATGAGGAAAAGCATCTGAAAAAACGGATTAAGCACTGTTAAGAACTGTCACTACAGAACCAGCATAAAAACACAGCGTCCATGAGCGATGAGGACGAGGTGCCTTCAGGTACCTTAAACAGATTGTGTTTGTGTGACTCACAGGTGGCTGACAGGCGGCTGTTGCAGCCTGCGGCCTCCAGCTTCCTGCGTCTCCAACATAATAAATAAATGAAGACGTGACAAAGCATCTGGGGATGTTTTACTGTTCTCAACACTAAAACCTAAGCAGGCGGCAGTGGGCCTGTAGCACATCCATCATGATCGTCAGCCAGGAGAAAAGGACTTCCTCCCTAATAGTCACATCCACCAGCTGCAGCCTGGAGAGGAGGAGGAGGAGGAGGAGGAAGAGCAGGACGGGCCGACCCGGACCGTGGCTGTCAGAGGGAAGGAGCAGCAGCCACATGCATCTCTGGGCACATAACTGGTACCAAACCGTTTGAAGGAAGATGGAGTGGAGTCCCGAGGTTCTCTACAATCCCACACTTCAAACACATTCAGCATTTAGATGGTGCTGTGAGTGTCAGCGTGCCGGCGTCCAGAGCCTCCAGAACCGGCAGAGACCCAGTGGGGACCAGCCCAGTCCTAAGTGTAAGCATCTACTGCACCAGCGTCCTCCTCAGGACAGACGGACGCTTCTCCTCGCTGCCAGGGGGCATTGTGGGTAGTCCAGTCCCACGTCTGTCTCACTGTCTCATCTATACGGGTTAGGGTTAGGGTATATAGGGCTATACGGCGTTGGACCCTTCTCATGGCTCGGCCTTTGGATTCCTTCCCCTTTCAGAAGCTGCCTTCGACCACAGCAGCAGCGGTGTTTCCGTACGCTGCCGAGGGTCTGCTGCAGTGCTGCTTGGCAAGGCATGTGTTCCCCCGGCGCTCCACCCAGCACCGGCCCAGAGGAAAAGCCAGCGAGTGCTGCTGAAACAATGTGATTTAAATGTGCTCCTCTCAGCTCAGCCACTGCTCCTCCTCCTGCTCCGGAGGAGGTCTCTCACTTTCTTGCTCGTCTTCCTGGTCCTTACATGGACACAGAGACACCACAGAGCCGAAGGACGCCTCAGGCCTGCTTGCTGTCAGACCGGACCGAGCCTGGCAGGACCTGGGCAGCTGACGGGTCCTGTCCTTCCTGGAGAAACAGGGTTTATTGTCCACATGAACGAAGGCTGTGACATCCACCAGCGAAACCCGGACTCTAAAAGAAATATGAAATCCAAGGATGTGACCACAAGAACAGGATGTTGAAGGTTGAATCAGTCAAAAAACTGTCGAATCTGGTGAAGGTCACAGGGTCGTGTCACTACATATGAAGCCCAGAGTTCAGGGGCCAAACTACTCTGTTGTTGATCCACCTGATGGTTCACAGAGCCTCGTCTGAAACATTGCGTCTAGCGTTGAAGGATTCTTTACAAACCTAAAGACTGGAAAACACATGGACAGGCCTAACAATGTCACACACACACACACACACACACACACACACACACACACACACACACACACACACACACACACACACACACACACACACACACACACACACCTCAGGCTCATTTACATTTAGATGAGTCCATTAAGACCCATAATCCACCAGCACCACCACCAGAACCCGTCTCCAGATTTTCTCGACCTTCTCATTCGTCTCAGTTTTTTCTTGCAGGTAAAAATAATAAACTCTGTCTGGATCATTTGGGGATTGGATGCGGTGAAGTGAAGCGTGTTGCAAAGAGAGAAAACAGCCTTTTTCTTCCTCCACTTCAGCACATTCGTTGTCTTTCCCCTTATCCACCTACCTCCTTAGCCTGTCCTCTCCTCCTCATCCTCTTCCACCTCTTCAAGTCCTCCTCCCCCATCTCTTCCAAGTCCTCCTCCCCCATCCACCTCCCCTTCCTAGTCATTTTCCACCTCCACCTTGTTTACCTCCTCCTCCTAGTCCTCTTGCTCCTCCACCATCTCCTTCATCTCCTCTTTCCCCTAGTCCTGCTCCTCCTCCTGTTGACAGCTGCTCGTCCATGAAGTGGCAGCTGGACTCACACCTCCACTAACAGACACTGATTACTGGAGCTCAAAACCAATCAGCTGCTAATGAAGACTGGCACTGGTCAAAGAGAGGAGGAATGAGGCAGGAACCAGGGAATGATACGAGCTCCACTACTCACATCAGTCCGAGTCACCACAACTAACACGAGACGATGGGATGATTAAAACCTGCATCAAACAGCTCACAGACAGAAGCCCACAGGGTCGACAGCACTAACACGCGCTCCTCATGGGCCGGAAGCAGGCTGAACCCAGAGGGTCTGACGAGGCCTCTGCTTCTCCTGCTGCGTTCAAGTGCCCTGATGTTCACTGGTACTAAGTGTCTGAATGGGATGTTTTTACTGATAAACAACAACACACCTGCTGCTTGTGGTCACCGTGCTCTTACGTAACAACGTTCACATCGCCAGCACCTTTAACAATATTTGCAGGAGGAAGATGAGGAAGAGGAGCGGCTCAGATTTCATTCCACTCTCTGTGTGAGTAAAGGCTCCTGGCTGCTCCTCTGCTCACCCCCTGCTGAGGCAGCGTATGTGTCGTAGCCTCTCTCTCGTCTCCGCTCGTCAGGACTCCAGGTTCCTCTAATGGATTTATCCCATGAGCCACTGCTGCTCTGAGAAAGACGGGGCAACTCATTCATCTGTGTGCTGCTACACTCAGGCTGTGGTGGCAGCTCAGCTCATGTAACATTCATGCCAATAAACACTAATGAATTCAATTCAGCTGAGAAAGTGATGCAGCAACACACACACACACACACACACACACAGACACACACATACACACACATACACACACACACACACACACACACACACACAGACACACACACACACACAGACACACACACACACACACACACACACACACACACACACACACACACACACACACACACACACACACAGACACACACACACACACAGACACAGACACACACATACACACACACACACAGACACACACACACACACACACACACACACACACACACCCACACACACACATCACACACACACACACACACACACAGACACACACACACACACACACACAGACACACACACACACACAGACACACACACACACACACACCGTGACAGAACACCTCACAGCAGCTGCTCGGAGTGAGACCACACAGATCAATCAAGGAGAGAGAGAGTGATTGTGTTCACTACAGTAAATATTTGATTGTCTACCCCCCCCCCCCCCCCACACACACACAGGGTTGCTGCTACAACGTTGCTTCCTGTGTTTTCGTGTGTTTTCGCGTGTGGTGAGCGTCTGTCACTTCTTTCCCTTCAGCTTCTGCGGCTTGACTTCTTCCTCACTTGGCTCATGGATCTAGATTTAAATGAGGAAACAGGACATTTCACACAGAGTCAAACGGAGCCTCATGTTTCGCACTGAACAATGTGACATGGAGAAATGAACACAGACCCCGAAACAAGACTGAGATGCACATGTGAACACGCACACGCGTGTCTTTTGGCCCCAGGTCTCAACAGAGGGCAACAGCAGGAGGCCCCCAGTTCCCATAATGCCTCAGTTTGCTGTGGCAGGTGGCGTCCATCTTTGTCCGACACCGGACCTGAAGGTCTTAACGCACAACGCACTGTTGATAACACAACTTCAGCAGGACTGTGACACACACAGTGTTCACTCCTCTGCAGTCTGAGCTTCGTGTCATATCAGAGGAACCAGAGGCCCGTCACTGTTCAGGAGATCCAGCAGGTTAAACGCCCACTGTCCCCTCCCCTTCACTCTGACAGCCTGACCTGCATCAGAAACACAACTGGTACAGAACACGAGCACTTCAACATAAAAAACCAATGAGTCTGTTAATGTGGCTCATGTTTGTCTGGAATCACAGCAGGAGAGAGAAACACACACAACACAGACTGAGAATCACTTTAGACAAAAGTGTATTGAATTGCTTCAGAAACAAACAGGACACTGATTAGAACCAGAACTGAGCCAGAACCAGTCTGTCTCACAGCAGGCTCAGGTTGAGGGTTCCCAGTGGAGGCGCTGCTCCATGCTGCACCTCCTGCAGCCACAGCTGGCAGCTGTGAGGACGAGTTGATCTTTCAGGACAAACTCAGGACCTTGTGCATGTACAAAGCTAGAAACCTAGAATTAGTCCAAAGGAGCTGTAGCTGTAACACAGAACGGTACCGGCCTGTAGATTCATTGGCTTCTATGACGCAGGGTGTCCCCCCAGACCTCCACACTGGTTCAGGAGTGCTGCATTATTTACAGCTGGCACAGTTACAGCTGCTCTGATCCAAATCTGTCACTTCACCTCAGCTCACGGTGAAACGCCACCAGCTACCAGCCCACACAGAGCAAGCGCTGGAGGACGGACAGGAAACTCGGGTTTCAGGCTGTGAAAAGCCTGCATCCAGTAAAACCAGGACCAGCTGATGGACCCGACAGGAGTCACTGAACGTCCCAATACTCCAGCACCACAAGAATCACAGTAAAACACAAAACCAGCCACCGGAGCAATGAGTTGTGGACCAGCTGCATTATGGGTAACCAGGAAGAAGCATGTAACAAGCATGGGCTGTACCCCTGACCTTTGACCCCTGCAGGACACCACTGAATGTCCAGGGCAGCGTCCTCTTGCTTGTGGCGCGTTCCTTTTCCCTTTTACCTCGTCGCCCTCTCCACGGCTTTCTGCAGCCTTCACCCCCTCCATCCATCCATCCTCTCTGGGCTCTGGCCATGTATGGGCAGTGTTACACAGCTGAACCTCCTTCAGACCTGCACCGAGTCGTTTCCCTGGACCGAAGGTGGAATATGCTCCCGCCAGCTGGACGTCGCTTCTGTCCCACTAGCAAAACACACGATCAACCAGAAGAACACGACAGATGTAAAAACCCAGCTCCAGGAGGACGAAACCTGAAGGTCCCGGTGACACGTTGAGCCACTTGTGAGTTTGATGAAGTCAATCACTTTGTAGCCATCGTTCATCCTATACACAAATAACTGTATAAAAGATACGAGTCAGAGACACAGATTCACATTCACAGAGTGAAACTCCAACTGAGCCGTGGGTCAACTACTGTACTGGGTGTAGTGGTAGCTTAGACCCAGACCAGCTCCACTGCCTCTCACTGGGCCTCTCCACAATCATTGTGGGCAACATACTACAGATGACGTGGTCCCTTCACACGCTATGAGGGACCTTCTGCAGGCAGGCGCTCGCTGGGACTCCACCCTGCAGAGACCGGGTGGTCAGATTACAACCCAAACCGGTTCTGACTGGGTGTTGTCTGCAAGGGTGCTGCAGGCAGCAACACACAGGTGACAGAGGAAAGAGGTTCCTGTCAGGTCAGCCTGTAACGTCTACAACCTGAAGGCCACTCATCAAAAGCTTCACTGACCGGATGCATCCGTGCAACGCCGAAGGTGGAGACCAAAGCAGAGCTACAACTAACGGGTCACAGTCATTGACCTTTGACAACCCAATCTATTCTCCTTGTTCCTCCTGTGATGTGGATGTTACCAAGGAGCTGCTGAATGAGAATCGAGGTCACGGCATCTTTGACCTTTGACCTTGAAAGTCTGTGTGTCTGTGTCTGCTGGATAACACGTAGGAAGCTTTCAACAGTGGGACACAGGATGTAAACTAGCTCCTCCTCCAACATCACAGCAAACACCATGGGTCCTGTGACACTCTGTGTCACAGGAGCCTGAACACGAGCTTCTGGACCGAGTCGCTGAGTCCCGTGGTTCTGTCTGTGCCAGCGTCTAGAGAGTCGCCAGAACCCCGCAGCTCCACACGAGCCGGTCCAAGAATTGGATCAGAGTGTGTGTGAGGCAATCGACAACTGCAATGTCACCCCAGACGATCTGATTCACCTCTGCTCAGCTGCTGCAAAGTCAGACAAGCTCACAACCAGACAGTGATGAACTGAGCGGCTGCAGCTTCAGTCTCTTTGACCTTTACTCAACTGTAGAAATGGCCTGAAGCACAAATAACGGCACCGACGGGAGGACGCTAGGACCTAGAGAACAATCACTGGCACCACAGGAGGCAGCAAAGCAACACCTCACAACACAGGTCTGTGAAACACCAACCACCACAAAGGGAAGCTAAAGAAGACACACACTCATATCCATCCTGCATAAATTGATCTACAAATCAGTTCACGTGTGACGCAGCCTCGTGTAACGCAGTCACGCATTCTCCCATCCTGTTTTATCAGCTTTTACTGAGTCTGGGGAACGTTGGCCTCCAGCTCAGCTGAAACTGTAGCAGGTGATGGAGGACGCACTCACATTAAATATGAAAAGATAAACAGGAGCTGTGGCCCAGTTCCATTAATGACACCATGTGACACACTGTGAGCATAAAAGAGAGAGAGAGAGAGAGAGAGAGAGTGTTCATGCTGACTTTCAGGGACAGCTGAGGGTTCAACTCCCAGTGCTTCTGTTCATGTTACTGGAATGTGTGTGTGTGTGTGTGTGTGTGTGTGTGTGTGTGTGTGTGTGTGTGTGTGTGTGTGTGTGTGTGTGTGTGTGTGTGTGTGTGTGTGTGTGTGTGTTTTCTCCCACCAAATCAAAGTGCCACCACAGTAGGACAGACATTAACGCCAACGATAGGAGGACGACGGAGCCTCGTCCTCCCTTCATCGGTTCAACAGGACAGACAACTGATCCCTGATCAGCCTCTCGCCACGTCCCACAATGCTCTGTGGCACAGTAGCCTCTTTGTGCTTGTGCTGAGGCACATGGACGCAGATGTTGGCTCCGCCCGAAGCCGGACATCTGTCACCGGTCATCGGAGACGGGAGCGTTCCTCCTGCAGCGCACACATTCTGTGTGCGACGGAGCAACGGGACCCGGCCTCCTCGTCCGTCACTCAAACACAAACAGCATGAAGCAGTGAGAAAATTGAAAACAGCCCTGGAGCCAGATGTTGGTGCTCCGGCACTTTTTTCCAGCTTTGGAATTTGTGAAAAGTTCGTTCCTGCTGAGGAAACAGGAAGAAAAGGTTCAAACCAAGACCCAGTCGGGTTCTCTGCGTTCTGGCTCTCATACTAGTGTTTTATCTGTAAACGCTGACTCAGCACCTCGAGGATTCCTCTGCTGTGTCAGAGGCCTTCCACCCTGAGCCTGGTCCTACCTCCAACCCTGATGCTAACGGGCTTTTCCTTCGGCTCAGTGGTTTGTTGTGCAGCAACCAAACGACCAGGCAACACTTTAATGAAGCATTTGTTCCAACCTCTGGGGGGAATTTATTTCGTTCTTTGTCCTTGTGAACAAAAGAGGCTTAGTTCACCACACAGAGTTCTTCTAATGCGGCGAAGCTACAAAGGTTCAGTACAATGAACACGAGACTCAGGAACAGCTGGACTGTGGACTCCATCGCAGACACTGAGTCTCTTTCTGTCGTTCCAGGATCCAGCGCTGCTCCAGTTTTCCAGAGGTAGACGCCGTGTGTGGAGATTGAGTTACTGTGTGCGAGACGGCGACAAAAGTGTTTGGGAGTGAAAGAATGTGTGTGTTTGGTTGCAAGAGTCCAGAGCACATGACTGCATTCCTGACAGAGAGGGAGGAGAAAAAAGAGAGGAATAAAAGGGAAAGAGGACGAGACCAACGGTACAAGGATTTAGAAAAAGGGAAAAGAAACAAGAAGGAAAGAACGACGGACTGAAAACAGGTTGAGAAAAACAGAACATAGAAAGAAAACAGCTGAAAAACATAAAAATAAAGAAGAGACAAGGACGGAGGGAGAGAGAAAACAGGAAAGAGAAGCAGTGAATGGAAAGTGGAGGAAAAAAGGAAGCTAGAGAAACTAGACTACAGCACCCACAATGCACTGCTGCTGGACCACCTGTAGTTTAATAACAGCATAAAAACCTCATCAGCAGCAATGAACCATTAAGGCCAGTCTCCATGGCAACCAATCAGAAATAAGAAAGAGGTTATGAAATGTGAAAACCTTTGGTGAGAAGAAACCCGACATGAAACCAGGTGCAGCTCTGCAGCGCTGCTTCTTTGAACCAGAGGTGGAACAACATGTGTGAGGGTAATAAAGCGTGAGCATGAGAGAAGGAACGACGACGGCAGGACCGTCGGCAACAGCACCAGCACCGGCACCGGCATCAGTACCACCATTGGCACCAGTACCGCCATCGGAATCAGCACTGGCATCAACACCAGCACCAGCACTGACATCAGGACTGGCACCGACACCAGCACCAGCACCAGCACCAGCACCAGCACCAGCACCAGCGTCACCTCATCTTCAGCTCCATCATCAGCTCCATCATCAGCACCGTGTCCTTTCTTCCACCTGAACATCCTCACAAGCACGTAGTCTGCGTTATTAACATTCACCTCATCAACAGACCGCCTCTTCTTCCAGTTAGACAGCAGTTCTATCCCCACTGATCTCGGGACCAGCTTGTCTCTGGCAGACGTCGTTTCTGGACTCAGCCCAGTAAGAAGCTCTAACTGGGTTTCTAGACCAAGGAGCCAACCCTCCCCTCACTCGCTTCCCGGGCATCGCTCTGTTACGCAATGGCCTCGTTTTAAAGGCTCCTTTCTTTAAGAGTGTCTCATCTATCAGCTGTGGAGGTGATGAGGGTTTGGGAACGGGGGGGGTGTGAGTAGGAAACACACAGAACCACGATGCTGGTGTCAAACACGCCTCGTCTATAGTTAATGATTCATCCTTTTCAAAGCTTTTGAAAAATGCCACCAACAACATGCATTAGTTGAACTTCCTGCTAAACCAGAACCTTATTCATATTTCAGAGTCCCCCCCCCCTCCCCCCCCACACCATGAGGGTTAAATGTGGGTCAAAGCCTCATCGTGTACAGTCCCTCCACACGTCTCCCCTACATTCAAATGCTGTCCCCATGAAGAGTCCGGACAGAAGGGCACAACATACGGATCTGTGCAGCCTGCAGCTGAGAGCAAGGGATTATGGGAGGTGGCTGCATATGGACCACAAAGAGGGAAGGAGTAGAGGAAGGAGTCACCACCTGCCTCCAGTCTGACGACATGAACAGCTCAGTACACACAAAGAAACGCTCCACCGAGTCGTTCATTCACTGTCATTGATGCTGAAGCTCAATGTTCAATCACACAACGTTCAACAATAATTCTGCCTGAGAACGAGCAGAACCAAGCTGAACGGACAGAAACGTTCCAGCTCAGGCAGATGATGCGGTGTTTTTCTGTGGCTTGGCAACAAGAACAACAACAACATACAGTTGTCTGCTGGTGGTGACCTAATTCATAAGCCGAGCGCCATCCCTAAAGGGCAGAGCCACAATAAGTCACTCACTGCACAGATCCATGTCTAATGTGGTCGGCAGCAAAATGTCACATTATGTGGACTCGTGACCCGAACGTCAGACAAAGTCAGTGTATTCATCATCAGCCGCCGACGTTCTGAGAGACGGGTTCTTTAAAACTAAAGACCAATGATACAATGGTCCTCCTGAAGCCGGGGGCATAAACGCAGAGACCATCACTGACAGATTTCAGGTGAATATCAGGAACATATGGTACAAGGGAAACAGGAAGTGGCATTTGGTGCTCGACGCTTCCATGATGAGCCTGACTCGCATCCAAAGCCACGCTGACCATCTGCTCAGGAAGGATTCCTCTGACTGGAGGAACGAGCGCTCGCTTCGTAAACAGGAGGCGCTTTCACTGACTCGCACTCTCTGACCTCAGTACAGACAGAAAGACGCCTGCTGCGTCACAAGCATTGATGTTCAGGGGCAAAGTCTGGATTAAGACCTGTCCACGCGACAGCTGGGACCGGAAGAGGTGACTATGGAGCAGGAGGCTCAGCTATGAATAGGTAGCGCTCATCCAGAGGAGCTGCTGGTTCAGAATCCAGACAAAATGACAGACCGGGAGAATGACGTGGGACTAACGAAGCAGAGGAAGAGACAAACAGGACGACATCTGGGACAAAGGAGTCCTGCAGAGAGAAAGAAGAGAGGTTCTGTTCACGGACCTGTGAAGGTCAGAGGTCAGGACTCCTCTTCACACAGATACAGACAGGCGTTGGAGGGTCACACGTCTTTAATTCAAATGTTATTTGTCACATACAACCATACACAGCAGGATATGCACTGGAACACTCACAGCTGTCCAACTATAAGGATAAAATAAGGGAGAGTGGAGACGAGAACAATAAGAATGAATAAGAAGAAAGCAAGTGTGAAACAAGTCTGATGTAAACGCTACGGAATGATAAATTATTTTCAACGCCCGTTCCAGCATCCAAAGCGCAACTAGGGCTGTCCTGCCCAAGAACACTTCGACATACCTACGGGAGGACTCGAACCGGCAACCCTGCGGTTCATATGTCTCAATATGTAAAATGTAATAATGTAAAGTTCACTAGTACAATGTGCAACACATCCAGGTGTGCGCGTTGTCTGTACAAAGAGCAGATGAGCCGTGTTCAGGGCTGTTCTGCTTAGAACCCGTGTGGCCTGTGGGTTCCTCTCCTCACTCTCTCCTTTTTTAGCCAACAGTCCCCTGTCGATCAGCTGATCACCCTCAGAGCTGTCCTGTCCCGGACCCAAACCAGGTGCAGGTTCCCCACAGGGTGCTCTCTGGTGCAGGAGTAAAGGTCGTGAGCGCCCGAGGAGACCGTCTGACATCTCTGGTGCCTCTGAGGCGCTAGAGACGCTGTCGGGCCTTTTCGCGCGGTGTTGATGAGGCAGGACCAGGGCAGGTCCAGTGTGATGTGAATGCAGTCTCTACTGGGCTCTTGTTGATCAGCTCCTTTGTGATGTATGAAGCAGGAGGTTGTTCTCTGGCACATCTGCCGTTAGACCCATACTCAGAGTCATAAAGTCCATTTCACTGAGTCTGAATCACAGACCCGTTCAGCTGCAGGTTCCCGTCCTGATTGAGTGACGCTACTTACAAGGTACTGGTCTTGAGTCCAACACGCTTGAGCTCACATCAACAAACAAGCCTGGACCCACACAGCCTTCTGTACCTGTGTAACCACAACGTTCTCAAGGTTCTGCGTGGCTTCGGTTCCTCCGCAGACTGTTTAGTCTGGGAGATAACAGAACCTGGAGCCAGGCTAAACAAGGCGCTGATGTCCCTGAAGCAGAGCGTGGGCGCCGTTATCACGAGCCGCTACGGCAGAACCCAAAACACGCTTATGGTTCTGTCACGTCAGGACTGAGGCTGATCTGCAGCTACGACCCGGTTCGTCCTATCATCGGCCCGGTGCTGCCGTCAGGACACGTCCTAAACAAAGGCGTGACATCACAGCTTCTGTTTCCAGACACTCGTGGTCCATAAGACAAATGGGAAACAGCCGCTGTCCAAACAATCACAACTTAATGATTCATGAGACTCTGGATGAGGTCCAACTGAAGCGGCAGGAACGTTCCTCAGCATTAAAAGCAGAGGTCAAAGGTCAAACCCTCGCCGTCTGTGTAGCTGTGTTTGTTTGCTCTGTCACACACAGCAAGGTAACGTTTGCTGTGAGGACACTTCAGTGTCGGCGCCGTCTCAACCTGGACTCAGTGATCAGCGCCAGCGTCTCACTTCCTGGTTGGGTCAGAAAACAAGCCCACACAATGACCCGGCATTTGGCTCAACTAAACAACGAGTACATTTAAAAGGACTTATTCTCTGACTGACACAAAAGCCTCCAGCAGCAAATAAACAGAACCGTCAGCGAGGTTCTGACCGCACCTGGAGGTTCGGTCCTACATAGACAGGCCGCGAGGCGAACCCGTGACCTTTGACCCCGTTCTTGGCTCACGTCCTGCCGTCACTGAGAGCAGCCAGCAGCACCAACATGCTCAGCCGGACTCCACTCTGCTCCATAAAAAGAGTCAGAGCTTCAATGAACGGTGAGATTTTAAAGGGACATCAGTGAAATGGAAGTTACACAACGAGAGAAGAAGCTGCAGCAAAGGACTGATGCATGACATCAGCGCTGCTGACTGGTTCTTTACAATGCAGCAACCAGAACATTCAATAACAGAGCGCTCAGACGGCGATGAGCCAGTCAGACCCAGCACCACAACCAGTACCAGAACCAGAACCAGCAGCGATGCAGTCAGGTCAGTGCCACATCAGAGCTGAGCCCAAAGCAGCCGCAGAGCCTGATCTGCAGCAGGACGTCCTTTATTTACATATGGAAAAGCCGCCACCTGGAGAAGCGTAAACCTCCGTCCCACTGAGCCGCACTTGGCCGTGCTCCAGGTTCCCAACAGTCGCAGCCCGTCCATTCCAGGAAGTGAGGGTTTGTGTACAGCGACGGAGGCGGGTCACGCAGTTGGGAGCAGTCGCTGAGGAGGAGGAGCTGAGGATTAGTGAGGCTTCGGCGGAGGAGGAGCCTCCTGTGGAGCCGCCTCCTCACTGTGGGTCAGCACATCGAAACGGGTCGCTGGACGGGCCCGGGTTCTGGATTGTCTGCAGGAGCTTCCCTCCAGCACCCAGGCAGTCACGTATTATTATTGGTCCCACTGAGGAAACGAGTCCCTTTCTGAGCTGAGTGTGTTGCTCAAGGACACACCCGGTTTGAAGCCCCAGGTTCTCTGCAGACCTCTGTCCTGGGGACGTGTCAACGCAGTAAATGGCGTGATTCTACAACAGGTCACAACAAGAAAACACGTGTTTTGGGGTTATGGCCCATGAGCGTGGCGTTCAGAACCTTCTCTGATGGTCTGGTACCGGTGAGTAAGAGCTCAGTGGCCCAGGACACTGAACCTGCTGCGTGTTCCACTTCCCAGCTTCAATCTGTTTGCATCAGGACCTTGTTCAGGGCTCAAAGGAGGACGACACCAGAGCAGCAGAAGGTGAGTCATGAGTGGCGACGACAACACGAGGCGTCAGACATCAGCTGCCTCCACGGAACCCTCCACGGAACCCTCCACGGAACCCTCCACGGAACCCTCCACGGAACCCTCCACCCGCTGGACGTCAGAACAGCAGCGGGTGGAGGGTGAGGGCCGACTCAGAACCCCCCCCCCACAGCTCAGTGATGCAATCTGGCAGAAACAGCCCCCGATGACATCACCTCCCTGAAAAAGGAGCACACGGCGACAGTTGCAGGGCTGCATGCGGTCGCTGGGAATTCTTTCCGACAGCAGTTGTGTTACTTGAAGCTGTCGCAGCAGCAGCGACAGACGAGCTGTGGCCTCGCAACTCGTGGCCAAAACAGGGAAACAGCTCAGCATGAGTTTATACGTCTATGGACGACTTGTCTGAGCAAAACTGTGTGACAGACATTAATGGACGGGCGGTTTCTGCTCAGTTCAGCTCTTCTCCCAGCGACTGATACAAACCAGGTTTCACTGATGAAGAAAAAGCTTCAGCTGCAAATAAAGCCGCTCCCACAGTCTGGGAATCAGCTGGGCTCATGAGCTGCTGATTCTGGGACAAGAGACAACTTCTGGATCGGCACCACTCGCTGGAGCCAACGAGGCACATGAATCTGCTGACCGGCGCCTTCTGATGGAGCGTCCGGGCCGCACGAAGCCCGCGTCAGCTCGGATCCGACGACGAACGGCCCGAACCTGAGGCGCCGCTCAAAGCTGGTGCTGATTGTGGAGGTAAAAGCCCAGCGCGGAGGTGGAGCTGTGAGTCTAAGCAGCAGCTCACCTGGACTTCACTACATCCGAACCAACGAAGCAAAAGCTCAGCAGCTGCGACTGCAGGAGTCCGACGGCGGCGCCCGTCACGCGTCGCTGCAGGGAAACGCAGACACATGTAGGAAGTTATGGCCTCCATCTGAGCCATAAGGACAGGCCTCCCTCCATCCCACAGGGAGGATGAGAGCGCATGACGTCTCTATGGCAACAGCCTGCTCTAAAGGTGAGCGCTGACACACAGGCTGAGCGGACTCAAACCCGCAGCCGAATCAGGAGCCGCGTTCACGTCACTCACAAACGCTGTCTATTTATGTCACTGAGTCACAGCGTAGTTCAGATAACGCCACGCGCTCCCATCCAAAGTCTGATAAACGCACGGCGGAAACTCAGGAAGTTCAGCATGAACACCTTAAACCCAATCAGTGAAAAGTCACAGGCTGGAAACATAAAACATAACATTATTAAAACAATAAAACGGAGAGTCAGAGACAGGAGGTGAAGACTGATGACGGATGAGAAGTCATAAAACAACACTGCTTTTCTCTACACGTACGTGACCCTTGCTTAGACACACACGCACACACACACGCACACACACACACACGTACACGCACACACACACACACGTACACGCACATACACACACGCACACACACACGCACACACACACGCACACACACGCACACACACACACACACACACGCACACACACACGCACACACACACACACACGCTCACACACACACACACGCTCACACACACACACACGCTCACACACACACCCCGCTCCCACCCCACACCTCCACACACCACACCTCACCACCACACGCTCACACACCTCACCACACACCCCCACACCACCCAACCACACACACACACCCACGCTCACACACCACACCCTCACACACACACCACGCACACACACACACGCCACACACACACACACACACACAGAAACACCACAACTCACACACACACACACACACAAACGCACACGTACACACGCACACGTACACACGCACACACACACACACGCACGCACACGCGCACGCACACACACACGCACACACGCACGCACGCACACACACACACACACACACGCACACACACACACGCACACACACACACGCACACACACAGCTATAACCTGCTTTAAAGGTTTCTTTAAAGCTTCCTGTTGAACGCGACAGATTTCTGCAGAATCAACGACATCTTCCTACAAACAGACAAATGCTCAGAGACTCTTCGCCACGACTCCTCGTGTATTGAACATATTCCTGCCGTGCATCAGTGACCTCAGGCGCCGTGTGGTGACGTGCATTGTGGGTGAGACGTTACATAAAAGTCACTTTTGTGGAGCCTTAAACCGACACAGAGCTCTGGAAACAGCCTCGACTGAACAGACTGGAAACCAAGTGAACCAACACCACCTCAGGTTGGTGAAGTGCATTGTGGGAAAACCCGCATTCATGGACCCGGTCCGTTTTCAGCTCCTGGAAGTCAAACACGGAGGCCGAGTCTCCTGCTCTGCCACAAAACACAGAGGCTTGATTTCAGAAGAATCTCATCAGAACCAGATGTGAGCGACGGAGCGAGTTCAGATGTTTGGATTTCAGTACTGCTGCACAGATGTTTGGTACCAGCAGCTATGAACCCGTGGTACCGCTGTAAGTCGGGTCCAGTCAGCAGCTCGACCACTCACTAACCAGCGTAACACTCAGACGCGAGATGTGCCACAAACATCCCAGAATGCAACGGGGCTGACTTGAAGTCATGACATTTTCAGGAACTGTTGGACAGCACAGGTTCCTGGTTTCCCATCGGAGGCCGTGATTCAGCGTGAAAGAGAAGGTTAACGTTTGCTCAAGGGCGCCCTGTGAAGCTGCGCCGACGCCTCTCAGCTGATGCAGCCTCTGCAGCCACGGCCTTCGCTCAAAGCAAGGATGGTGCCTGGAAAGTGAAGAACTGGGTCGAAGTCTGGAGGATGCGTTCGCTGCCACCGCGCTTTCCCAGCGCCGGCCGAGCGTGTGTGCACTGCAGCGGGTTCTGACCCGATTCCCTCAGACAAGCTTGTTTACATGGTGACCCGGTGGCCGACACAAGACGGGTCGTCCGCTCCGTCTTCCTCCATCAGGCAGAACCAGCGCAGACAGAGGCAAAGAGCCAGAGGCAGGAACCCGGCGCTGGGAGCCGGTCTGCAGCAATGTGACAACCAGTCTGCAGAGGAAAATCAATGCCGAGGCTGCGCTCAGCATCATGCTGCTGCGAGGCCGCTCCGGCTGGTCTCAGATCAGATCAGGACATGACTCACCGGTCCCACTATGGACACAAACTCTGCCACAACTTAGTGGAACAGAGGCGGAGACGCCACGGGAGCAGTGGGTCCGTCAGGAGCAGGTCCACGGAGCAGCTGCTGGTTCCGTGACGCTCAGAACCAGCAGCTGCCGGTTCCGTGACGCTCAGAACCAGCAGCTGCCGGTTCCGTGACGCTCAGAACCCGCTGGACCCAGTGAGGGTCAACCAGCACCACCAACGTTCGGACCCCCAGCGTCACATCAAGTCTTCTGCGTGTTAAATGCTGTCTTCACCATGTGGACGTGAACTTCTCCCAACAGAATGCAGTCCGGACCGGTCCGTCCGTGCAACAGGAGCGGACCGGCCCGGCCAAGCCCGACCCAAACACGGCACGAACATCAAGAACTCACCCTCCGACAACTCCAGCTCCAGCTCGGCCAGCTTGGCCCGCACCTCCGCAGGCAGCGGCACCGGGTCCCGGTCCGCCATTCCGCCGTCAGATCCCGCTTCCAAACTCTGGTTCCGGCGCTTTCTCGCTCTTTTCTGGATCCAGGCTTCACCTCAAACCCTATAATCCAAAGTCGGGAGAGTCCGAGAGCGTCGCTGTCTGAGCGGCGGCGAGCGGCGTCAAGTTACGCACAGCCACACATCTCAGCTTCCGGTGGCAGCCCTTCACAATAAAAGACAATAACACAAGGCAGCGTCAGTGAAGAGGGAAGCGCTGCACTGGTCACGTCACCAAGACCACGAAAGGTCCCCTCTCAACGACCGTCTACACGGCTGCTCTCTAGGGTCAGACTCAGCATCAGGACTACACGTCATCGCTTTCTTCATTTGTGTGATAAACGTGTTTTAACTCCATGAACATGCACCCTGAACGTGCCTGGGCCCATGTGAACACGGCTCCACCTGTTGCGTCACCTCATGCCTGTGACTGTCAGTGAACCTGGCCTTTTCTGGTTAACGGCGCCCTCTAGTGGTCGCCATTGCCTCTAAACCTGATGATGAGTCTCAACTACGAACCTTCAAGACGCGTTCAAGTGTTGGGATCAGTCCGTTCATTTCCACAAGCCTCATTGTTCAACAGGTTTTATTAAAATAATAAGTGTAGATTACATTTTCACACATACAAAAGATTGAGAACCAAAAGCACATGACAACAACAAAACGATGAATGTAATTAATTAAGAAGTAACAACAGACACGTGATGATATGTGTTATCAGATGCAGTCAATACAAAACCATGCATGAAGCTCAATAACCTTTGAAAGTCTGAGGTTTGAGCGAAGCCGCATTAGATGAATGCGTCTCTACCTGAGCTCACAGATCTGAGCAGACTGTGCACAGTAGATGAGCCAGAGTCCAGCGTAGAGAGGCTGAGTGAACGAGGTGTGGACTCTGTGGAGCAGAGTCATGGTCCCAGAGACGCTGTAGAAGCACAGACCCCCTGCTGTGTGGTCCAGGTAGACTCCTACTGTGGAGGACACGGGAGCGGAGAGGACGTCTGACGTTGTTGTACCAGTACGTAGAACTGCTGCTGCTGCATCTTAAAGCCCACGATGTGGGGTTTCCTCCAAAGGCACGTTTGCTGTAGCTGCCTGTTGTGCTGATGTTCCTGTAGGACACCGCCACATACACCTCTGTCCCTCTCAGCTCCACCTCCCAGTAGCTACGTGCAGTCAGACTCCTGCTCAGAACCTGACACTTCTGCATGAATCTGTCTGGATGATGAGAATAAAACTGAGTCACTGTCGCTCTTCTGTTTCCCTCAGATAACAGCGAACACTCATTTGCTGTGTTTGGATCCAGAGTGATTTCACAGGCGTGTTTTAGGAACTCAGCTCTGGTCTGTGGTTCTGGTTCTGGTTCCACCTCAGTCACTGCCACTGAGACGTCTGTCCACGTCGTCCTCAGAACCTCCTGCAGTCGCTCTCTGAGCTTTGACGCGGCTGCTGTCACGTCCTCAAAGTATCTGAGAGGACGGATGTTGGTTCTGGAGGAGTGTGTGGGTCCACTCTTGGACTCCGGCGCTGACAGTGACGGGTCGCTGCTTAGAAACTGGACGTGATGGCGTGTGTGTGAGAGCTGCTCCAGCTCAGCCTCCTTTGATCTCCTGCTCCAGCTTCTCCTGCAGCTCTTTGACTCGACCCACTTCAGTTTCCTGCTGGGATCTGATCCGCTGCGTCACCTCACACCTTCTCTGCTCCAGGAGACGGATGAGCTCAGTGAAGAGCTTCTGGCTGTTCTCCACCGTCTGATCAGCAGAGCGGCCGATGGCCTCCACCTCCTGCTGGAGCAGCTCCACCTCCTCGTGTCTGTCCTGGAGCCTCTGCTGGAGCCTCTGCCGACTCCCCTCCAGCTCTCGCTGCCTCTCAGTCCTCTCTGCTGCCGCTGACACCGTGTCGTGGCCTCTGTGTTCGTCCACGGGGCAGAGGTAACAGATGCACTGCCGATCGGTCCGACAGAACATCTTCATGGCCTCGCTGTGACGGGAGCAGATGTTCTCCTGCAGCTTGGTGGACGCCTCCACCAGCCTGTGTTTGATGTAAGCAGGTAATTCATAGTGAGGCTGAAGATGTTGGTGGCAGAATGAGACCAGACAAACTGAACAGGACTTGGCAGCTTTGAGTTTGGAGCCAGTGCAGACGTCACAGGCCACGTCTTCAGGTCCAGCAGGGCAGAGATCAGCAGCAGCAGCAGCAGCTTGGAGTCCAGTCTTCTTCAGCTCCTCCACTAAATCAGCCAACATGGTGTTTTTCACCAGCGCAGGTCTGGGAGTGAAGCTGTGTCTGCACTGAGGACAGCTGAGCAGCTTCTTCCCCTCCTCTTCATCCCAGTGGCTTTTAATGCAGGTCATACAGTAACTGTGTCCACAGGGAATAGTCACTGGCTCCTTCAGTAGATCCAAACAGATGGAACAGGAGAACATTTCCTGCTCCAGATGAGGTCCTGGCTGCGCCATTTCAGCCGCCGTTGGTCGACGTCGGACAGTTTCGCTTCCTGGAAACAGAAACAGGCTCTGTGCTCTGAATTAAACTGATCTGTGGTCAGGTTGAGTAGCTGCAGTGAATGAGGGGATCTGACACCGTCCACCATGTTGTCTGCTCACATCCACAGAGCAGATGATCTGAGGGGGAACAGGCGCTTTACTGAACTAACAGGACGTTGTCTGTGAATTAAAGCAGGACCACGACCAACGTCTCTGCTCAGAACCAGAGAACCAGAACCTCTCTGCTGCAGAGACTGTAACGTGGCCTAAATGCTCCACTCTGGTTCATTTTCTAGGTAGAACAAACATTAACATCAGGTGTTGGATCACGTCTGGCTTTAGGATATGGTTCCATTATCTTCTTCTGAAACCTGTGATGTCAAATGCTGTATTCTTCTATTTAGTTTTAAAAATCCAAATCCGTTTTCTTACTTGGTGTGTAGTTCCTGAATAGAACCAATATACATGGTTCATGGTTCCTTTACAACCTCGCTTGTTACATGTGTTTCACTCATTAGCTTCTTTTAGAAGAGCGAGCACTGAGTTATGTTGAACATCTGTACAGTCGCTTTGTTTAAACTGGTTCCATTTCAATGAGTCTCCAGGACCTGAGGCAGGTGCTCGTGCTGTCAAACTCTACTGCTGTTTAAAACCAAAGGGCCAGTCCCCACACCCCCCCTCCCCAGCCATTATGCAGCACCAGGTCTCCCCCCACGGCCCCCGCGGCTCCAGTGTTCCACTTTAACTCCTCACTGGAGACCTGTCACGTGCCCGTCTGCTTCTAACCCTCGTCGTCATCCCTGTCCTCAGAAAGAGGAGAATCACAGGACTCAATGACTACAGACCCGTGGCCCGGACCTCTGTAGTCGTGAAGTCCTTTGAGCGCCTCGTCCTCTCCTGCCTCAGAGACGTCACAGACCCCCTCCTGGACCCCCTGCTGTTCACCTACAGAGCCAGCAGATCGGTGGTGGTGCTGTAAACATGGAGCATTCATCCTCCAGCATCTGGACTCATGGATCCTACGCCAGGATCCTGTTTGTAGACTTCAGCTCCATCAAACTCTCCAGCTGAATGTGCCTGACTCCACCTGCAGGTGGAGCACAGGCGTCCTCACTCACAGACAGCAGCGTGTGAGGCTGGGGAGGCTCGTCTCTGATACCCGGACCACCAGCACCGCATCCCCCAGGGCTGTTATTGTCCCTGTGCACATCTGGACACCAGTCTGTCAAACTGAGGTTTGCTGACGACACCCTCATCGGCCTCATCTCTGTTGGTGATGAGTCGCATACAGGGGGAGACCAGTGTGGTGTCATGGTGCAGCGCCAACAACCTGGAGCTCAACGCTCTGCAGACAGTGGCGATGACAGTGGACTTCAGGAAGACGGACCCGTTCACACTCACTGACGCTGAGCAGAACCCGGGAGAACCCGCGACCCGTAACTCTGACTGAGCTGCGCTCCAGCCTGAACCCGACCTTTGACCTGTCTCTGAAGCGGCTCCAGCAGGCAGCGTCATCCTGTTCTAACAAACAGTGATTCCTCACTTCTGAATCAAACAAAGCTAAGGTTCACACGCGTTCAGGTTCAGGGAGCTGTTTGAACGACACCAACGCTGTAACGCTCATTAAACGCGTTACTGCACAAGCGGCATCTTCTTCAATGATCTTTTGCGCTTCCAGACATGAAGACGTGAAGTGAACAAACGGTGTTTCCAGTGTGTTGCTTTATTTCTCATTTAAAATCATGACCCACAGTCAAACCTTTGATTAAATGCTGCACCTCCTGCTGCTTGTGAGTGTTTTTGCGAGCATTGAAGCAGTGACGCCGGCCTGAAGTTAAAGATCAACGTTAGCAGCAACAAGTGGCGTTTCTCATCAGCAGCCACTTCACCCGTCTCTGCTCAGATGAGGCCTCAGCACTCGGACCCGGCCATCCTCTCGGGCCGGGCTGAACCGCAGGTGCTGGGCGGGGTGAAGACGCTGGGGTCGCGGATGCCCAGCTGCAGGTCGTAGAAGCGGGTGGAGGTGGTGACGCTGCTGTTGCTGCTGTAGGTCTCCTGCACCGGGTAGCAGTCTTTGAGGGTGTAGATGCCGACCCAGGTCTCATCTGGTGGAGATACGCAGGCGTTACACTGGGTTCCAGCACTGCACCAACTACACACAGTCACAGCTGGACTCACGCCGACGAGCCGGCTTCCTGTCCGACCACTCCTGGACCTCCACGCTGTCGCCGGGACCGCCGATGGAATACTGCTCCTCGAAGGTGGAGTTGTCCGGGATGTCGAAGGGATCCCAGGACTCGCGCAGAGCCACCTTGGAGCAGTCCTTGGTCTTCTGGTCGATCTGGAACATCACCATGCGCTGGTACAAGTAGATGTACTCAAAGAACCTGCAGCCGGAGGAGAGGAGGGTGGTCTTTATGCATTTAAGCCTTCAATAATCACTCGCTGTGTTAAACTGAGACCATGTGCGAGAATCAGCGACACCACGTTTGGTCTGATCTGAGGTCAGGGATCAGCTGCAGGTCCAATGGCCCGTTTCCAATGGCAGCTTACTGCTCGTTGGACTTTGGGTCCGAGCTGCAGCTGCACTGGAAACTAAACAGGCTGAGGCTTTGTTTACCAGCTGGGGACGTTTCTCACCCGCAGACTTCAGATCAGTGGCACGGAGTCAGTTAAAAACATACACTGGCCACGGGTAATGAGTCAGCGTTTGGACTCAGCATCGCCTGCATCAGCGCTAATGACGTCACTAAACGGGTGCTTTATTCGGATCCTTTGCCTGAATGTCTGTTTCTTTGACCAGTTCATTGTTTTTACTGGGAAAGAACAAGACTAACTGGGTTCATTCTCCCCTTTAACGCCCACCTTACTTCTGACACGGCGTGTGCTTCTTGTGCTGCTGCAGGACTCGGATCCTCTGGTTCCGGCCGTCGTAGGAGACAGCGGCCCGGTGGTTCCGCCCGGTGCCGTGGTCGTACTGGACCCACCGGCCCTCCCACTGCAGCGGGGCGACGCAGGGCGCGGCCGCCGCGGACAGGCCGACGAGAGCGGCGAAAAGCACGAAGGCCAGTCGGTGCATGGGTCCGGTCACTGGCTGCGCTGCCATTCCATCAGGAACGGAGGCGGTTGTCCGGATGTGATTTACAAAATAAGAGCATCTATGTTATTACACGCTGACCTTCACAATAAGATACAAACATGCGATATTATTGCTATTTCGACACACATTTAGCACGTTATATATTTGTCTGTTCGCTTTATTGCAAACAATGAAAGAGTTTTACCACAACTTACACAATTGACGTGGTAGCTCAGTGGGTAGAGAGAAGGTTGCAGGTTCAAACCCACCAGGGCTCTGCCACTGCTCCTCCGGGGATGGGGTCAATGCAGAAGACCAATGTCGTTGTTACATTGTAAACAGACAGATACAGGCTTCTTCTTAAACATTTTTAGATATAATTACAAAAGCATCGTAACTCTTCGGCAGGTTCTCATTGTAGTTTGTTCTCTAAGATAAAATCATCCATAATATGATGTGTCTCTTTCTGCATTTGTTCTATTACTTTCAGGGAGTTGTAAAAACTTGGTCATTTAATATACGAAATGTCAACTAATTAGATTGAATAGATTTAGATAAACGTTAACGTTTGCTAACTATCCGCTGCCGCTAGAGGGCAGAGCTTCTGGTTCGTTTCCTTTCAGCGTCGCGGAGTGATGACGTATCACAACTAGTCGAAATGGCCAAGAAACAACGTGGGGAAAAATCTTTACAGTCAAAGAAGGCGGACAGGGAAAAACGGACGAACGAGTTCAAATTGGAGCTGGACTCCAGCGACGATGAGGCGCCCGATGAGGTGACGTTTGAGAACTCGAAGACTCAGGCGCTGCAGAGTAGGAAGGAGGCGCTGGACAGAGCCCGAAGGTAGCTAGCAGTACGGCTAACGGCAGCTAACGAGTGCATTAGCGCCACAAAACGCGCTAATACCCGTCATTGTTGCAGTTTTAGATATGGAGACTGAGTCTCTTTTCTGTCTATAAGCTTAAAGCTTGGTGAACGTGCTTTGTGTCATGTTTAATGTCCGTTTACAGAGAGAAGGAGCTGTTGAAGGATAAGCGGAGGAAGAGACAGGAGCTGTTTCAAGAGCAGAAGGTGGGTTGTCGAGCACTAGACACGGTCTCCACAATTCTCCGTTAGTAAATATTCCGTGTTTTGCTGTGCCCAGAAAAGGAAGCTCCTACCGGCGGACGTGTTGGAGGAAGTGGCCTCAGCTCCTTCAAAGTACGTTTACTGACTCTCTTCACAGGTTTTCCCACCTCTGCTCAGACAACAGTTAAACTAGTTTCTCCTTTTTCAGGAAGCAGAGACCGTCCACAGATGAAGGTAACGGTGTTTAACATTCAGCTTTAGACCCTTTGCTCAAACACAGATCTGTAAAAAACATGCCCACCTCTCCTTCTTCTCATTCAACAGAAGACAAGCAGTTGCAGAAGAAAAAAAGGAAGCTGAGGAAGAGCCTGAAGCATCGAAGAGTGTACGTATAACTTCATTGTGAGCAAGTCAGAGTAAAAAGATAAAAACTCTAAGCAATAAAAAAGGAACAACTTTCAACACATCTCCTGCTGGTGTCCGTCCAGTAACATGGCCAAAAGTCTTGCTTCAGTGATAGGAAATGATATTTGCTTTAGAACTGGCATTAGGCGAAAATCATACTCCTCTAAATGTCAACATCATCAAGTTTTTAAGTTCCACACTGATACCCGGTAAATCTGACCAGCAGTATCTGGCTTGTCTCTCGTCTCAGGGTGAAGGGGAACTACACCGTGATGTTGGTGAAGGAGCGTGTGGAGTCACACCAGCAGCAGTCAGCCAGGGACTTTGTCCAGTCACGACTGTACGGACCAGGGAGCCACAGAAGCACAAGTAAGGAGTCAGCGCTGACGCTGCTGCTGCTGCTGCTGCTGCAATGTCACAGCTAAATTCAACAAGATAGATTAGATAGATAGATCTTAATAATAATGTTGGGATTGATCCCAGTTCACAGTGTAGCGTTACCAGAAGGAAACAGCTATAGCCCTTAGATTATTTTACCATCAGATCCACACACAGCTGTTATAACGCGGCCTTTAGCTAAGATTACATATTAGAGAGCATCTTAGTGGTAGAACACACTGTCATGAAGCCGTAACAGATGTTTCCTGTTAGTTAACTGTGATTTTGCTTCAGCTGATGAAACCTCAAAACTGAACAGTAAAGTTCTAGCAACTCTGTTGTCTTCTGCTTAGATTCCGCACTCTCCACCCTGATACAAAAGTTCTCACAACTGGATGTTACTGCTGCTCAACAACTCATCGTCCTTCTGAACTCATGAACACTTTGTGTGCGTTTCCAGATAATGAGTTGCTTTCACTCGAGAACAAGACGGGCAAGAATAAAGGAGCAGCCATGCAGTTTGTGAAGGTGGACTGGGGTAAGTGAGGAACTTAATTTGGAACAGATTCTAAAATGACTTGTGCTAATTTTCATTTCATTATTTGAACAATTATATATTTTGTTTGGTTCAGCTTCTAAGAAAAAAGCCAAAGCAGAGAAGGAGAAGAAGCGCTGGATCCACAAGCAGCAGATTCTGTCCTGCTGACACCACTGGACCAGTTTACACACTTCACACACACCAGTGGACACACTTAAATGCAAACTATTCTGCAAACATTGAGCAGCGGCTCCAATCCTTTAGTCAGTTTGACTGAAGGGAAAAAGATTGGAGCTACTGAACCTGTAAATGTTGGCTTTGTTTCTGGTGGAATGAGGTTTAAGTGTTAGGAAACCAGATGTTTTCCAACAGACAGTGGATCAGACTAGAACATGTTTTATTTTCCAGTCTGGTGTCTGACTTGTTTGTTTTCTGTAAATTATGCTTTTTTTTTCCTCTATGTACAAATTTTAAGTACAATAAAAACAAGTTTTGCCCCTGTTGCCAATAGGCGGAGGAGATTTTCTCAGGCTTTGCCAGAAGTATCTGATTAATTTGACCAGTTAAATCAGAACCGAGGCAGAGACTGATCATCACAACAGTTGAAGCTCAACTTTCTGGGACTATTACTATTAGTCTATTAGTTTAGTGACATATGAAGCTGCTGTGTCTGTTTTGGTTGCTGGCACTTTACTGGAATAATTTGGGTGAAAGTTTCCAAATTTGTCATTTAACTAAAAATTTAATCTTTTGACCTATGAATTTATAACTGAAACAAACGATTTTGATGTCATGCATCTGGTTTAGTAAAAGTCCAGCGGGTGTAAAGGTCGGTCAAACAATCTGGAAGTCATGAGCCAGAACAAGCCCTTGTTCTGTTGAGAATCTAATATAAAACCTGTTTGTGGAGTTTGAAGCCAAAGACACTTAAAGGTTTTTTAATGAGCTTTGGATGGAAACCTAAAATCCACCCAGCGCTGGCACAAGCTTGAACCAACCTGCGATCAGGGGTTCATTTCCAAAACAAAACAGATCAGAGCTGCAGGCGTGCGGCAGCGTCTAGACACAAGCGATCGTCATTTGCCATTTTTAATATAAATCTTTTCCCCCCTTACAAATTGCACATTTTTTCTCCAGATGGACACAGTCAGTGGACAATGTACTGGTGACATCTTCCTTATACACTGAACTGGCTACAAGGAGTAAGAGACGCTAATGTGATCTTACCACCACTTTACTATGGCATGCATAGGTTTCAGACCTTACTCTGAGACAACAGAACCTTTGCCTAAGAAGTTTTCTAAACGATGCTGCAGCCGTAATTTGAAAAATACAAACTCAAATACAGAAGAGCTGGGTTCCACCATGAGGAGCGGCGTCTGTGAGCCCTGGGGAGAACCAACGTCACCTTAGTGTTTCTCTTGCCTAAAGTATTTGGTATTTTATGTTGTGGACGTAAAAGCCACGGAGCAGTCGGCTTCACTGGATGAGACTTAAGCCGTTTCCTTGCAGATGCTTTTCAGCACAGAACTACATGAAGTGGAAGCCTGGCTCTGAGGGCGACGGGTGGACACGATGACATCATGACTCTCAGGGCAGAGCGAACCTGAACCAGCTCGGTCGGTCCGTTTGAGCTTCTTTAAGGATGAAGGAGCTCAGACGGACCTCGTCTAGGATGGAATGCTCTCACATCTGCAGCTGCTTCTGGTGAGGGATGATTTGCTGCAGCCGATTCTGTGGTCACTGGATGAAAGTTACAAGTCAAACTAACAACTGTACACAGAACTAGTGGAATAAAGTATATGAAATATAAACTTATACCTGAAGGTCAAAGTTGTTTAGCATTTAGAGTTGAAACCTCAGTTTGACTTAAAATGAAATGTCGACCTTAAAGCAGCTTTGACCACCTGATCAAACACGCTCAGCACCAGAGCTGCTGCTGGTTCAGACCTCAACTCTGTCCTGAAGGATTTGAAGGATTTACCTCAATGGAGAGTGAGAATCTGACTCTCTGACATCACAATAACAGAGCCGTTACCGTGGTAACGGGTCAGCACAGGAAGCAAGCAGCACGTGGGCTCCTGAACACATCGTGAGCGTTAACATGTACACACACTCGTCACTGGTCGTCGGTGGAATCGGGACCTTTATTATAATAAGTTGGTGGAACTTGCTCTCGCTGGCCTCAACAAATATACTGTGAATGCAAGTAACAATTAATAGAATGGTACTTAGAATAATAATAACAACAATAATAATAATAATAATAATGATAACATGGCCGTCTGCACCAGGCCTCGTAAACCTGCAAAAAACTAAAAACAAACCAGTGCCAGGCGACGCCCTCCCTCCTCAGCCATGACAAACAAAACTAAATAAAAAGGTTAAAAGCGGGAACGCTGAGTGAAGACGGTCGATAATCTCTGGCTTCTTCCAAGTCCTGAGTCCCGAGTCCACGTGTCACACTAGACTCCACCATTGTCCTGAAATGAGAGCGGGTCTCTGGGGGCAGGGGCGGTGCACAGGGTGAGGGTGTCTGTAACGGTGTAACGGCGCCTCAGTGGAGACTCAGCGTTCGCTTGTGTTAAAGCGCGGTTGATGCCCCCAGGGTAACAATCCACATGTGCAGCGTTCTGCTGAGGGCCGAGCAGGCGCAGCCTCGAGTGGCTGTAGGAGCGGTGAGCAGGGCCGAGCCGAGGTGGAGGCGGAACGTTCAGCTTTACGATGGATCTGAGTCTGTGGTGGAGCCGTCAGGCCGAGGACCCGCCAGGAGGCTCAAGGAGGGAGGCTCCTCTGGACGGGTCCTCAGAGTGGCGGGCTGTGTGTGTGTGTGTGTGTGTGTGTGTGTGCGCGTGTGTGGTACAGACAGAGCTAGTGCAGGTAATCGTCCACAGAGGCAAAGGCGCAGGAGCCGCTGCCAGTCCGAGCCATGATGGCGAGACACTGGGCGGCCTGGCCCACGGCCTGGGCCAGAGGCGGCTGCTTGGGCAGATTGTGAGTCTCTGAAGGGAAAGAAGACACAACGCTGCTCAGTCGAGGCAACAAAGTCATCATCAGTGTCATCAGCAGAATCCGGCGGCCACCTGACTGACATCAGAGCTTTGGGCCCCGGTGGCTGTGACCTACCTAGTATTGCACTGTTGAGCGTGGAGCAGACCGGCTCCCTCTGCAGGGCGTCCAGCTGGTAGCCGACCGGGCTGTTCCAGGGATCCGAGTACGCCAGCAGGCTGAAGGCATCCTGCAACGACAGACGGCGGAGACGCCTCAGCATCGCAGCCATCAGCACATGCAGAAACGGCGTACAGCAACTCGGCGGCTTCTCACCTTCAGCATCTTCTTGTTGGCAGAGTTCTTGCCGCACTCACGGCGGAGGTGTTCGCTCATGCTCTGGAGCTCCCTGCCGAAGTGGATCATTCTCTCGATGGCCGCCTGGCTGCCGCCGCACAGCTGCCTCTTGGACTGAGTCGACTCCACCTCTGCAACACAGGCCAGAGTTTAGAGCTGTGCAGCACAGCGGACGGCGAGCTTCACGCCACACTGCACCCACCCATGTCTGCGTCACAGTCGTCGGCCTCTGGGGCGTGTTTAGAGCTGCCGTTCAGGAAACCATTAGAGGACGACTCCGTCACGCCGTTGGTGAAGTGGTCAACCTCCATGTCCACGTCGTTACTACGGTCAGAAAGCGAAGGAACGACGTCACAGACACAAGACTGGAGGAAGTATCCTGATGACACTCAGACTAATCTTTGTTCTACATTCATTGATTTATGTGATGTTTATGCTACGGGATCGTCTGACGAGGGTTTCTAGGCTGTTTTGTAATTTAACAGTGATGAGACACAAGATGTGAAACACTCTTCATTAGTTCCCAAAGCAACAAGGTAAGATGAGAACACGTTACAACCAGGAGAACCGGTCTAGCGTGACTCAGCACAGAACATCACAACCATGACCTGGTCTGTTGACTGCGGCTCCCGTTGAGGCTAACGTCCGACGCTGAGGGGGCGGAGCCAGAGCCTGGGGGGCAGGGCTTGTGACTGTGAGGGGAGGAGCTGTGGCTCTTATTAGGCGTCACTCCATTACAGCAGTTGCTGTCAAACCCTAAAACAAATTCAGTGAACATCGGTTAAAAGGCAAGAACCAAATATGCACAAGGCTCTGCTCAGAGTCAAAGGAAATAAACAGAACACCTGCTGATAATGAGCCGACGCTTGTTCATCAGACTCATGTTACACTTCTACTCTCCAGGTGTGACCGTACCTGTGATGTAGGGCTGGGAGCTGCTGGCTTTGTGGCTGGGGCTGCTGAAGGGTCTGGGGGAGCCGGGGTAACTGTCCTGAGACTTTGGGCTGCGACCACCGAGACACCTCACCTCGCTGTCGGTCCCATTCACCATCTCTATGAACTGCCTCACCCTGGAGACAAAGAGGAAGACAGACAGAGGATGTGACGATCCTACGGAAACCAGACCTGACAATCTGTCTTCATTGCTACATACACTACGCCATAATAGGAGTCTCACACAGTTCTGTGATTTGACAAAACCGTCTCACTTGAGCATGAAGAGCAGGTCTGGGTTCCTCTCCAGGAGGTTGGGGTAGAGCTGCTGGGTGGTCTCGATGGCCTCACCCATTCTACCGGACAACACCAGCTTCTGGATCTCTGCCAAGCAACAGCAAACCCGAGCTCATACACGCAGAGGAATTAAAACGATGACACATGCACTGACTGTCATCACTCGACGCCGCCCGGGATTAAACAAGACATCGGCTGCAGCTATTACTAGAAATGCCTTCAGCAGGTTTACGTCAATATTAGTTTGACACCTGGACTCACTCTGTCGATTTTTAATGGAGGCCAGCTCCTCGTGCACGGCCTGGTTGGTGGACTTGGCAAAAGCTTCAGCCGTGGCACAATAGCTGTGGTGCACCAGGTATGAAGCCACCATCCTGCAAAGGAGGAGCAGAACAATGAGATGCAGCAGCAGAAGGAAGAGCACATAAAGAGCTCCTCATCTGCAGCACAACAGGACACCGGGAGGGTGGGTTCTACGAGTGGAATACCTGCACGGTGTGACTCCACCCAGTGGAGCTGTACTAAGTAGACCCACATCTCTCCAGTGTCTACGCTTCTCCACTGTCCCACATTTTAGATTCACATTCCACTCACTTCTGGATCATGGACTGCCACTCGCCCTCACGCTCTCCGATGGGGAAGTGATCGATCTGGGCCTGGATCTTCGTTCTCCACTCACGCATGTAGTCCTCAATGTCAAACACGAAGGGGTGCTGACCAAAGTTTGCATCCACCACCTCTCCTGGAGTCTGAAGGCCCACGGTTGGGTACAGGTTCGGCTGCAGTAGAGGACGAGCAGACAGTTAGAATGAAAGAGGAGGAATGTAGACAATGAAGCAGAACAGCAGATGATGCTTAACCTGAGGATGCAGGTTAGGCATCCATGCTTAACAGAGGGGTCAGGGTCAAATGTCTGAGGCCTCAAACAGGTAGTAAAATACGATGGCTCGACTTAAAGGTTTCTACTGATCAATAAACTATAACAAATGAGACAATGTTTATTACTACGTTGATTCATATTGCGGTCAATTCTGTTAAATTAATCATCAACAACCTTATTAAAATATGACAGAAGAGAGCTTCCACCAACTGTAGCAACACATAATTTATACCACATCAGTTTCCTGCTGATCCATTTATTTCACCACAAGGACTGTGAGCGATGGTTGAATGGTACAAATGTCCTGAAGGGGTCAGGAAACATTTGCTTGCTGTTGGCAGCATTAGGTCCGATCAGAGTAGGGAATGAAACAGGCTCAACTTCAGCAGGACTTGGAGCAGGTTAAAGCCCACAGAATAAATTAAAGCTCCTAGAAGAACAGCGGCACAACGGTGTGTGTGTCTGGCAGAGCTGCCTTTGTCACGGTCCCATAAGCACAAAGGTCAGCTGTGCTGAGGTGACGCACTTCACTGCACAGCTCTGGAGGGACATGAATGTGTGGCTCACAGCCAGCTCTGTTTGCTGCTCAATGGATTATTGTTAGCTAAGACTCTTATTTTCTTCTCTCTCTGAACAGCTGGCCCCATTTTTATTTTCTACCGAGCAAGAAGAGAAGCAAAACTACAGAGGAGGCGTCTCCCTCATTTCAAGGAGTTTAATTCATGCATGAATGAAACTAGCATGAAAGTCCATTTACATAATGAAGTATGAGACTCACAGTGAGCCACAACAGTATGAAGCAACGTCCTATTCAGACAAACAGACTTTAAAAGAATTTACTTTTGAAATAATGTACCTGGTTCGGGAAGAATGAACAGTAATTTCTACAGAAGCATTAAACTCTCCTCACAGTCAGAACTCTGACGTTTAGTTCAAATCCAACATTTTTCAGGCCACAGTCACCAACGGATGCTGGTACTTACCGGTAGATCTGTGAAGGCGATACCTGTGAAGCAGAGGGACAGAGTCAGCACCAGCCAGTCCCTGTATACATGTACACTCATAGTTATCAGAATCATCTGAGCCCAACATCACAGCTCTACTGCAACATAGAAGTAATAGAGCTACAAGGAATCAACACCAAATAACTTTGAACTGGTTGGATTTTAATAAATAAACGTTAGTGCAGTAAATAAAAACTATGTCTCTGCTTCCTGCTTTTGTTGGAACATTGCTGCTCCATCTCGCATGGCTGTATTTGCCTGGCTGTTAAACAAGGTGAGCTACAGAACAGGTCCAGGTTGGAGCAGCGTACCGAGGCTGTGGCCGTTCTTTGTGTAGAAGCAGGTGTTGTTGATGAGGTTAACGCAGCAGCCGATCACATCACCCGTTGTAAACGTGGGTCCGTAGGGTTGCCCGGTGCCAGATGAGCAGAAGGAGTGTCCGTCATCGCCATGGTAACCATACGAGTGCTTGTCCCAACCTGACATGTCAATGCAAACGCACAACAATGAAGGGTATGGAGCCAATGAGAGGATGAAAAGTGACCCTCATCAGATCTATTTAGGAAGACATTCTCCAAAAGACGCCTCAAACCATTCAAAGGTCTTAAAGAGGCAGAAGGAAACGTCAGATGATCAGTACTAACCACTGAAAGACACCAACGATGAACAGAGAAACAGCGTCATCCTCATTAACTTCACTTTGTTAAACCTTAACGAAAGGAGCTGCATCACCTTGTGTTATGATACTAGGATGTGGACACTCACTGTTTCTTAAATCTACCAACAACAGGCTGTGTTTACTGCAGACTGTCTGGCATCACCTACTCGATTAACGAGTTTCATTAGCGCGTGTCCATGGGTCTGAACCCTTCAGTCTGCTCTGGGCCTCCTGTTATCTCTGTGTTCCTGGGTGGGTCCTCTCTCACACTGGTAAAGGGCTGTCTGAGCTGCTGTTTGGTCTGATAAACCCAGTCGAGCACTGGGCTGACGTCTACACTAGCTGGCTTAGTGGAAATAGACTAGCAGCATCCAAAAGCTGCATTTAACTACACTTTATTTACTATTAGAGAAGGAGAATTAAAGCTGCCAGTTCATTTACCACCACCAGACACAATTCACATGAGAAATTCACATTTCACACAAAAAATTTTTTTACAATTCATAATCAGATCAGGTCGTATCAGATTGACCATGAAATGAAGACGCTCACACCTAAACAGATGCTTAGAGGCAAATACCTGGAACGACTCACAAACCAAAGCACAGGTCGACTTACCAGGAAGTCTGTTCATGTTCACCCCCTGAGCTGAAAGGCCGATGCCCATGTACCTGTAGAGCAGACAGGTGAGAACGTGAGCCACTCAAACTCCAGACAAAGAACTCTAGCTACAGATGAGGGATTTATGAAACTATGAAAGCAACCAACATTTTGAATCAAACTAGTTCAAACAGAGCAGTGAAATCTTCTGATTGAGACTCTTCATGTGACTGAACTCTGTGGGATCATGAAGTCACTTCCAGTCTCTGCCTGTTCTGCCGTTTCATAATGAGTTTTCCAAACCTTTACAGTCAGTCCCGTGGTTCAAGTAAAGACATTTTGGCTAATAACTTTCTCCTGATGCATCAATAATAAAGGATAGTAGTTGGATTAAAGCCTTACATTTCAACCACTTAGAGGTTATTGAGTACTATTCAGTTGTATTCATCTCTAATGAGTAAAGACTCAATACAAAATCATTACTTTAATTATTAATTGAGTAATCTCTACATTTATAATAAATATGCTTCTGGGGAAATGCCACATGTGGTTAAAAGCCTGAAGTTTTAGCAGCATCTAGAGTCTAACAAATCCAGATTACAGTTGTCTGTTACATTTAAAGCAACTCATACCATGCTGTGAAAATGAGCAGTTCATTAGTTATAATAATCAAACCTCGGGCAGGATTTCAGGCCAAAAATGGGACTGGTGACTAGTGAAGGTTATATGTGCTTTCATTTATCAGTAACTCCTTATTTTGGGGTCTAATAATCAGACTTGGTCTGTGACCATAAGCTTGGCTCACTGTTAAATAGCTGGGCTCCAAATGCATCATTATGTTTGCCTGCTGATAGAAGAGAAGGTTTCATGTTAATATTCAGATGTAAAAAAGCAGCTTTTCTTTGTATTTCAGCTGCTTCTTACAGTTGAAATATAAAACAACCAGAATGACCAGCTTAGACTGCCCTGTGGCCTGTAAACAACCAAACAGCAGGAGCATTGATATCAACGGTACTGACCCACCGGTTGCTTCAGGGTTTATATTAGAAGGTGAATCGTTAAAGACACAGCTGTGGACCCTGCAAAGAGTCATGGTTCCGCGTACTTACCCATCTCGGCCTTTACTGATGATCTTCACCTCAAAGTAGTAGACGCCGCAGGCAGCTGGGATGGGGTGTGTGGCCCGTACAGACGCTGCATCTTTAGGGGTTTTACCGTGACCTTGACAGTGAGGGAACCAGAGACACTGAATCATTCTATCGCCATAAAAGGAATACAAGGCAAAGTAGTTCATGCTCCTCTTTAAGGCTAATGTCACCTCAAGCAGCTACAGCACAGAAGTATCACATACTGTAGTGTTTGCCTAGTAACATTCTACAAATGGGCTAATTACAAGTGTGTGTATATTCTGAAAGGTTGACTGGTAAAGCTGGTGCAGCAGGACCTACATGCAGGTCTCCAGTGACCAGGAGCCTCTAGAAGCCGTACTTCACTAGCGCAGACAGTAGGTTCAAGTAGTACAAGTGGCTAAGTCTTTGTTAAACTGTATTCTAAGTTATGTAATATTTCTTAATTCTTTAACTGTGAAAATTGAATCACTTAATAGCAACAGACAGAACTCTAAACATAACACTGAGATGGCCTGGACAAAATCAGTGTCAGCTAAAATAATAATGAAACTCAAATCATCAGTCATAAATTCCAGCTTATGGAGACATTTTTGCTGCCAAGGGTTCTTATAAACAGGGGTCTGTTTAAAGAAGTAGACAAACTCCAATGAGCATTTCTCATCTCACTGCAAAATGGTTGCCAGACTAAAGTATTAATTCAATTTAACAAAGTTGGAAGCAGCGTTTATTTGGCACCTTATTAACTAAAAGACACTTACACACCTATACTATGCCTTTATTCTAAGAGGTGCCACTAACATACATTGTAAATATTAAATGTCAAAGCAGAGCTTATTTTTTTCTTCACCCACTGAAGTGACGTTTTAGGTTTGTTTTATTCAGGCTTACACAATTCTAATGAATGTCACTATACATGGCACATGTGGAATATCAACCAGTCTCTGATTGGAGTTGTTGCTATCAGTTGTTTGATTATCACTCATTTGGTGCATACAGTAAAAATGCTCACAGCAGTTTCCTAAAGCACAATGTGAGAATATTAAATGTCTGGATTTGTCTAAGCAACACATTTTACACTGTGTCATACCAGAATGAAATCCTCTGCATATTTGCAAGCAAGTAATTTTTGAAAAAAGGGTTCTGGTCTTGTATCAGTTATTTCACAGCTCATGTAGTTGTGGTTTAGAATGAACAGCGATTGAAATCTTAGAAATAACATAAAGGTATTCACAGTCCACTATTATCTGTGACTAAAATTCTATGCAAGCAGCATTCAAATAAAAGACATGTGACAGAGCTACGTGTGGTGACTCATACTCTGTGGCAGCTTCCTGTGATGGTCAGGTTTTAACCCTGGACATAGTTAACAAAAAGTTACCAAACATCTGTGTAAGTGCTGAAAACATTCTGGAGCCCAACACTGTGGTCCCAGCAGGGTAGAGTGTGCGGAGGCCGGTCAGACCCAGACCCTGACACACCTCAAACCCGCAAGGAAGCACAATGCACCTTGTCCTGACCATCTTTACTTCAGGCCTCGCCCCAAAGCGTTCGCAAAGCTAAGCAACTAGTCCAACCTGAATGTCAGACATACACCTGATATCACACCATCAGCAGCTACGGCTGAGCCTCTGTCACAACGACTGAGCTCAATCTAATCTTCTGCGGAACCATTCTAGTTCTAACGTTTGGTCCTGTTTCTTGTCATTAAGTCACTAAATCATGCTACGTTAGCCGCCGTCAGGGCCGTGTAGCCTAATCCATTTTGGTCAACGCTCAATGTCTGAACGTGGCTGAAATCGGGCCTAATCAGCCGCTTGTGTTCTGTAACAATGAACATTTACATGTGACTGGAAACGTTTAATCGATATCGTGGGTCGTGAAAGCTCCTGGTGTCGCGTCGTGGGCTGACAACCTGGGAACGGGGTAGCAGGAGAGCTAACGAGCTAGTAGGTCAGCGTTGGCTCTGGATCCACCTCGCCAGCTGGTCGGGTTGCAAGATGTCCTCTGCCTTGTTGTTTATGGGAGCGTTAGCCTAGCTTACTTTGTTTTTAGCCAAAACGGCAGCTGGCTTTCATCTGCTAACCGTCAAAGCTCTGCTAGCGCTAGCATCGCTCAATGCAATAAAGTGCTAAACTCGAGTGTGTCTTCGTGTCATACCTTTATAGTGAACACGGAGATTGTTCTGAGAGAGCCCGATGTAGCTAAACTTGTCCTTTGGGCTCCAAGACCGAGGGAGCGGGGTCTCGTTTTCATTAACGGCTGGGTAGAGTCGTCGCAGTCGCTGGTTCAGCTCCTTTTCCTGCTCGTTTAGAGCAGAGTCTCCGTGGACAACAACCGACATCAGAAACCCACAACCCGATGACTGTCCAGACATGACTACGACACGAGCTCTACTTAAACGGCTTGTTAGCAACAAGCCAGGCCACTTGTGTCACTCAGTGTCAAGTTTTAAAGAGCAGTTTAGCAAAGCTAGCTAGCAGGCTAAGCTAACTGGCTTCGCTGGTCGCAGAGAGGCAGCCAGAGCTGGTTAGCTGCGTAGCTAAGCTAGCTTACGCGTTTAGCTTAGCCAGCAATGGCAAAGGGGTCGCTGAAATGGTTCGGGTTTACATTAGCTGGCACAAAGCAACAAATACGGACACTAGAAGAATGTTGTCTTTCACAGACGATGGAGAAAGTAGCTAATAGCCAGCGGAGCGGGCCGCTGTTGAGAGCGCTATGCTAGACGGAACGGCGGAGCATAATGAGCTCAGCTAGCCTCGATCTTTTGTTTGTTGTCGGAGCGTCGCCCGCGAAGCTGATTGGTCGAGAGCGGCTCCACTGAGGTAAACAGCGAGCGGAGGGGAAGCGGCTCATCGGCGACCACGCGCGCACCCGAGCCTTTCTGAAATAAACGCCAGTTAGTTAAAGAATCTGTTGCACTCGATTATGTTCTGGCCGTGATGGTGTGAAGTGTAGGAAGGATTCAGGACCAGGACAGCTCCAAACAGCCACAACGTAACGGCTCCTGATTATAACAGTAATGAAGCGCTACACCGTCTAGTTAAAGGGGACCGACGTTCACTTGTTTTGAGGCAGGTGAAGCTCCGTCTCCCACCTGGACACGCACACACACACACACACACACACACACACACACACACACACACACACACACACACAGCATTGTGTAACTGTCATCACAGGTGGTTCGGCCAACTCTTACTAACTCTGCTAACCTTTAATTTGATTTTTTTTATTAACACGACAGCAGCTCTCAAACCGCCGTTATCACTAATAGACCTGAAATCTACTCTGCCGTTGTCGTTTTATTGACTCAGGTCTGACTCTTCAGCCATCGATAGTATTTACAGCTTCTCCTTTACAGCTCGATGAAATATGATGTTCAACTATCTCAGGTCTGTTTGTTGTTATGCTCATTTTAATTTAGAACAACAGCGACGACTGATGCCTTCAGATTTTTGACCGTATTTCACCAGAAAACCTGCTGGAACAGAGAAGTGTAATGGAAAGTCAGGCATTTGCTTTATGTTTGATGTAGTGCGTATTATAGCGTAGTGTAGTTTACTTATTAGTGCAGGGAGAGTTTCTGTTCCTGAACGTTGTATTTCTGTCCAAAGCAAATCTGTGAGGAATGTCCAGGAGCATTTGAAGCATCATGTAGAGTCATCTGACTCCACTGAGCACAAACGAGTGAGGAGGACTGTTGATATCAGGCTCCACTGAGTCTGATTTCACTGAGTAAAGAATGGAGCCGGTTTGAAGACGTGTTTCCTGCTGGTCACAGACGACAGGTCGGAGCGCTTTGCTCCTTGTATGTGACGCCCTCTGTGACTGGGCTCAGCGGCCAATGGTTCAGTTCTAATCTGCCTAAAAACAGATCCTGGTGCAGTGAAACCCGTGCTGCTGTGGTGGTTGAAGGCATGATGGATGTAGAGTCACTGCTTTAAATGTCTAACTAACGCATGACCTACAGTAAAACTGATGCAGCAGTGATGTGCGTGTCACTGAGCGGTGCATCATGGGATATCTGACAAACAGGGCGGCGCTAGAAGCAGAAGCAGCCTGAACATCGCAGTTTTTGTCTGCTGACGTTCCACCAACCAGCGAGAACACGAGCACCGAGCAGAACCCGGACGCTCGTACATCGTTCCTCACACTGACCCGTGGGAATGTTCACCGTCACTGAGGAGGAATGTGAGGCTTCACGGAAGCAGATGCTTGATGAGCAGTCACTACAGTCACTACGCTACAACACACTCTGTGCTGCTGATGTGAGGCAGGAGCCTCCTCTGCTCAGAGGCCGCAGGTTCTCTGGGTTCCTCAAGGAACCTGTGAGGTGTGAGCGCTCGTCAACAGCCAACGACTGAAGCTCAGCAAACTAGGTGTAAGCAAAGGGAGGTGGATCCAGCGCCACCTAGTGGTTCTGACCGGGTAAGAGTCAGTTTAACTGACGGTCACACAAACAGAAAACCCCTGAAAACACAGAACATCCTTCATGACGTTGACTTTGCGACTCGCTGCAGGTTCATGTCAACTGAGACGTGACAACAGACGAGACCTCATTCAGGTAAAAACGAATGTAAACAACAAAAGAAAAAATAATAGACACGAAAGAGCTGATTTAATGAATACAGATAAAAGGGAGAAAAGGTCCAGTGTGAGGTTAGTAACAGAACATGTTCATGCGTTGGGGGTCAGATGGCAGTGATGTAACAACCCACTGGGTGGTTCTTCATTAAACATGAGGGCGTGGCCTCAGTGAGCCGTCAGTAAACGGGACCTTTTTATTCAGCGCTCACATCCACGTCCTTCTGTTTGGCTGCTGCCTGTTAACACTCTGATCCACAGACGCTTCACCTCAAGCTGAAGTTGAGCCCATTCGGCATTGGCCGATTCAGGCTCTAATGTGCGATAGTGATGGATGTGGATCAGACGCTGAGTCGGCTGTTTCTTCCACTGGTTCAGTTCATGCAGAGCCACAGCTCATGGCAGACGCACCGGCAGAGGCCGTAGACCAGGACCAGGACCAGGCTGGACGGAACCAGGCTCAGCAGCACGGCCCCCAGCCCGGTCCTCTGCATGACGAGCAGGAAAACGCCCAGAGGCAGCGAGCTGAAGTACAGCAGCGCCAGAACCCACACCAGCGCCCGGGCGGCGCAGTTCCACCCCGTCCACCTCTGGTGGATGGAGGCCATGGAGTCCAGGCTGGAGGAGCGGTAGTCCAGGCCGGGCACGTACGGGCCCCGGGGCTGGGGCTGGAGCTGGAGGTTCTGGTGGGACGCGGGTGGAGGCTCCATGATGGTGATGACCACAAAGCTATGGGCGGAGGAGGAGGAGGAGGAGGAGGAGGAGGAGGCCACAGGGGGGCTGCTGCTCACCAGCAGGCTCAGCCGTCTGGGGCTGAGCACCAGCTCCGTCTGGGCCTGCTGGTACAGGTGGAGGCTTCTCTGGTTCCGGTTCTGGAGGGCCAGCGCTGCCAGCAGCTCGCAGTCGTCCAGCAGGTTGTTGGGCGTCGCCCCCGTCAGGACAGTGACACAGCGGCAGAACGGGCACATGACGGCGCCGGCGGGCCCGTCCAGGTCCAGGATCTTAGACAGGCACCTGGAGCACAGGCAGTGGCGGCACCGCAGAACCTTGGGCCGGCGACCGGCCAGGTTGTAGCTGCAGTAGCAGATCTTACACTCCAGCTGCTCCGGGCTCAGCAGGCCCACGTCAGCTCCGTCAGCCTCGGTGCCCAGCATCCCGTCCCAGAGCTCCACCGGACACGTCAGAAGTGAAGTCCAGACAGGTCCTGGGGTCCAGGTCGGACCACAGTAGGATTCACCAGTGTCTGAGCAGCGACGGTAAAAGCTTTTCATGTGAGAGAGAGAGAGAGAGAGAGAGAGATGGAGAGAGAGAGAGAGAGAGAGAGAGAGGGAGAAGAGAGGAGAAGATAGAGAGGAGAGAGTATAGTGATATGGAGAGAGAGAAGAGATAGAAAGATATAGAGCGAGAAAGGGAGTTTATTAGATATAGAGATTTAAGAGACTAGAGAGAGAGAGAGAGAGAGAGAATGGAGATATGATATAGAGAGCGTAGAGATCTATTAGAGCGAACGAGTTATAATTTCTCATAAATCTAGAGAATATGTATATATATACGTTCATATGTATATATACAGCTAGTTATCGCATAGAGAGAGATAGAGAGACCGAGATGAGAAGCGGACGTTTGGATAGAGACGAGATCTGTATAAGATGCTCTTCTCTCTCTCTTCTCTTTCTCTATGCTCTCTCTCTCATCTCTCTCTACTCTCTCTCGCTCTCTCTCTCCTCCCTCCTTTCTCTTCCTCCTCTTCGCTCCTCTTCTCCTCCTCTTTTCCTCTCCATTCTCTTTCCGCTCTCTCTCTCTTTCTCTCTCTTCTTTCTCTCTCTCTTTTACTCTTCTCTCTCTCTTCTCTACTCTTTCGTCTCTCTCTCTTTCTCTCTCTACTCATCTTTCTTTTTCTCTCTCTCTCACATCTTCTCTCGTCTCTCTCTCTACCTCTGTCTCTCCGTTCTCTCGGCTCTCCTCTTGTGCGCTCCTACTCTCGCTTCTGCATCTCTCGCTCTCGCGCCCGCGTGGCTGGTGCGCCTCTCTGGTTTGCTCTCGCGCGCTGGCTCCGCGCTGCGCGCGGGCTTTTGGCTCGGCGCGAGCGCTACGCGAGCGCGCGCGCGCCGTTGCTCCGAGCTCAGCCGCGCGCGCGCCTCACTGCTCCGCTTGCGCTCTCGCAGCCTCGCCGCTTTCTCCGCCGCTCGGGAGCTGGCGCGAGCAGCAGCGCGATCTCCCCCCTCTTCCTCTCTCCTCGCTCTCTGCCTTTCTCGCGACGCTCGGTCTCTTTCTATGCTACTCTCTATGACGAACTCTCTGTCATCGTTTCTCTCTATCTCTCCTTTCTCCACTCTCATCTTCTCTCTCTCTCTTTCCTTCTCTCTCTCTCTCTTTCCCCCTCCTCTCTACCTCGCCTCTCTTTCATCTCTCTTTCTCTCTCTCTCTCTCGCTTTCCTCTCTCTCTACTGCTTTCTATTTTCTCCTCTCTCTCTCTCTTCATCCTCTCTCTCTCTCTCTCCTTCTTCCTCTTCTTTCTCTCTCTCTTTCTCTCTCTTTCTCCTTTCTCTCTCTTTCTCTCTCCCTCTCTCTCGTCCTCTTTCTCCTTTCTCTCTACTCTTCTCTTTCTCTGCTCTCTCTTTTCTCTCTCTCTCTTTCTTTCTCCTCTACGCTCTTTCGCTCTTCTCTCGTCTCTTTCTGTTTTCTCTCTCTCTCTCCTTCTCTCTCTCTCCGGTCGCGTCGGGCGCGTCGCCGCGCTCTCTCTGCGCGCTCGCCACTCCTTGCCTCTCTCGGCTCTCCTCTGTCTCTGCGCGCGGGCGCTGGTCCGTCGCGCCGCTCTCGCTGCCCGCCGTGCGCTAGCGCGCGCTCGCTGGACGCCGCTCGCATCGGGCGCTGCGCTCCGCGGCTCGCGCGCGCGGGTGTCTCTGCGCGTCATCCTCTCTTTCTCTCTCTCGTTTCTCTGCGCGCAGCTCGGTAGATACTTGCCCCGGTCTGTCTCGCGCCCTCTCGCTCGCAGGTCTCGACTCTCTCATAGCGCTCTCGCTCTCTCTCCTCTCCTCCCCTCTGTTCTCGCTCCTCTCTCTCTTCCTCTCTCTCTATTTCTCCCTTTTCTCGCCGCGCTCTCTCGCTCCCTCGTTTACTCCTCGCCTCGCTCGCTCTCGTCTCTTGCTCGCTCTCAGCCTTCTCTCGCCGCTCGTGCGCTCTCTCTCTCTTTCTCTATTCTCTTTCTTTTCTCTCTCTCTCGCCCATCTTTCTCGCTCTCTCACTCTCTCTCTCTCTCTCTCGCTCATCTCTCTCCCTCCCTCCTTGCTCTCTCTCTCTATCTTTCTCTCTCCCGATTCTCCCTTTCTCTCTCTCTCTTCTCTCCCTCTTTCTCTATCTCCCCCACAATCTCTCTCTCTTTCTCTCCTCTCTCTTTCTCCTTTCTCTCCGATCTCTCCTCTCCATCTTCTCTCCTTTCTCTCCTCTTCTATCTTTCCTCTCTACTTTCTCTCTTCTCTTTCTCTTTCTCTAGCTCGCTCTTTCGCTTCTCCTCTCGCTCTCTCTCTCTCTCTTTCTCTCTCTTGCCTACTCTCTCTCTCGCTCTTCTCTCTCTCTCTCTTTTGCTTTTTTTCTCTCGTCTCTCTCCTTTCTCTCTCTCTTACTCTCCTTTCTCTCTCTCTTTCTCTTCTCCCTCTACTCTTTCTCCCGTCTCTCTCTCCTTCTCTCTCCTTTTCCCCCCCCTCCCCCCTCCCCCCAGGCAACAAAGCAGAGTCTGTACCAACGGATGGAAGCTTCCAGCCTCGGCCCCTTTGTTGCTCCTGAAACCCGGTCCAATTAGTGGCAACACACACACACACACACACACACACTGAACTAGTAACAGAAAATAATAATAATGACTGAAACCTTATTGCTCCCAGCGCGGGTTGGTGTGAAGTGCCTTGCTCAGGGACACACCTGGTGTCAGGGGTCATAAATATAGAAGCACTACTGGGATTTGAGCCCAGCTTCCGTTCCCGCAGCTTGACTTTGAGCAGCATTCTAACCAGCAGAGGATGGTTTCGACCTCTGGGTCATGGGCGCAGCATCCACTGGGGGAACAGCTCATCATCCTCATCCTCATCTTCCTCCTACAGTATGATGTCACGTCCCCACAGCGCAGCACCATGACCATGAATGTGTTTTATCTATGATACACGTGTTCATAACATCTGTGTTCACTGAGTCCGGCTGATGAGCGTGAACCAAGGACGAGGATGGGAACGTTTCCAGGAGCCGTCTCTACAGATGTTTCCACACAAACACAGGCCGTTGACGGTGCAGGCGATTGTTGGGCAGATCAGCACCACTTCTCCAAAGCCTGCAGCCGTGCAGGAGGCCACTGATGCTCTGCTTAAATGGAAGATACTGAACCACCGTTGAACAGCAATGAGGCAGGTGTGAAGCTTTTGGGTTTTGCTGTAACGTATAAACTCTGCATCTTCAGTACCATCACTAACCACTGACTCTGTTCATGACTGAGTCGATACAGGCCTGAACCCAGACGTTTAGCTGAAATATGCTTCACACTCTGCAGGTAGACGTCCTCCCTGTGACGCACGCTTTTTAGTTCAGCTGATTGTTCAACTAATGAATCACCTGTTGCCGCCTTGCTGTTTTCTTATTCTGCATTAAATTGATTTTGCTTATTGCACAGTTGGTCCCTCACAGTCTCAAGTAACACACAACACAAAGTCAGCTGCCTGTGGTTGTTGAACTCTGTGACTCTGTGAAACCGTAACTTTGAGGTTTGATGTTTTGAACACATTGGTTTTGTAGAAATAAAGTGCATTAAAATGAAACACATGCAAAGTAGAACCTGCAGTTACTTGTTCCATCCACCAGAGAGAAGCAGCGTCCAGGTTTGTTTCTGATGTCAGAATCAGAATCGCTAAAGATCTGAACACATGTGAAACGCGACAATATAAAAATATAAATATAAATAAGCATCAACTAAGCTGCCACTGAACATGATCAGAGCAGTTGCTGATCAGCTGATGTCTGCACAGCTCAGTTCTGCAGACGTCAGGAAGCTCAGTGTGGAACATCACCAAAAACAGGCTAAAATGATGTGGTTCTACTTGAATGTTCCTGCCTCAAACCACACAGCAGCTTCCGCTCAGCTGTCAATCATCTGACGGCAGCCGTGCGTCAGAGACCACGTGGCCTCGTCCTGGTTGGTCCTCAGCTGCATCAGACGCCACTTCTCCTCAGGTTCACCAGAGGAAACAGCGCTGCACAAAATGCTTTTCCTCCCAGCTGCTGCTCTGTGCTGCCTGTGTTCAGGTGAGTGTTTCCAGCAAACTCCACCTGGAGCCGTCACACTGACCTTCATCTGTCTGCTGTTTCTCTGCAGCACTGGTTGCCATGGCAGCACAGCTGCATCAGGAGGACTTAACGTTGACCAGGAGGCCGGGAGGAAGCGTCTCCTTCAGCTGTCGAGAAACTCGTCAGTGTAGTAGTAACTGGGTCTACTGGTACCAGAAGAAACAAGCAGGAACGTTCAGAGTGATTCTTGACATTGGCAAGACAAATGGAGACATAGATAAACGTTACAATCATCCTCAGAAAGATGATTTCTCAGCTGCAAACATACAAAACGGCTGTGAGTTACAGATCAAACAGGTTAAAGTGGATCACGCTGCCTCCTACTACTGCACCTGTTGGAAGTCTGGTTCCCACAGTGAGACATGATTCATGAAGCCTGAACAAAAAGCAGCAGCTGAACAGACGTCAGACAGGAGGAGACAGTGAAACCTCAGCACAGCTTCACAGCTGAAGCCCTGAGTCTCAACATGTCTCCACATCCAGCTTCAGAGTTCTGACCCGATGCAGGTCCAGTAGCTGCATGGACTCGCTGCGTGGAGGTGAGGAGAGTCTGATCTGGGACCTGCTGATGGAGAAAGAGTCAGGTGGACGACAGCAGGTGGAGCAAAGTGAAGGAGACAACGTCAAAATAAAAGCCTGGAACAAGGAAGTCAAACACATGTTGGAATGTTTACTTGTAAAACAGGTTTGTGTCTCTCATTGCTACTGTGGCTCTGGATCCTTTGTTCTGGAGCTAAACTGGTTAAATCAGGAAATTTTTTTTTTTAAATTTAACTAGTTTAAAACATGCTGATTGATGAAAAGTCAGTGAATCATTGGAAATGTTTGGTTTCTCCTAAGGAGAGCATGAATGAATGAGGAATCATCAGTAAAACCTTCAGTCTGCAGTTAATGAGACGATCAGAGACAAACATGGAGATAAACATCAACCAGGTTGATGGTTTGGAGTCGTTCACCTCAGACACACGTTGAGCAGAGACGGGTTTTTGTTTCACTCTCCGTCACTGTGGGAGCATATGGGTACTATATCTTTGGTTCTGGAACTGAACTGGTCGTCACAGGTGAGACTGAACTTTTCTTTCACCAGTTGAATGGTGTTGAACCTGACTTTGTGCTGCTCAGACTTTGTTTCTTTGTGCAGCAGCTGAAAGCGTGTGTCAGAGTCCAACAGTCTCTGCTGGTTCTGATTCTCATCATCTGCTGCTTCACACGATAAATCACATTGTTGATCAGTAAATGATGAAATGACTTTGACTGAGCACATTCACACGTTTCTCTTCAACATTAGTGTCGTCAATAGAATTGAATACGTCAGAAAAATGTTGAACATTTTATTTGTATCATAGAAACGATCCCAAATAACATGAAGTGTTTAATGTCACATAAATGAAGGACGCTGCGTTTTCTGTTCGTTTGCTCATGTTTCATCTGTAGATTTATTACGTGACTGTCAGGTTAAATAAAGGTTCAGATCCGTGTTTGTGACCACAGAAAACCCCCTTTAAACAGGCTTAAAGGTTTCATGTGATGGTTCTGATGTCTCACGCTGAATTCTGCAGCCGTGAGGCTGAAACCCAGAAACAGGAGGAGACGACTCGGGGGAAGCCACAGTATTTAGTGATGTGCATGAGACAAAGGCTGAAGCTGTAGAGTTCCACGGCTCGTTGTCTAAATGCTGCTCCGTGTGTCTCTGCTGGGTTCTGCCGGTCCAGACGAGCCGGTGCTGAAGCCCGTGGTGAGCGTGTACCCAGCAGCGTCCAGAGGCCTGGAGGCGAGCGGCTCCCTGCTGTGCGTGGCCTCGCACATGTTTCCTCCTCGAGTCCGCTTCTCCTGGAAGGTCCAGAAGGAGGACGGCTCCTGGGCCGAGCCGAGCCGACCCGAGGAAGAGCAGCTGGAGCTGGAGGAGTCGGGACGCAGCGCCTCCATCCTGCTCCACGGGCCACAGAGCAGCACCGCTAAATACCGCTGTGAGGTGCAGCACGAAGGGGGGGCGGCGGAGGCCCGCACGGCTCAAGGTACCCGAGCTGCGGACGCTCCGGCACCGAGCGGGCTCGGCCCGGCTCGGCTCGGCTCGGCCCGGCTCGGCGCTGACGCGTGTGCTTGTGTTGCAGAGGTTCCGGCTCCAGCGGCCTCGTGTCCTCCAGAGAGAGAAGCAGCAGCGCCGGCAGCTCTGCAGCCGACTGACGGTGAGAGCAGCTGCTGCGTCTCTGAGGAGCAGCAGAGCAGCGGACTGACGTCTGTGTCCACCTTCTGTTGCAGAGCTTCCCCTGGACCGGGACCGGGACCGGGACCGGGAGCAGAACCCATTGGAGCAGCAGCGGGTCAAGCTGCTGTGCGTGTGCTCCACGGTGCTGATAGTCAAGAGTCTGGTTTATTGCTGTGGACTCTCTGTGCTGAGGATCCTCAGGACCGAGCCTCACCTGCTCTGAGCTCCGTTCAGCACCTTTTTATCGCTTTCACATTTATTAGTATCAGTCCCAGAATGTTTAGTTTGTTCAGTGACTGTGTTCCACATCTCTTGTCTTTGTCTTTTCAATTTAAATAAAAGTCAGCGTTCCTGAATAATTCCTGAATTATTTCTCATTAATTCAACACATTTTAAAAACATAATGGAATAAAAAACGTTCCGACACAGAAACTCTGATTTAGTAAATACACATAAAAAGCCGTTGCTGTAAATGTATGTATTATTTTTATGAATATAATTTTTATTTGTAATCTTTCAAATAAGAACCTTTATCGGTCGCACCGTGGGAAAATGTCAGCGTTGCAGCAGTAAAGAATAAAGACATGAGTAAAAACAGATTACAGCATGTAACAGTTTAACAATAAAAGACCAGAGGTAGAAAAAGTATTCACACGTACACAATCACATACAGGAACAAACAAGGCGCAGGGTGAGAACGTTCAGGGGAACCTTCGGTTCTACTCTTGGTCTGTGGTTCTTTGTCTCACAGCAGCAGGAAGAATTATATGAGCTGAACTACTGTCCAGAACCACAAAACAATAAATAATATAAAATAAGCTTTTAGCTGAGTCAGTGGATCATCATGAAGCTATAACAATAATAAATAATAGGTCAGTTCATTTGAATCAGTGACATGAACTGAGCTTCAACAACACAGCGTTTGCTTTGTGACCTTCTTTGACCTGTTTTAAATAAATAGGTTCCATTTATTTTCATCATCACTATTTCAGCAGAGCATCAGACACATGTCGCAAATGTGTGAACCCGTTCTCACTGGATCGACACATTTTCTCTTCCGTTTTGTAAAACAGTGAACACCGACGTCATTCAAACAGTCTAAACTTCATTGTTTTAGCTTTGTGACCAAAGAGAAACAGTGTGCTCCTAACTATTAGAAACCAGTAAGACCAGTATGAACCCACCATAGCACCTGTTTCCACAAAAATCTTTAATTTGCTATCAGTTTTTAGACCTTAAAAATGGAACCAGGTCTGTGTTGTTCTTTAGCAGCGTGGATGGAGGAGGTCGAAAGCAGAGACTGAGTATCAACAGTGGCTCTGTCTCATCCTCCAATAGGTTTCACTGTGTTTTACTTTACATGTATTTTCTGTAACATTTACAATATTTCAGTTTTCAGCAACAGTTTGAAAAATGAATGTCATGGATTTAATAAATCAAAGCATTTCTTCCACTGAATCCAATTCTTTGCATAAAAGGTAAATTTGACATAAACTACAAAGACAACAAAGAGCAACAGCAACAATATATATATTATATATTTGTATCTGTATATATATACAGATGTATAGATGTATATGTATATATATAATGTATCAACAAACCAGACAGACACACAGTGTGTGTGTCTGTCTATGTCCTCGCCTACGTCCTCTCCTACTTCCTCGCCTACGTCCTCGCCTACGTCCTTGCATGCGTCCTCTCCTACGTCCTCGCCTACGTCCTCTCCTACGTCCTCTCCTATGTCCTCTCCTACCTTCTCCCCTACGTCCTCGCCTATGTCCTTGCATGCGTCCTCTCCTACGTCCTCGCCTACGTCCTCTCCTACGTCCTCTCCTATGTCCTCTCCTACCTTCTCGCCTACATCCTCGCCTACGTCCTTGCATGCGTCCTCTCCTACGTCCTCGCCTACGTCCTCTCCTACGTCCTCTCCTATGTCCTCTCCTATGTCCTCTCCTACCTTCTCGCCTACATCCTCGCCTACGTCCTTGCATGCGTCCTCTCCTACGTCCTCGCCTACGTCCTTGCATGCGTCCTCGCCTACATCCTGGTCTACGTCCTCTCCTACGTCCTCTCCTACGTCCTCTCCTACGTCCTTGCATGCGTCCTCTCCTACGTCCTCTCCTACGTCCTCTCCTACGTCCTCGCCTACGTCCTTGCATGCGTCCTCTCCTACGTCCTCTCCTACGTCCTCTCCTACGTCCTCGCCTACGTCCTTGCATGCGTCCTCTCCTACGTCCTCACCTACGTCCTCGCCTACATCCTCGCCTCGTGTGTGTGTGTGTGTGTGTGTGTGTGTGTGTGTGTGTGTGTGTGTGTGTGTGTGTGTGAGTGTCTAATATAAGAAAATGTGTGTAGTGTTTCACAATAATTGTGTTACAAAAATGAAACCAAGTTGAAAATGTGTTTAAGCTACAGTTACATTGTGTTTAACTTTGTGCTACAAGAACTTTAAGTATTGAAGCTTTGGTCTAAGCATTTGCTTTTAGTGCGTAAGTGTTTAGTGTGATTTAGTGTGTAACAGGCACAAACTGTAAATGGAACTGAATCTTGAAGCAAAAGCTGGAGTCAGTTCATCCTTTGTTACGTCTGTTATCGTTGTGTTTGAATGAGAGTGTGTGTCGATAGTTCAGTGACGATACATTTATTCTCTGAGCAAACTGAATAAACCAAAGTTAACAGTGTTTTTTTCATTATCACTGTTTATGTTTAGGCTTTAATAAGTGATGGTTAATAAACTGTCCAGAAAAGGACAGAATGTTAATGCGATGATCAGCTTCATGGTCTGTAATAAAAACGTGGATGTGAAACATGTAAAGCATGATTTTCATTCAGCTTTTGGAGTTCATGGTTTCTACCTAACATTTATTTGTTTGTTTATGTATTTAACTCTCATCGTCTTCCAACAAACAAGCAGCTGCTGTTAAACTCATAGCTCTTGTTCGTATCAGTTTTTTCCTGAGCTTTTGTTTGGTATAAAGTAAATGTTCAGCTTGGAAACAGTGAGTCACATCAGTGATCATGGTTTCCTGCCTGCACTTATCTGAGGTTTATCTATTAACGGCTCAGTGGTTGAACTGCGCGTCCTGTTACTGTCAACACGACACGACAGGAAGTCAAAAACAAACGTCTGTCATTAAACACCTGACAAACATCACAGCTCTATGACTTTATTAACTTTCTGAGTGAAATCAGACCCGTCACAAAGCAAACGTCGTGTTGTTGAAGCTCAGTTCATGTCACGGATTCAAATGAACTGACCTATTATTTATTATTGTTATAGCTTCATGATGATCCACTGACTCAGCCAAAAAACGTAAATGACTCGTGTGCTTATTTTACATTATTTATTGTTTTGTGGTTCTGGACAGTAGTTCAGCTCATATAATTCTTCCTGCTGCTGTGAGACAAAGAACCACAGACCAAGAGTAGAACTGAAGGTTCCCCTGAACGTTCTCACCCTGCGCCTTGTTTGTTCCTGTATGTGATTGTGTACGTGTGAATACTTTTTCTACCTCTGGTCTTTTATTGTTAAACTGTTACATGCTGTAATCTGTTTTTACTCATGTCTTTATTCTTTACTGCTGCAACGCTGACATTTTCCCACGGTGCGACCGATAAAGGTTCTTATTTGAAAGATTACAAATAAAAATTATATTCATAAAAATAATACATACATTTACAGCAACGGCTTTTTATGTGTATTTACTAAATCAGAGTTTCTGTGTCGGAACGTTTTTTTATTCCATTATGTTTTTAAAATGTGTTGAATTAATGAGAAATAATTCAGGAATTATTCAGGAACGCTGACTTTTATTTAAATTGAAAAGACAAAGACAAGAGATGTGGAACACAGTCACTGAACAAACTAAACATTCTGGGACTGATACTAATAAATGTGAAGGCGATAAAAAGGTGCTGAACGGAGCTCAGAGCAGGTGAGGCTCGGTCCTGAGGATCCTCAGCACAGAGAGTCCACAGCAGTAAACCAGACTCTTGACTATCAGCACCGTGGAGCACACGCACAGCAGCTTGACCCGCTGCTGCTCCAATGGGTTCTGCTCCCGGTCCCGGTCCCGATCCCGGTCCAGGGGAAGCTCTGCAACAGAAGGTGGACACAGACGTCAGTCCGCTGCTCTGCTGCTCCTCAGAGACGCAGCAGCTGCTCTCACCGTCAGTCGGCTGCAGAGCTGCCGGCGCTGCTGCTTCTCTCTCTGGAGGACACGAGGCCGCTGGAGCCGGAACCTCTGCAACACAAGCACACACCTTCTGGACCTTCCAGGAGAAGCGGACTCGAGGAGGAAACATGTGCGAGGCCACGCACAGCAGGGAGCCGCTCGCCTCCAGGCCTCTGGACGCTGCTGGGTACACGCTCACCACGGGCTTCAGCACCGGCTCGTCTGGACCGGCAGAACCCAGCAGAGACACACGGAGCAGCATTTAGACAACGAGCCGTGGAACTCTACAGCTTCAGCCTTTGTCTCATGCTCATCACTAAATACTGTGGCTTCCCCCGAGTCGTCTCCTCCTGTTTCTGGGTTTCAGACATCAGAACCATCACATGAAACCTTTAAGCCTGTTTAAAGGTGGTTTTCTGTGGTCACAAACACGGATCTGAACCTTTATTTAACCTGACAGTCACTTAATAAATCTACAGATGAAACACGAGCAAACAAGCTGAAAACGCAGCGTCCTTCGTTTATGTGACGTTAAACACTTCATGTTATTTGGGATTGTTTCTTTAATGATACAAATAAAATGTTCCACATTTTTCTGACGTATTCAAGTCTATTGACGACACTAATGTTGAAGAGAAACGTGTGAATGTGCTCAGTCAGTCATTTCATCATTTACTGATCAACAATGTGATTTATTGTGTGAAGCAGCAGATGATGAGAATCAGAACCAGAGACTGTTGGACTCTGACACACGCTTTCAGCTGCTGCACAAAGAAACAAAGTCTGAGCAGCACAAAGTCAAGTTCAACACCATTCAACTGGTGAAAGAAAAGTTCAGTCTCACCTGTGACGACCAGTTCAGTTCCAGAACCAAAGACCCAGTCCCACAGTGACAGAGAGTGAAACAAAAACCCATCTCTGCTCAACGTGTGTCTGAGGTGAACGACTCCAAACCATCAACCTGGTTGATGTTTATCTCCATGTTTGTCTCTGATCGTCTCATTAACTGCAGACTGAAGGTTTTACTGATGATTCCTCATTCATTCATGCTCTCCTTAGGAGAAACCAAACATTTCCAATGATTCACTGACTTTTCATCAATCAGCATGTTTTAAACTAGTTAAATTTAAAAAAAAAAATTTCCTGATTTAACCAGTTTAGCTCCAGAACAAAGGATCCAGAGCCACAGTAGCAATGAGAGACACAAACCTGTTTTACAAGTAAACATTCCAACATGTGTTTGACTTCCTTGTTCCAGGCTTTTATTTTGACGTTGTCTCCTTCACTTTGCTCCACCTGCTGTCGTCCACCTGACTCTTTCTCCATCAGCAGGTCCCAGATCAGACTCTCCTCACCTCCACGCAGCGAGTCCATGCAGCTACTGGACCTGCATCGGGTCAGAACTCTGAAGCTGGATGTGGAGACATGTTGAGACTCAGGGCTTCAGCTGTGAAGCTGTGCTGAGGTTTCACTGTCTCCTCCTGTCTGACGTCTGTTCAGCTGCTGCTTTTTGTTCAGGCTTCATGAATCATGTCTCACTGTGGGAACCAGACTTCCAACAGGTGCAGTAGTAGGAGGCAGCGTGATCCACTTTAACCTGTTTGATCTGTAACTCACAGCCGTTTTGTATGTTTGCAGCTGAGAAATCATCTTTCTGAGGATGATTGTAACGTTTATCTATGTCTCCATTTGTCTTGCCAATGTCAAGAATCACTCTGAACGTTCCTGCTTGTTTCTTCTGGTACCAGTAGACCCAGTTACTACTACACTGACGAGTTTCTCGACAGCTGAAGGAGACGCTTCCTCCCGGCCTCCTGGTCAACGTTAAGTCCTCCTGATGCAGCTGTGCTGCCATGGCAACCAGTGCTGCAGAGAAACAGCAGACAGATGAAGGTCAGTGTGACGGCTCCAGGTGGAGTTTGCTGGAAACACTCACCTGAACACAGGCAGCACAGAGCAGCAGCTGGGAGGAAAAGCATTTTGTGCAGCGCTGTTTCCTCTGGTGAACCTGAGGAGAAGTGGCGTCTGATGCAGCTGAGGACCAACCAGGACGAGGCCACGTGGTCTCTGACGCACGGCTGCCGTCACTCACAGCGTCTCTGCTGCTACTCCTCCTACTAGTCATTTTACTACGACTGCATAAACAGACTTTATTTGTTCCTGCATCAAAGTGAATGAATTGATTCCGTCTGCAGGCTGTGGGTCACGGTGTGAGGACGCCCGGTCTCTGCTGCCACCTAGTGGCTGAACCAACACACTGACCTACAATCACTAGTCCCGCAGCTGCTCCTGAACAGTAAAAACAACAGTGAGGACTGGATCTGGACCCGAACAATCCTGAACACGTTCTTGTATGGGGTGCCAAATGTAAAAGTAGCACCTATAACTAGTTTTCTCACATTTAACTAAATGACACAACATGTTTTCTCACATTTAGTTAAATGTGCAAAAGTCTAAATGTAAATGTTAAATATAAATGTAAATGTTAAATATAAATGTAAATGTTAAATCTAAATGTTAAATGTTAAATCTAAATGTTAAATGTTAAATGTTAAATGTAAATGTTAAATGTTAAATCTAAATGTTAAATGTTAAATGTTAAATGTTAAATGTTAAATGTAAATGTTAAATGCTAAATGTTAAATGTAAACGTTAAATGTTAAATGTAAATGTTAAATTTTAAATGTTAAATGTAAATGTTAAATGTAAATGTTAAATGTTAAATGTAAATGTTAAATGTTGACCGAGTGTAAAACTGAATATTCATGAATGGGCAAGACTCCATCCCTACCCTCAAACAGCGCTGGTCTCAGATCAGAGACGCGAACTCAAACACGTCAAACAGTACGCATAGCTCCGCCCACATCTGACTCTGGATCGGTGCACGAAAACACTGGAGAGAAGCCTGAAGTCGAAGCCATCATGGCCGCCAGCTCCGACTCCCTCCCGTTGGGGGAGATTGAACGGGCTGTAACGGCAGGTGTGCGGGCTGAGGCTCCGCTTCAAACTGCCGTTCTGTCGTAAACACCATTAATGAGGAGTCAAGTAGGTTTAAAAAGAATATTTCTGTGGCGCCGGTGGAGAATTAGTTGGCTAACTATACTAGCTAGCCGAAGTTACGTCCAGGCTAAAAACAGTTTCCAGATCAGATGTGGGCGGGGTTTGCGCGCACTGTTTGAGGTGATTGAGTTCGCGTCTCTGATCTGAGACCAGCGCTGTTTGAGGGTAGGGGTGGAGTCTACTTGGTCATTCATGAATATTCAGTTTACACTCGGCGAACATTTAACATTTACATTTAACATTTAACATTTACATTTACATTTAACATTTACATTTAACATTTAGTATTTAACATTTACATTTAACATTTACATTTAACATTTACATTTAGACTTTTGCACATTTAACTAAATGTGAGAAAACATGTTGTGTCATTTAGTTAAATGTGAGAAAACTAGTTATAGGTGCTCCTTTTACATTTGGCACCCCATATTCTTGTAGCGGAACTTTATGTTCCGATGACATCACCTGAACCCAAGACCAAACACGTAAAACAAGCTGATTCCACAGAGACCGATAGTTCTGTTCTTCGCTCCACTTTACTGAGCTTTGTGTTGGATGAACTGTCCGTGAATGTCACTCCTGAACAGTGAAATCGACGTATGAGCACACAGATAAAGAGTCAGACCTGACAGTCACTGCAGCCCGATGTTGATTACAAACATACCTGGAATTTCATCAGATGGTTCATAGATTTCTTCCAACAGAAATAAATAACATATATACAACATCTGGCCAGACGCTGGATCTGTAATATAATGTGCAGATCTGTAAATTAAAAGGAACATGAGAATAGACAAGAACAGATTGATGCAGTTTCTCGGTTCTGGCACCAGAGAGCAGCGTCTGCGAAAGCGACTGAACAGAATGACGGGACGCCTCGGCTTCTTCCTGGATGATCAAAGTTTGACACATTCATTTGAAGGTGAAGCTGCTGTTTTTCTGCTGTAGAGTAGTGAAGAAAACGAGGCACATCAAACGTAACCTGGCTCAGGAGACGGAGACCTAAAAATACTGCAGCTTCCTGAGCCTCAAAGGCATCATCAGACGCTTTCTGCTGTGAGTTCTGACCCAGTTTTAGGGTTAGAGATGAGTGAGGCTCAGACGACAAACGCTTCTACTGCTGTTTGTTGAGCTTTCATTAACAACCAAGTCACAACAGACTTAAAAATGTAAAAAGCTTTATTTGGCAAAGTAAACATCCTTAAACCTTTAATGCCATGAATCCCTGACATCCAGCATCAACACACAAGGCACAGAACAGAGGCCTCCATCAGCCTGAGCCCTGACTCTAAGCCAGATGTCGGCGACTCAACATTCCAGTCCAGCCAAACAAACGGGACTGGGTCATCGGACCCTTTTCCACCAGAGAATCCAGAATCAAATGAAAAGACACTTAATCATGTGAGGAGCGCTGATGTTTGACAGAACGCTGATGGATCCGCGGTTCCTTAGCTCCTCTGTGTACGGTTCTAATGCTTGCATAAGAATGTTTAAGGTTCTGGCGCTGCTCACAGAAGGTCCAACAACCGGACGTGTCAGCGAGTTAGAGCAGAACCGTTCAGTCAAAATGCAAAAGACGACCTCGGCCACAGAAGCTGTGTCTGAGGTAGGAGCTGCAGCCGAGGACCTAAAGAGAACCAGGCTCTGTGTGGTTCTGGACAATTATTCTGGAGATGTTCTGGTGGAAAAGGGGCAGAAGTGACAACAGATCCCTCACATCCTGATCTTCTGCTTGGATCAACCAACGATCACGTTTCTCTTCTCGTATCAACAACAGACATTTAAAAAACATCAATAATAAACAGAAACATTAGCTCAGACTTGTTCAGTAGTTGAAATGTGGACCACGCTGTTTGGTTCCGGTTCCAGTCGGTGGGTTAGTTGGCCTGCAGCATGTTTTTGATCTGCTTGGAGGTGGTCTCGTCGTTCAGGTGTTTGGTGGTGTACCTGTGGAGGAGTCCGGTTAGTCGGCTGTGGTTCTAACTCGTGGATTCTATCCCGTGGGTTCTATCTGGTGGGTTCTAACCGTGATAGTAGCTGTGGGTTCTAACTCGTGGTTGTAACCGTGGGTTCTAAGCGTGGGTTCTGACCCGTGGATTCTAACCGTGGTTGTAACTGTGGGTTCTAACCGTGGGCTCTAACCTGTGGGTTCTATCCCATGGGTTCTAACCGTGGTTGTAACTGTGGGTTCTAACCCGTGGGTTCTAGCCCGTGGTTGTAACCGTGGGTTCTAACCCGTAAGTCTAAAATGGGTTCTAAGCGTGGGTTTTAACCCGTGGGTCTAACCGTGGGTTCTGACCTGTGGTTCTAACCCGTGGATTCTGTCCCATGGATTCTAACCGTGGTTGTAACTGTTGGTTCTAACCGTGGGCTCTAACCTGTGGGTTCTAACCCGTGATTCTAACCCGTAGATCCTGTCCCATGGGTTGTAACCGTGGGTTCTAACCCGTGAGTCTAACCGTGGGTTCTAAGCTTGGGTTCTAAGCTTGGGTTCTAACATGCTGACGTGTGAGGACGCTGTCTGACCTGAGGGCGTTGAGCAGCCCCTCCACGCTGCCGGGAGCCTGCTCCTTCACCACCCGGATGCAGCCTTTCATCTGGAACACACAAAACTCATCAGAACCGACACACAAACACGGTGACGTAACACAACTCGGGCTCACGTCTATGTTGGAGGTCTTCACGAAGGCTCCGGCCGGGTGGACGTGGTCATAGAGGATGATGACGCCGACCATGACACGCAGGCAGAACAGAACCGTCTCCTCACTGGTGAAACGGCTGCGGTATTCACTGCACACACACACACACACACACACACACACACACACACACACACACACACACACACACACACACACAGGGTGAGCTGTGCTTGACTGTGATGATGATGCGTTCAGGAACACGTCAGCACTCACGGAGTTTCCAGCATCACTTTGCACACGCTGGCCATTGTGCTCAGACAGTGGGTGGTGTTTTCGATGGGGACCTCTGGATTCTGCACAAAACACACAACAACCAACTGTTTTTACGGCCGCATGTGAAGGTTCCTACTGGAGGATTTGTGTGTTTGCTGTCCTCTGCTGCTGAATTATAAAACAACCTCCTCCAGACGCAGGTTAAATCCTCCATTGTGCCTCTCATCCAAAAACTCAAAACCTTCTAGGAGTTAGGCCAAAAGCTGGGTAGGAGCCTGAACGCACCGTGATGTGTTCAGAGCCAGCTGTTTATCACTGGTTGTGTCTATGTTAGGATCATGTTAAAACTTTTCTAACACATAAGAATAACAAGAATAAGAAAACCTTTAATAGTAGGAAAAAAACAGAACAGATCAGTGAAACAGACTTGAGTTGGCACAGTATAATACAGTGGTCAGAGTGGGAATGTCATAAATATAATCTACATATTGCACAGTTTGCACAAATATTGCACAGGTATTGCACCAAGCAAATGTCCATGTTACCACCTGTGTAAAGAATGTGCGCTCTGGCCCCGACGCACATTGTGGCTTTTTAGCAGCACAACTTTAACAAGTTGTGTACAGAAACGAACGTTTCTGGGGATGAACTCACGTCTGAGACGAACTTGGACGTTGCGTCGCTCAGCGTCTTCAGCATGGGCGTGGCGTTAGCGTAAAACAGAGACATCCGATTGGCCAGCTCGTTGTTGACCTCACTTCCTGTGTCAGCCTGGAGACATGAAGACGGGCCTCAAACACTCGTACGAGCTAACCGCTAGCTGCAGCTGCTCCGGCTTCCTACCAGGTTGTTGATTCTCATGCGGCTGATGGTTCTGCGGTAGTAGCTGAAGTCGTTCTGAATGGCCGGGTTGGTCATCTGAAACACACACAGCACAGGTGAAGGAGGAGGACACGCAGAGGCGTCGTCGTGAGGAGGAGGCGCCGACCTTGAGCTCGTCGAAGCGCAACGTGAAGTGCAGGATGTGGGCGAACTGACGGGCCAGAGCCTGCTTCTGCTCCAGGTGCTGGGTGGGAGTGGATCCAGAGCGGGTGAGGACGTCCAGGAGACACAGCAGACTGGACTCTGGAGGAGGAGACGCAGGAGAGGATCAGGAACCAGGCTCTGAACACATCACGGTGCGTTCAGGCTCTTACCCAGCTTCTGGCTGAACTCGTAGAAGGTTTTGAGTTTTTGGACGAGAGGAACCACAGATGACCAGGCCTTCTCCTGGACCTTCTCCACACCGGGACTCTGGATCGCCTGAGGACAAGCCGGTGTTGAAACCTTCTCCCGTCTCACCTTCTCCCGTCTCACCTTCTACCGTCTCACCTGCCGTATCTCCTCTCCTGCTCCTCTGTACGACTGCAGGTCCTCCAGGACGACCCGAGCCTCCGTCAGAACCTGGTTCACCTTCTCCCACACGTCCGTTTCTGACTGCGAGGGCTGAGCGTCTGCAGAGAAACACACCAGGTCAAAGGTCAAAGGTCACCGTCTCCCTGCTGAGACGTGCATCTCCTCTGCTGTCAGTTGTGTTTTGGCTCTTGAGGACCTCATAGTCTCTGGTGTAGATTGTAACAATGTGACCAACAGACCAACAACCACCTGCTGCAGCTTCAAGTCAGCATCTGAGTCTTACTCTCAAAGTCCAGGAAAAAGTTTCCTCCATTGTTGTCGATGTCTCTGGTTAAGACCTTGATCAGGTTTCCCATCCTGTCGACCAAACACAGGTTCACGTGTGAAAGGAGATCCACCAACATTCAAACACATCAATACACGTATGCGAAGCTCAGATTAGAACGGATCAGAACCCGCGCCGTGGCACTGACTGGGACAGTTCTGTTACATCACTTCTGTAAACACTAGTATTAGATGTTACTCTGTGTTTAATCAGATCACATGTCACAGGTCTGGGATCAGTCGAGAACCACGAGCTTCAACTAGTGTTTTAACGTCAAGTCATGAATCTGTTTAAAAACCTTGACGCACAGTTTGAGTTTTAAAACAGCAACAGGTTCCAAAATGAACCAAACGTGCAAATAGAAAACCACAGAAATGTTCAACAGCACAAACAGATTAACTCAGTCGCACCCTTCGGTTCGTCTGCAGCTGCAAACTGAAGCGTCGTCGGCTTAAAATGGTGAAAAGAGGAAACGACGACGTCTCTGAAAGTTTGGCCTAAATTTAAAAGAGGAAGTGAAGCCGCTCAGAAGGTACAAATGTGAGACAAGAGCTTCGATAGGAGAACACAATGCCTGACAGACGGAGCTGAAGTACTGAAATAACACACGAGGTACTGCAGTAAAAGGTGAAGTACTGTAGTAACACACGAGGTACTGCAGTAAAAGGTGAAGCACTGTAGTAACGCACGAGGTACTGCAGTAACAGGTAAAGTACTGTAGTAACATATAAGGTGCTGCAGTAAAAGCTGAAGTATTGTAATAACATACAAGGTACTGCAGTAACAGGTGAAGTACTGTAGTAACATACGAGGTACTGCAGTAAAAGGTGAAGTACTGTAGTAACATATGAAGTACTGCAGTAAAAGCTGAAATACTGTAGTAACATACGAGGTACTGCAGTAACAGGTGAAGTACTGTAGTAACATATGAGGTACTGCAGTAACAGGTGAAGTACTGTAGTAACATGAGGTACTGCAGTAAAAGGTGAAATACTGTAGTAACGTACGAGGTACTGCAGTACTTCACCTGTTACTGCAGTAACAAATAAAGCACTGCAAACACATACAAAGTAGCGCAACAGGTGAAGTACTACAGTAACAGGTGAAGTAACTGATGAAGTACTGTCAGTTATCATCAGATACGGCTGTATTTTACTAGTACTTTATATGTTACTACAAGTACCTAATCAGTTATTGCAGTTAATTGGACCCAGTAAGACAAGTAAGATGGAGCAGAATGTTCTGAGACCAGACGGGTCCAAGTACGAGGGTCCAGGTCCGTGGGGTGATGATGCGAAGATTAACTGACTGTCACAAGGTTCAGACGAGAAGAGTTCAGCTTCATGAAAGCATCAGGCCAGAGGAGACGAGGACAGAGGAGACGAGGACAGAGGACACGAGGACAGAGGAGACAAGGACAGAGGAGACGAGGACAAAGGAGACGAGGACAGAGGAGACGAGGACAGAGGAGACGAGGACAGAGGAGATGAGGATACAGAAAGATGGGGATAGAGAGTCAAGAATGAAGGCAAGAAGGATGGATGAGACGAGGATGGAGGAGATAAGGATGGAGGAGATGAGGGTAGAGGAGATAAACTTTAAGAAAACAAGGTAACACACGCGTCATCAAGGTGTTTCTTGTTCTTCTGATGCTTGTGAATCTATTAATGCTCAATGGGCTCTATGCTGTGAGGCGTTCAGGGTCACTACACAGTGTAGGTCTTCTGAACTTCATGATTTCAAAAACGTTCCTTCTTCACATTTCTCAAAGTATGTCTCACTTGTATGTTGCGGTTTATTTGATTCTTCTACATTTCGCTGAGTTTCCTTTACCTGATGTTCCTTAAACTGATGTTTCAGATGTTTTTACAGATTTGTGGATTTGGAGCTGAACCAGTTCATGAACCACTTTGCTGATCTGTTGATGGAGGAAGTGAATCATTCTGTCTTATTGTTTTTGTCCTCATAATGTTGCTGTGTTTGTAACTAAACGAAGCTTTAACACATGGAGCTGCTGTGGATGACGTGTGCGGTGCAGTGACCTGCTCTGCGTTTACTGAGGAACAATTCAGGAGGTTTTAACGCATTTGCAGGATCGCTCACATTTGAGCCTTGCTTTCTGATAATGCTGAAGGATGGAGCAGCAGCAGCTTCCTGCAGGTTCACACGTCAGAGAGTAGCTGTGTGTTTACATCAAGTGTTCCTAATTCTCATTCTGTCAAATAGTAGCAGTGGAACAATGTGTGTGGCCTTCACTGACCCTCAGCTGCTGCACATTACCAAAGTTTAACTGCAGTTACAGCACGTGAACGCACCAGTAAGGAGTTCATAACTCATTTACTAAATTATTACTGATACTTCGGTACCGTTACCTTCCCGTAGTAACCTGAGCATTTGACTTGAATGTAAACTGTGTATCTGTGTTGGTTCTGGTTCTAGTTCTGTGGTACTGGTACTGTCCCGTCTGCATCGCTCCTATATAATCTCACCAACACTTTGGCAATGGGACTGTCTGAGGTACCAGAACTTCCGCAGCAGGTTCCGCCTATACAATCGTCACGTACCTTCAGTACGCGTCTGATCTTAACCGGACCGACAGAACCGGGCTGTGGGAAAATAAAGGCCGAGCTGCTGTCACCTCTGCAGGACCTGACATGTACGATCCGAGCCCAGGATCCACCCAGAGACCCGAGCGCCCACCCTCCGCCCTCCTGGTCCACACGTCCTCCCCGCCCAGAACCGGCCCGGCCCGTCCCGCTCCTCACCTGCACTGGTGAGCTGGTCGATGCGCGTGTCCGGCTCCGGTGTGTCCGCGGTGGTCCAGGTGTCCCGGTCCGCCTCCTCTACATGCTGAGTGAGTGCGAACCCGGAAACGGCCGCGCGACGCTCCGTTAACTATAAAAGGAGCGATTTCCTCAGGAGGAACTAAGCGCGCAGCCAATCAGCGGCACGCGCAGGCCGCGGCCGGCAGGGGGCGACACGGCGGCCCCGGAGGCGGAGGAGGCAGGTAACGGCCACGAGGAGGGATGCTTCACCTGATCAGTACACCGAGAGTCTGGCACAGTCACTGCACCCAGCTTTGGTCACTTTAGGTACTCTATTCTTTCCTTGAGAACAACTTTCTACCCCCCCCCACACACACACACACAGTGCAGTGTGTTGTTTTGGAAACATTTAGGCAGTTCTAGGAGAGTAACTTAGTCGCAGCATTCCTCCCAAAGGCACCATATTCATAATATGGAGAAAAAAAGGACAAACGTGAATGGACAAGTTTCTATTCATAAAAATATTCAGGAATAGGGAACTTATGAGCAGTGTCACGGCAGCAGATAAAGTAAAAAAAGATGCAAAATAGCAAAAGGAAATAAACTGAAAAGCCCAGTGAAGCACATAAATAGAAATAAAAATTTCTAAAATTTCTTTTCTTTTTTTTCAAAAAAAAAGAAAGATAGCGTTACTAATAATTCCTGCTGATTTCAATGACAAAAAAATTATAGATTGAAGGAAAGTGAATGAGGGTTAAATTGAAGAATTAGAAAAAGGAGGCAGGTAAATCAGACTGTGTAGAGCTGCATCTAAAAATAAAACGTGTTGGGGTCAGAACGCAGAAGCAGTTAAGAACTCATTTACCCACGTCGCCTTGCGCATGCGGAAGTGCGTCACTGCCGTGACCTTGGTTTTCTTCTTCGCTTGGTTTGTTCGCGGCGCAGGAGACAAGCATGGCGAATAAAGAGCCTGGTGTAAGAGTTTCTCCTTTAAATTGCGTTTAAACCAGTGTTCGTCGCGTTTGTGGCTTCAGTCCTGTTCCATCTTTCTGCTTGTTTCCGCTCGTCGTTTTGTGACATTGTCTTTAAAACAAATGACACACGTGAGTCAAGTTGAATCTGATGTAAGGTGAACTTAACATTAGCTTAACAGTGGCGTTTAGCGTTAGCAGCCATTAAACTGAAAAAACAAGGCGTTTGCTTCTCTGGAACCGTTTAATTCCATGTAGTTAAACGATGTAAGACCTTTTACCTTCTCACGTGCTGCTCTCAGATGTAGTGGTTTTAGTCTCGTCCACAGGTCGCTGCCTGTGGTTCATAATAATTAGCAGAACCTGGAGCCACTGATTAACAGCACGTGTGTCGAGCTCCGGGCCTCGAGGGCCGTGTCCCTGCTGGTTTTCCAGCTCTCTGCTGATCACCTTGATCAGGTGTGTCAGTCGGCTTTTCCAGCTCGTCATTGACTAAACACGCCTGGTCAAGGTGATCAGTAGGAGCTGGTGGAAAACCAGCAGGGCAGCGGCCCGGGCATCAGTTTGACACCCTGATCAACAGTAACTGACGCTTGGACTGATTGCACCATACATCATAACGTCTCCAGCTGGTTCTTGAGCCTTTCTGCCGTTATTGTTTTGGGAAGCAGCCTGTCCAGCTCTGTGCTGGGTCCAGTCTGTGAAGGCGCTTGCAGGTGTTCATCTCCATCAGGGTGACTCGTCCAGTCTGAAGCTCTCGGTGCTGTTGGGACAGGGTTACAAGCACAGAGACTTTTTAAAGAATCGGTAGGATTCGCATGTAAATGCAAAGCTGGTTCCTCCATCGTGGACCTCGGCTTCGCGTTACTGTGCTCGGGTTCTGTTGAGCACATGGACACTACTGTGCTTAGTATTTGATCCAAAGGAGATGGTTTGAGTTTTAGCTGCATGTCTGATCCTCCAGCAGGACTCTGTCAGAGGCCTGGGCCCAACATAGAGTTAGTTATGAAGAGGTTCATGGTTGTTAGTGGAGCTGGTCCTGCTCTGGAGGGCTCCCCTGAGACCTGATGCTGAGCTTGGTCTTGTTGCAGGGTTTCCTGCAGCAGCTGCGGCAGATCGCAGGCAGGATGTCATCTGGACCTCGAGGAGCCGGGCTCGGTATCAAGCTGCTGATCGGTGCCGGAGCTCTGGCCTATGGAGTGAAGGAAGCCACATACACAGGTAACGTGTGGCCACTCACTCTGTGAAGTAGGCTTTGATGATATTTGTGGTTTTATTGCTTTACATTTAAATATGTAGATGATAATACTCCCACGTTGGTGATGTGACTTGTGACCACCTAGTGTTTGCTACCTCTGTGCTTTTACTGCAGTTGAAGGAGGCCATAGAGCGATCATCTTTAACAGGATCGGGGGGCTGCAGATGGACATGGTTCTGGCTGAGGGGCTCCACTTCAGGTAGTTCTTATTGCTGGCAAGGCCGGATCACTTTTCATGAATACTACTAGTACTCCTTTACTTCAGTATCTTCAGATACTTCATGTGTTGGTAAGTGTAAATGACAATGACCGAGGAGCATAGTGAGTAAGGAGGAGGTAACGCTTCAGCTTTTTGTTGTAGAAGTTGGTGTTGCAGATGGGCTGAATTGTGTTAATGTGAAGGCATCTGTTTTGTTCAGGGTGCCCTGGTTCCAGTATCCCATCATCTATGACATACGAGCCAGACCCAGAAAGATCTCCTCACTCACAGGAAGCAAAGGTGAAACACACAGTTGAGCTCTTAAGGTTCGAGTCCTGAGTTGTGTTAACTGCACAAACGCACAGATGAGGGCTGGTTGTGTCCAGTAGAGCGTGACGCATTAAACCTGTTGTGGACGTCTGGTGGCTGTAATAGTAACATCAACTTCTAGACCAGAGCTCAGCTTAGTCTGTATTAAGGCTGTTACTGCTTAAAGCATTTTATGTTTACTTCTTTAGAACTTATCAGCTCGTCTCTGGGTCACAGTTGGTCTGCAGACTGAATATTGGAGGAACCTTCTGATGTTTCCATGTTGTCTCAGACCTTCAGATGGTGAGCGTCACGTTGCGAGTTCTGTCCCGGCCGTTCGCATCCAACCTGCCCCTCCTGTACCAGCGTCTGGGACAAGACTACGACGAGCGTGTGCTGCCCTCCATCGTCAACGAGGTGCTGAAGAGTGTGGTGGCCAAGTTCAACGCCTCACAGCTCATCACGCAGAGAGCGCAGGTACAGACACACCAGTAGTTAAAGAGCCGTGAGCAGCATCTAAAGCTGCTCACTGCTGGGTCTTCCCTCAGCACGGTCCAGCCTGTGGCCAGGACAGTTGTGTACATGTAAATGAGGATGTGATATAAGCGGAGCAGAAATCTGAGTCCGTATTTGAGCGTCTGCACGGCGTCTGTCTGCAGGTGTCTCTGCTGATCCGCAGAGAGCTGTTTGAGCGGGCCAAAGACTTCAACATCATCCTGGACGACGTGGCCATCACCGAGCTCAGCTTCAGCCACGAGTACACGGCGGCCGTGGAGGCCAAGCAAGTTGGTAGGTAGCAGTCACAGCCTGTACATGTCTACGACAGACTGCAGTTTGAAGTTTAGTCAGTGGCGGAAACCATTAAAAACAACAAGAGGACTTAGAGTTAGCTTAGCCTTCTGTAACATCATCTACACACACAGCTGCTGCATCTTATGCTAGAGAGATGTGAAACGACTGGTGAGTCGGTGACATCCAGCAGCTGCTGGTCTCACAAATCACAGCCTAAGAGAATCAGACTGATACGACGAGCAGCAAGACAATGGATCCACCATGTTCTGCCTCCACACATAAATTATCATCCTGCTCGTCAAGAGCTGGTATTAGAAAGACAGAACCGGCCACACATGATACACATTGGTGGGAATTCAGCACTTGTCAGATTAAGTACTAATAGAAATAAGACAGTTGTTGTGTCTGAGCTGCTCTGACCTCCGGAGTTTATCAGCTGTAACTACATCCTGATGACCTGCTTGCTAATTGTGCCTGTGGTTCCTCTGCAGCCCAGCAGGAGGCGCAGCGAGCTCAGTTCTACGTGGAGAAAGCCAAACAGGACCAGAGGCAGAAGATCATCCAGGCTGAAGGAGAAGCTCAGGCTGCCAAGATGGTGAGTGATGTCATCTGTTCCAGCCAGAGCCAGTCACTAGGTCACTGTTCTCCTCAGTGAAGGTCTTGTACTGGACCGCTGCTGTTTTTAGCAGCGACACCAGGCTGTTGAACTGGTGTCATAGTCCTGCTGATAGCCCTTGATGGAACCAGTTTGAGACCCATGCTCTAAAGACATGGACCTCACTAATGTAGATGCCGCCTCCCCTGGCTTTTACCTAAAGGTTTAGTATGAAGTGTGATTCAGCTCAATGTGAGGAGACACTGATTTGAGTTTGGTGTTGTTGAGACATTAAGAGAGGGTCTCTTCCTGTGCTTACACTTTATTCCTGCTCCCACACATCCACAATGATGTTTTGTATATTTGCTGCGATAGTGGTCAATGGATTAGCTTTAGATGTGCAGCTTACAGGTGAACATCAGGCGTTGACTACTGAATGTCTAACTTAGATTGTGCTGATGTAGCTCCACCAGGTGGAAGCTATGAGCGGCAGCTGAGTTCAACCTGCTGCACAAGGTGAGGAGCAGGTGTGTACCATGTCTCTTAGCCTTGAAGAATGGGACTGTTTGTTTGACAGCTGGACAATAAGAGGCGAGGAGAGAACAATGAGCCAGAATAAACGGACGAGATCATGAACTGAACGCGTACAGATGTTCAGAAGGATGAGTTACTGTGGCCTCGCTGTCAGATCAACTCATTTACACCAGGTGAAAGGCGCCAACGTGTAGTAGCTGCTTCTGAACCTGCTTTCAGTGAACTCGGCTTTGTTCACACTGGATCTCCCTGCTGCTGATGGGCCTCAGGCCTCACGCTCTGAAACCGTATCCAACACACTGACACTGTTCATGCTCTGTTTGTGGCAGCTGGGCGAGGCCGTGACCAAGAACCCAGGCTACCTGAAGCTCAGGAAGATCCGGGCGGCGCAGAACATCGCCAAGACGGTAAGAGAAGCTGATCAGGGCCTGAAGCCTCAGCTGCTGTTTAAATGACCCACCTCCGCGCAAAGACGTGCACCGTCCACATGCTGCATCATGTCCACGTGTCCTGGGTGGAGCAGCTTTGTGTAAACTTAAGGCTGTCATGTGCCGCTGGCCCGTTTAACTGGTCCTGGTTCCAGTGGTGGTTGTACAGTAGCTGCAGTCCGCATGTAGTACGCATCAACCGGTGTCAGGCTCTAGTATCGGTCTGAGCCACTAGGTGGCGCCAGATGAAAGCGTGAGGTCGGTCCAGTGACCTTTTATCACCAGTAACGTGCAGAACTGCAGCTGCAGCCAAACAAACAAGTCCTGAGTCGGACACGGTCCATGAACGTCCCTGTGGTTTCTGACAGAGCTGCTGCTTTTACCCTCGTTAGCTGTTTAACAGGTCACCTGTTCACTCGTCCCGTTGTTCTGTCAATGTGTGTTTGTTCTGCTCTTGTTTGTGCTCCGTTTTCCATTGAACCCTGTGACGGGTCCGTTTTCCCAGAGGAGCGTGGTGCTGTGGATGGCGCACGTCATCCGGGCCTGGCGTTCTGGTTCTACTCCCAGTGAATCAGCTCAGTGTCGAGGCTCTGACAATGATCCCATTGTGCCGCGGCCTGAAACGTTCCACAGGCGCTCACTCCACTCTGTTCCCCTGCAGGTGGCGCAGTCCCAGAACAAGGTGTACCTGAACGCAGACAGCCTGGTTCTGAACCTGCAGGACAAAGACAGCTTCAAGTAAGTCAGCACATGTAGCAACCTGCAGCTGAAGCACCAGCTGCTGCGTCGGACGTCAGACCGCGAGCGGAGCTTTGCTCTTCTCAATTTCTGGTCTTTCTTTCCAGTTTGTCGTTGTCAAAGTGAGAGCTGGTCTTTGCTTCGTCATTCCTCCAAGCGGCTCCGGCCTCTTCTCACCTCGACTCATCAGGTGTTCAGCAGTGGATCCGTCCCAGCATCGGTCTTATCTAGTTAAACTGGACCTGGTTCAGTACAACTAAACAGCATGCATTTAATTTATCACTTAAGTTAAACATGATTCCTCACAAAAACCCGGCAGCTGTGGGAAAAATAACTAGAACCAACACCAGAATCTTTAAAGGGTCCATTCAGTGAAATCAGATGAAGCCAACGTTTTCACTGACGAAGAGAAGAGTCGACTGGTATTTACTGCTTTGATTTGATGCCACTTGTTGTGAAGTAGATCAGGTTTACACATCATCCGATAAAGTAACTTACTGCAGTCGAGGAACAGTTTGTGTTATTGTTCATGATGATAAACGCTACCGACTGTTTAAGTAAATGAGTTTGTTGTAAAATGTTCTGAGTGTTTCTTTCTGGTTTAAACGTGTGTTTAGGCTGAAGTGACCCTTAAACCGATGCTTCATCAAACCGCACAGAAACGGTGAACAAATTTGTTTGAGTTTGTGTAATAATAAAAGAGGAAGCGGTTGATGGGAAACAAAGAAACAGCAGCAAACACGGGCTCATGGTCCGAGAGGCTGCGTTCCATGTTTGAGTAGAGACCCGTCAACACAGACTTTACAAACACGAGGCGCTATGAGACCGGGCCGCCTCCGGCCCGCGGTGCAGCAGACGCACTGACGCTTCGTCAAAGTGAGCTGTGCCTGCTTTATCCTGCGCAAAGTCTGGTCCCTGAAGGCCACATCAGAGCTCAACATTAAACCGTCATGATGGTTTCCTGTAAAACCAGTGGGTCCACTAGTTCCCAGTGAGCGTTGGTCCACTCAGATGTGATTAACGGGGCAGGAGGAAATTGTGCCTCTTACTCAGTTTTGGCTTTTCAGCTTTTGTTGATTTACTGCGTTTGAGTCTCAGCAAACCTTGGTTTTACAGAAGAGGATCAAAGGTAGAAACATGGGGATCAGTTCTGGTTCTGAACCTTCACAGGCCTTCAACTTTAACCCTGAAACTTGATAAACAGGTCCCGCTGGGTCCTGGTTGAGGAACATTCTACGTTGGTCAGGATGTGGTGGTTCTGGTCGGACTCGCACGTCTCTGAAACCTGCGCCGACAAAGGGCAGAGGAAGGAACCGCGTCAGCAGCGACATGAGAGTCGTCAACACCCAGATTCTACAGATCGTAGCATTGAGCCGAGACTTAGGCACCAGAACCGGACCAACCAGAACCAGTCTCTGTGCTCCTACCTGCTCGAAGCTCTGTTCAGTGATGCTAAGGATTGAGGCCCTCGGCCACGTGACCTCCCAGTCTAACTACATTCAAACAAAAGACAAGATGGCCGCCGAGTTATTTATAGCCTGAGCAGAGACGCTGCAGCGCAGCGCTGCAACCTGAAATCTGCAGAGGGGGAGGGGAGGGGTCCTATTGTGTGAGCTGCCCTCCCTCCATGTTGAGAAGCTGCTGTTCTTCGTCTGCATGAGAAAGAGGAAGGAGGCGGGGGAGGGACGCAGATTTAAATCTCTAGAGGGCTTCTCTTTTTTAGGCAGGAAGGGGGAGGGAGGGAGGGAGGGAGGAAACTCATGGAAGCTTTGAAAAAAAGCAGACGAGGGGGCAGCGAGGCGGAGGCCGCAGGCGATTGGCTGCGCCTGCCCGCCCCCTCACACCTCCCGCCTCAGCAGCCAGCCGGCCAATCAGGAGCCGCCGCGCCGTTTGAAAGATGCCAGGGGATAAAACGGGGAGGAGGGGTGACGTGATGAATGTCCTCCTGGAGCCGATGTGCAGCGGCTGCACTTTGTGAAAGAAAACCGCGGTTTGTAAAGTCAAAGCTGCAGCGCTGAGGTTCTGACTTGGCTCATTCGCCCAGTGAGGCCGGGGTTAAAGGGCCGTGGGGGGGGGGGTGAAGTCATTTCATGCGGTGCTTTCGTGTGGAGGCTCTCGGCCTCGTGTCCTTTGTGTCCTTGCAGCAGTGAACGCCGCCTGACCTCCTTTTGCTCCTTTTAATCTGGCGCTGGCTCCTGCTGGAGCTGCAGTGCTCGGCTGCAGAGTCCCAGTGAGCAGACAGGAGGTGGGGGGGGGGGGCTGCAGACACATGCTCCTGACTCCGCCCTGTTTCCACAGTGCAAAAACAAGGACGGATTACCATTCATCTGCTCCATCGCCATGGAAACACTGACCTCACATTGTGGTGACCGGCAATCTGGGCTTGTCGCCATGGCGATCCAGTGCCGGTGCCGTGCCGTTCTGTGCCAGGGAGGGAGGGAGCGGGTCTGCAGCTCTGCAGCGTTGTCACACACTGCTGGATCAGTAAAGCCTCGACGTGAGCGGTCGGGTCGGATCATGTGAGAACCGGGTTCCTGTCAGGGTTCTGCATTGCTGTGTTCTGTGGTTGTGGCCCAGCCTGGAAATGCGTAAGCAGTCCAGTGGAGTCCAGTAGAAAGCAGAACCCAATTGGATGATGATGATGATGATGATGATGATGATGATGATGATGATGATGAAGGTGGAGGCCAGCCTGCGCCTTGGCCTGTTTCTCTACTACTGATCCACAGTGAGGCTCAGTCCGAGCTCATGGACTGGACCGGAACCCAGACCTGTTCATCTCTTCCTTCTGTTTGATGCGACTCTGGTTCTGCGGATGAGAGATGTCTTGTGTTGTGGTGTTTGCTGAGCGTGAAGGAGAGTGTCTCCCAGAGGCCTCGCTCACCCACTGACCCTCAGTCGACCTTTTCTCCATGCGGTGAAACCAGGAGTCACTGAAAGCTGCAGCTCAGACGCTGCAGGAGCGACTCAGCGCTCCCTGTTTCTGGGTCGCTCCTTATTTTAGTGTCCAGTGAGTTTCGAGGCCTGGACGTCAGGGGTCAGAGGTCACAGCCTCTGTGGTGGTCTGCTGAAGCGTCCTGCTGTGGAACCTTAAACTGAGCTGGACTGGATCTGGACTCATACGTCTTGTTACTGATCGTCGCTCCTGATTCCTCCTGGTGAAACTGACCTCCACTGATGTAAGAACATCAGCTTCCTGTAACAAATGTATGAAGTTTCCACTCCACCTTGAAGTGTCTGGTTTGAATCAAAGGTCTGTAAGATCGTTAAAAGCAGGAAACAAAGCAGTTTGACTGTTAATGCTGCTCCACAGCACATTTTTGATCCTAAAAAGGCCCCTTTTGGTGGATTGGTGAGCGGACGGAACCGTGGACCTGCTGCAGAACCTGTTCAGCCTCAGTTTGGAGCAGCACAAGTGTTCCCGTCCCACGGGTGCTTCGGGTTCTCAGCCGAGGCTGCAGAGACGACCAGGAAGCAGCGGCGCGGCCTCACTCGGCCCGTTTCCACTCGCTCCACTTCCTCATTCTTCCCGTTTCCGCCCAGAAGCAAAGGAGCAAATATGTGTTTAGCCTGAGAACAGAGACACTGAAACCAGAGCTGATGAAGCAGCTTTTAGTTCAGTGCTTTGAAGCTGAGCCGATGTAGAACAGGCTACAAACACCCACGCACAGTGCAGGGTGGTTTTCGGTGGTTTTCGGCGGTTCTCCCGGTTCGTGGCGTGAGCCGATGAGCTGCAGTAGGATGATGGACAGACACTGATGGGACTCATCAGACCGGAGACCCACGACGAGGAGACGTTTGGACATTTGGGACTGAAACGAAGAGAGACGAGCTGAAAGGAAGGCTTTAAACCTGATAACGTGCTGATATTTCCCCGACTGACTGCTGCTCATGTTAATGCATTTCCTGCCCTTCACCCCCCCCCCCCCTCCTGCTGCAGTCTGGACTCCATGTATGGCGTGAGGGGAAGCCTCCAGCAGGGAGTGACTCGCAGGGCGAGTCCTGTATTTTTAGACAGCAGACTCGCTGGCTGTTGTGGAGGAGGGCGTGAGGAAGCCTGACAGTGATGGATGCGCCCTCGTGTCGGTTCACGTCTGGTGGGAGGTCACTGAAGCTGCAGCTGCTCAGTCTGCGGGTTTGGACTTTGTGCAGTTCTTCGTTTCTTCTTCTTCTTGTGTTTCATCAGCAGAGCTGCAGACGATGCTCCAATCAATCGCTGCTTCTCGTGAAACTGAAACTCAGATGTTGAACTTCTGACTTTGAGGAAACCTGTACACATGATAAGATAAAGCTGACCTGAGTTCAGTTGTGCTGAAATAAGGTCCCGGTGGATGGAAGCGGGTTCCATTCCTTTACAGGTTAAAGGTTACAGAAGGTCACACACAAACATGTTCCTAACGCAACCAGCCAGGGCTGAGCTTCTACAACAACATGAACTACTCAATGTTTAGTTGTTTTGCACATGTGGAGCATCAGCTGAGTGACTGATCCAGATGTTTTCATGTTCTGGTAGACATCGTCCTGTAACATCCTACATGAGGCGCAGGGCTCACAACCAAAGTCATGAACACAATCACACCACGTTCACATTCAACGCAGAAATTAAATGGATATGTTTCAAAATACCTGGTTTGGTTTGTGTAAAAAATTCAGATAAAATAACAGAAGTGCCAGAAGGTTTTTATGGTGAAACCACCCACTTTGCAGCAAAGGTTTGATAGAGTGAAACGACAGTAAACAGCACAGATTCTACTGGTGCAGAGCTGGAATATGGTTGATTGATGCTACACTAGCCTAGCCTAGCTTAGCCTAGCCTAGCCTGTGGGACTGGGAGGAGTCACCGTGTGAGTCACAGCGCTTCTGTTAACAACCACCTGTGCGTGTGCAGACATGGATCCTAATCACCGACGCATCACGTAATTACTCTGTTTACTGCAGCAGCTCGTAACTGACACTGAGCGTTCTGGACCTGTCTGTTAAAATGTCAGATGTTCTGTCCGTGACCCGGTTCTGTTTGCTCTGGGCCGGTATCACTGTGGTGTGAATCAGCGGTTACACACTTTCGTTTGCGATTCCCTTTAAATCAGCGGTTTCCTTCAGCTTGGTGCCCTTTAACCAACGTCGACGTAACGGCTTGATTTCCCGCTGGAAACCCCGATCCCAGCCCAGGATCCGGTTCTAGGAGCGGCTCCGCTCCGGGCTTTGCGTCCTGCCGCCGCCTGTTTGTGCAGCCGCCATTTCAGGAGCTGCAGAGGCCTTTTGTGTCATGGCAGAACAAAGCGCTTCTGTCTTTGTCTGCAGCTTCTCGCTCGCGTGCAGCTGTTCGTCCGTACAGAGGAGCCGCAGACTGGTGCACGCGGCGCACGCGCCCTGTACACGTCGAAAGACGAAGTTTTAACGATTCTGAAGAGTAAAGGTCAAAGTGAAAAGGCGCATTCACAGATACGCGCACGAGCAACCACGTGCTGCCGTTCCCAGACTGTTACTTCCTAAAGTACTTGTTCGCTTCGACGCTTTTTTAATTTTGAAACTCATGCAATGAATTAGCAATAATAATTGTTTTTAGAACATCCAATGATAATTTAGCTTAAAACACGTCATGTCATCAAAATTAAATTCAGATTCATTCGGCGTTTTTTTCTGTAGTCAAAACCAGAACCTCCTCTTCCTTTTAATCACGGATCCAGCTCAGGTTTTTTACCAGAAAAATCCCCGCAGAACCTCCCTCCACACACACACACATCAAAGCAGTATTTGATGTGGGCCGCGTGGCCCGGTTGCCTGGTACCGGGTGGGATGGGACAGTCAAACAGGAATACCGAGCCCACAGGTACTGAGTGGATGTGACGCGTCTGCTGGCGCCATCTAGCGGTTTTTCAGCGGCACAGACCGAGGACGAACAATAAATCGGCCTGACTTCACCACCGACACCTCACTAATAAACGGATGAACACCTCTCTGAGCTGTAGTGACACATTTATTCTTCTTGTTTACATGCGTTTTTAATTAATTTTCTATTCTGATGTTTCCACAACTGAGACCCAGCTGTTGCACTTGAGTGGACTGGAGTTGGTCCTGGTTCGTCCTCCCAGACACACAGAGGCTTTTGTTGCAGCTCGTTAATAATAGATGGAGACACTGAACTGGTGTCATGTTCATCACATGGAGTCCGGTCCGGTCCCATCCAGAACTACTGGAGCGACCAAGCTTCAGTGATGCTGAGAACACTTTATGTCAACTGTAGTCTGATGTCAACAGTTTGCTTTGAGGCCTGTTGATTTTTACATAAAACAAATAAAAAACAGGACATGATCAGGAGACAAGTATTTTATAGAGTGAAGCATCTGCTTAGCTTAGTTTAGCTCAATTTAGCTTAGGAATAAGACAGAAAGTGTCTAGTCTGGAGTTTCTAATGTTAAGGTCCATTTGTTTGTTGTTCAGTCCATGCAAAGAGTTGATTAAATACAAAAGACAAAGACAAAGAAGTTTAGCGACATCAATCAGTACAGATGATGATGCATTTTAGTGATTTGTTTGTGTTTGTTTTATGATGATGACACAGTTTATAGATAAATGAAGTAAGAGCCAATCTGTTCATCAAGCAAACCCTTGCATTCAGGGTTCTGCATAAACTGCACACGTGCAGTTCCAGGGTTCAAACGTCACGGTTCATCATGGAGCTCCATTCAGGTTCACCGTGACAACGCACACAACACACAAGCAGACACAGTGAACGACTGATGACGCACAGCAGCCATGTTGACCTGAGCTCATCCAGCTCCACTAACACAGAAACATCCCGTCTTCAATCCGCTGCTGCACCTGCTCCGGTTCCTTTGGGAACCGAGGTTCCGTCTGCTCCGTGTTACTGCAGCGTCAGCCGTCTCCACCTCGAACCCACTACACCAGGAGTGATGGGAGCTGCAAGCCTGATTTGTCCCACATTGGTGAAATAGTGTCTTACAACAGAACAATACAGAGTTGAGATACAGTACCGGAAGCTGAGCTACTACTGACGCAGTGTGTGAGTTATGGACAAGGAGGTAGTTAACAGTTCTGCATTTACAGTCTGATGGGAGCCTGTGTGGAATCGCTCCTTCACAAAGGTGGATCCGTCTGTCACTGAAGCTGTGACTCCACAGCAGACAGTGAGTCCTCCAGTGGGTGAGAGTTATGAGTCTAACTGTATCACCACCTGTATCACCTCATGTATCACTGCCTGTATCTCTGTCTGTATCTCTGCCTGTATCACTACCTGTATCACCTCATGTATCACTGACTGTATCTCTGCCTGTGTCATTGACTGTATTTCTGCATGTATCACCACCTGTATCACTGCCTGTATCACCACCTGTATTACTGCCTGTGTCACCACCTGTATCACCTCATGTATCACTGACTGTATCTCTGCCTGTGTCATTGACTGTATTTCTACATGTATCACCACCAGTATCTCTGACTGTATCACCACCTGTATTTCTACATGTATCACCACCTGTATCACTACCTGTATCACCACCTGTATCACTGCCTGTATCACCACCTGTATCACTGCCTGTATCACCACCTGTATTACTGCCTGTGTCACCACCTGTATCACTACCTGTATCACCACCTGTATCACTGCCTGTATCTCTGTCTGTATCTCTGCCTGTATCACTACCTGTATAACTGCCTGTGTCACCACCTGTATCACCTCATGTATCACTGACTGTATCTCTGCCTGTGTAATTGACTGTATTTCTGCATGTATCACCACCAGTATCTCTGACTGTATCACCACCTGGATCACTGCCTGTATCTCCACCTGTATCACTACCTGTATCACTACCTGTATCACTACCTGTATCTCCACCTGTATCACTACCTGTATCACTACCTGTATCACTACCTGTATCACTACCTGTATCTCCACCTGTAACACTGCCTGTATCACTACCTGTATCACTACCTGTATCACCACCTGTATCACCTCATGTATCACTGACTGTATCTCTGCCTGTATAACCACCTGTATTTCTACATGTATCACCACCAGTATCTCTGACTGTATCACCACCTGTATTTCTACATGTATCACCACCAGTATCTCTGACTGTATCACCACCTGTATTTCTACATGTATCACCACCAGTATCTCTGACTGTATCACCACCTGTATTTCTACATGTATCACCACCAGTATCTCTGTCTGTATCACCACCTGTATCACTACCTGTATCACTACCTGTATCACCACCTGTATCACTGCCTGTATCTCTGTCTGTATCTCTGCCTGTATCACTACCTGTATCACTGCCTGTGTCACCACCTGTATCACCTCATGTATCACCATCAGTATCTCTGCCTGTATCACTGACTGTATCACCACCAGTATCTCTGACTGTATCACCACCTGGATCACTGCCTGTATCTCCACCTGTATCACTACCTGTATCACTACCTGTATCACTACCTGTATCTCCACCTGTATCACTACCTGTATCACTACCTGTATCACTACCTGTATCACTACCTGTATCTCCACCTGTATCACTACCTGTATCACTACCTGTATCTCCACCTGTAACACTGCCTGTATCACTACCTGTATCACTACCTGTATCACCACCTGTATCACCTCATGTATCACTGACTGTATCTCTGCCTGTATAACCACCTGTATTTCTACATGTATCACCACCAGTATCTCTGACTGTATCACCACCTGTATTTCTACATGTATCACCACCAGTATCTCTGACTGTATCACCACCTGTATTTCTACATGTATCACCACCAGTATCTCTGACTGTATCACCACCAGTATCTCTGCCTGTATCTCTGTCTGTATCACCACCTGTATCACTGCCTGTATCACCACCTGTATCACTACCTGTATCACTACCTGTATCACCACCTGTATCACTGCCTGTATCTCTGTCTGTATCTCTGCCTGTATCACTACCTGTATCACCACCTGTATCACTGCCTGTATCTCCACCTGTATCACTGCCTGTATCACTGCCTGTATCACTACCTGTTTCACCACCTGTATTTCTGCCTGTATGACTGCCTGTGTCATCACCTGTATCTCTGC